>NC_091306.1:31800477-31947977 GCF_038502225.1 Cherax quadricarinatus | reverse complement strand
TCATCATCATTCTCACTGCTCATTGTTACCCCTCAAGGAAGGTTCCTTGATGTTGGTGAGGGGCTCTTGATTTAGGGAATTGGATCTGTGCTCCAGTTCCCCGAATTAAGCCTGAATGCCTTCCACATCCTCCCCCCCAGGCGCTGTATAATCCTCCGGGTTTAGCGGTTCCCCCTTGATTATAATAATAATAATAATGCTCATTGTTACTGTCTTGTAACAAAATTGATCATACTTTTAATCAGAGATCAATAAAATGTAGAGGAATGTAGTATAAATATCCAAAGACCAAGATACTGTAGTTTTATTATTTAAAGGTTTGTATATTTTATTTTAATTAATATTAGTAGTAGCAGTAAAAGTAGTAGTAGTCGTATTTAAATATCAGTTAGTATAAATATGAAAAAATCAATATACTGTATTATTTAATATATGGAGATGATTGTGATAGTGGTGCTTAAGTATGAACATAATGTTATTAATGTGTTGCAGGCTGGAGTACCAGTAGACATGAGCAAAGACACATGGAACGAAGAAGTGCCTAGTGGTTCTGGTAAGTGCATGGGACTCTTCGGCCAGAGTTCCTTCCGTGCCTACAACTATGACTGCAAGGAGAGGGATTACTTCGTCTGCCAGTACTACTTCTAGACATAACCAGGGTCCTGCTTCTCCCCTTGGTACCTGCCGCTGCACACTGCATGCAACTGCAACCATTGAATACTGTCAGTTATGTCTGAGTAGAATTTATACTACAGAAATATCGCATGTGATGACCTAGCGCGTGTAGTCATATTGTACGGCGTAAGTCCCTCACTGGTGTCCGCTTCCACTCACTTCTCTCACTGTGCTTCTCCTGGAGTGAGAAAGTAAACAAGTGTCAGTAATCTTTCTTTTGCCTCGTAAAGATTCTGAAATTGAGAAGAAAAACACGCAAGTTGTGGAAGTTCATCTCATCCTCTTAATGAAAGTCAGTGTTTCACCGTTGCTAAGACAGTGCAACAAGTTTGTTACACGTCCCTTAAACAGTGATTACCTGACTGTATATTGTAGAACCTGCTCCCTGGTTCCCTAACTTCTAAAAGTTCGCACTTCAAAATTTTGTATCGCCTCTGTAATATTTCATTTAATAACGTTATGCTATGCAAGAATTGGTTATTTTTTTTTATAAATAGATGACAGGCTAACCTTAAGGAGAGAAATTTACTGGAAGCCGTATCCAGCATGAAGTTAAGACAGCCAGTTTATAAGTAATTCTTTAGACCAACTAGTCTACTCTTATGCTGCATTATTCACAATGAACAAAGTGGAAGTTTCTGTATTATTTAAAACATAACAATATTTATTATTCAATTTAAGTCTTACTGTCATAGTATTTTATTGATGTCATGCATGAGATGTTCTTCAAGCCTGGGTGTGGGAGGCCAGGTAAACAATGATTACTTCACTCAGTTGACGTATTAAGTCTTCTCAGTGTAGATGATGCTCTTACTGACCTCAATACAATCATTCACTCAATTATGTGCTAAACTTACTTCTTGATAGTCTTCCCTCCATGTGGTTCTTCCATGTACATCAACACAGGACAAGAAACTCCCATGCCCAAGCATGAAATATTGTGTAGAAATATATGTCGTGTTAAAATATATTTCTTTTGGCAAATAACTAAGATGTGTATATCGGTTTTGTTTTAAATGAAACCATTGGAATATCTAAAAACAATTCAGAGTATTATTGACATACTGTATATGTACCTGCTCTGGTATCCTAATCAAGTTCAGTATAGTCTACTGTTTTTGCTCTGGCTATCCAGATACAGTGGAACCTCTGGTCACGAACGCATCCAAACACGAATAGGTTCACAACCAAAAATTTCGCTGAATTTTGGCATTTGCTTACGAATACATAATCGGGTGCCGAACAAATACAACCGCGCCAATTTTCACATTTCCCTCCATTTTTTTTTTTTTTTTTTTTTTCAATCACCAATTTTCCCCACTTCCTGTTGTTTGTGTACACCTAACAAAGACCCTCGCCTTGTGGTATGTATTGATAAATATTTTTTTTCTCAGTTGTTTGTTGGGTTATCTTATTGAAACTTGGGCAATGTATGATGGAAAGACACTTCTTAACATACACCATAAATGAAAGAAATCGGACCATAAATAACAGAGTTCACTGCTCAGCCATTATACATCTCTTAAAACTCTAAAAAAAAATTGTTCACAGTAAACGGTTCGTAGAGAGTCTAGAACGGACTCATACAATGTTAGTTTTCTCTGTCGTTCAAGGTTTTCTCAGTGTTATTCAAGGTTTTTACATTTAGTGTACTATTACACTGTGTAATCTATGGTATAATTAACTATTTTTGTGCTCAAAAATCTTAAAAAAAAAAAACAATATTTACATACAGTTCGTAGGGGTCTGGAACGGATTGAACGTATTTATATACAATCCAGTGGGAAAATTAGGTTCGGGTCGCGACCAGAGTTTTGGAACGAATTGTGGTTGTGACCAGAGGTTCCACTGTAATGTGTGAATGATTTTTATTAAAATTTCTGCAGTTTTGCATAGTGTATTCTATTTTAGTAATAATGTAGGATACCTCGTACCTTGGAGAGCCACATCAGCGTCTTGTTACCAGGCTCTTCCCACCATCTTACATCTTCACTCAAGCAAACTGAGAAACCACTTAGATAGATATATGAAACACATTAAATACAGACCTGTATAGTGCAGCCTTAGTGACTCTGTTAACAGAAGTGTCTCTGAGACTGAAATATGTGGATCTATTTATCTCATCTGTGTTTCGTAATTTTGTCTAAAGATTTTCACACTTTGCATAGATTAGTGTTAATTTAGTGACTTTCTATTCCAAACATCTTCCGCCATATACTGAAGCTCTGTTGTCAAGTCATCAGGATGAAGGTAAACTTAAATTCCCTTCGTGACAACGAGGAACTTGCACGAAAGTTGTGTTTGTATATCATTCAATGGTAGAGTTCCACGGTGTTACTGAGATTGTGTTACATGCCAGGGTGTAGCATCCTGTTACAGGGTGTAGCATCCTGTTACAGGGTGTAACATAGTGTTACAGGGTGTAACATCCTGTTACAGGGTGTAACATAGTGTTACAGGGTGTAACATTCTGTTACAGAGTGTAACATCCTGTTACATTATTATTATAATCAAGGGGGAAGCACTAAACCCGTAGGATTATACAGTGCCTATGGGGGGATGGAAGGCATTCAGGCTTAATTCAGGGAACTGGAACACAGATCCAACTGGAGCACAGATCCAATTCCCTAGATCAAGAGCCCCTCACCAGCGTCAAGGAGCCTTCCTTGAGGGGACATCCTGTTACAGGGTGTAACATTCTATTACATGGTGTAGCATCCTGTTACAGGGTGTAACATCCTGTTACAGGGTGTAACATCCTGTTACAGGGTGTAACATCCTGTTACAGGGTGTAACATCCTGTTACAGGGTGTAACATAGTGTTACAGGGTGTAACATTCTGTTACAGGGTGTAACAACTTGTTACAGGGTGTAACATCCTGTTACAGGGTGTAACATTCTATTACAGGGTGTAGCATCCTGTTACAGGATGTAACATCCTGTTACAGGGTGTAATATAGTGTTACAGGGTGTAACATTCTGTTACAGGGTGTAACATCCTGTTACATGGTGTAACATTCTATTACAGGGTGTAGCATCCTGTTACAGGGTGTAACATCCTGTTACAGGGTGTAACATAGTGTTACAGGGTTTAACATTCTGTTACAGGGTGTAGCAACTTGTTACAGGGTATAACATCCTGTTACAGGGTGTAACATTCTATTACAGGGTGTAGCATCCTGCTACAGGGTGTAGCATCCTGTTACAGGGTGTAACATAGTGTTACAGTGTGTAACATAGTGTTACAGGGTGTAACATTCTGTTACAGAGTGTAACATCCTGTTACAGGGTGTAACATTCTATTACATGGTGTAGCATCCTGTTACAGGGTGTAACATCCTGTTACAGGGTGTAACATCCTGTTATAGGGTGTAACATTCTATTACATGGTGTAGCATCCTGTTACAGGGTGAAACATCCTGTTACAGGGTGTAACATTCTATTACATGGTGTAGCATCCTGTTACAGGGTGTAACATTCTGTTACAGAGTGTAACATCCTGTTACAGGGTGTAACATTCTATTACATGGTGTAGCATCCTGTTACAGGGTGTAACATCCTGTTACAGGGTGTAACATTCTATTACATGGTGTAGCATCCTGTTACAGGGTGTAACATCCTGTTACAGGGTGTAACATAGTGTTACAGGGTGTAACATTCTGTTACAGGGTATAACAATTTGTTACAGGGTGTAACATCCTGTTACAGTCAACAACTTGTCTGATAAGTGACACACACACACTAACGCTCACCTCACTCATACATTATTCAGATGTTCCTACTTATTCAGAATTTTTCAAAATTTTACGAAATATAAGTAAAAAATATAAATTACGTAATCACTTTTAATTTATTCTGGAAGTCACGTAGTGCTAAAAAATATTTGGTTAACTTAGTAACGCTTTTCCATAATGTTGGGTAGGAGATGTATCCTAACATCTGACCTGACTCCTTCCAGCCTTTATTATCCTATAATAACGTCTCTTGTAACAGTTAATATTTCCTAAAATTAACTGTCTCTAGCCTACTAAATAATTATTTTGGTCAAAGCTGCTGTGTATTGTGATTTCCTTGATTTTTTCCCCCCATTTCCTATATATTATTCTTAGGAAACACTGTAGGTTACTCCTTCCATGTAGCCTGACTTATGTAAGTCTACTGTAATGTAGCCTGACTTATGTAAGTCTACTGTAATGTAGCCTGACTTATGTAAGTCTACTGTAATGTATCCTGACTTATGTAAGTCTACTGTAATGTAGCCTGACTTATGTAAGTCTACTGTAATGTAGCCTGACTTATGTAAGTCTACTGTAATGTAGCCTGACTTATGTAAGTCTACTGTAATGTAGCCTGACTTATGTAAGTCTACCGTAAACCTTACAAGTCTATTAAAGTTTTTCTCCAACTTTCCGTTATTTTTGCTGTAAACTGTCACTTATTGATTACTCGCTGGTACCCACATTAAACTTATATATATATATATACATATATATATATATATATATATATATATATATATATATATATATATATATATATATATATATATATATATATATATATATATATATATATATATATATATATATATATATATATATATATATATATATATATATATATATATATATATATATATATATATATATATATATATATATATATATATATACTGGTCTCTCAGATAATTTCATATATGAGTGAACCTTAAAGAATTTATTTAGTTTCTCCAAAAATTTAAGTAAAACAGTTGAACTTCTTACATTTATATTACCGAGATTTATACTTAACTTTTTTTTGTATGACTTGTTAAAACTATTTTTCTAACAGTGGTTAATTGGTACAATATTTTAGCAGACATTTATCATTGAATGTTAAACAAGTCAACATTTATGATTTACAAATCAGCTAAAATTAAGAAAAATGTGTATATATAAATATTTCTCTGCAGATACTTATAAGAATTTATATTATTCAGTGGCCTTTTCGAGAAAATAGGTATATATAGTTTTGTAGGTAATAAAAATTGTAATTATAATAATATATTTTACCAAATTTAACAACTGTGGTTTGATTTATCCTTAGAGATAACAATGTTAATTATCCCAGGTAGTAACTTTTTTTTTTTTAAACATTACAATACAAGGTGGAAATTATATTAAAAGGTACACAAAATGAGTTAAATCACAAATTCCCAATTTACTCTTACAAAAATTATTACACCAGACAAGTGTTCTGACACCCTATCACCACACACCATATACACCCAGTTATTCCAGAATTATATACCCGTGAAGGCTTAAACTTTTGTCACAATTTCACCCCCCCTCCCCCCCCCCCCACGCAAAATATAACCATCACCAACCTGACTGCATCTTAACTTAACATTAAAGGATACATAGTAATTACACTATCATGAGTGATACAGTAACACTTTAGACACACAAATATTAATATCAATATAAACAATGGGATACATGTCTTTACTTAAACACAATGACACCTCAACCTGGTGAAAGAAAATACACTTCAAAAGATTAATTCTGTAAGAAGGTTGCAACAATGAATATCAACTCTCAAAGGCAACTTATGTACAATTATCTTAGCATGTAAACCCTAGTCATTCAACATAGTATATAAATAAAAACTTTATATTATGAAAAACATCAGAGAATACAAAGGTATAAAGTATAAACCGCAGCCATGTAGCGCCTACACCCAAAAATTTCCACATACTTCCCTAACACACATAAAACAAAACAAATTTTTGTGACAACTGCACCTAACACAACTCACATTATATGACTTAAGACTGATGTGTACATAGATAACAACATAATAATATGACTGAAGACTACTATGTACATAGATAACAACATAATAATATGACTTAAGACTGTTATGTACATAGATAACAACATAATAATATGACTTAAGACTGCTATGTACATAGATAACAACATAATAATATGACTTAAGACTGTTATGTACATAGATAACAACATAATAATATGACTTAAGACTGTTATGTACATAGATAACAACATAATAATATGACTTAAGACTGCTATGTACATAGATAACAACATAATAATATGACTTAAGACTGTTATGTACATAGATAACAACATAATAATATGACTTAAGACTGCTATGTACATAGATAACAACATAATAATATGACTTAAGACTGCTATGTACATAGATAACAACATAATAATATGACTTAAGACTGTTATGTACATAGATAACAACATAATAATATGACTTAAGACTGTTATGTACATAGATAACAACATAATAATATGACTTAAGACTGACATGTACATAGATAACAACATAATAATATGACTTAAGACTGCTATGTACATAGATAACAACATAATAATATGACTTAAGACTGCTATGTACATAGATAACAACATAATAATATGACTTAAGACTGCTATGTACATAGATAACAACATAATAATATGACTCAAGACTACTATGTACATAGATAACAACATAATAATATGACTTAAGACTGTTATGTACATAGATAACAACATAATAATATGACTTAAGACTGCTATGTACATAGATAACAACATAATAATATGACTCAAGACTACTATGTACATAGATAACAACATAATAATATGACTTAAGACTGCTATGTACATAGATAACAACATAATAATATGACTTAAGACTGCTATGTACATAGATAACAACATAATAATATGACTTAAGACTGTTATGTACATAGATAACATAATAATATGACTCAAGACTACTATGTACATAGATAACAACATAATAATATGACTTAAGACTGTTATGTACATAGATAACAACATAATAATATGACTCAAGACTACTATGTACATAGATAACAACATAATAATATGACTTAAGAATGTTATGTACATAGATAACAACATAATAATATGACTTAAGACTGTTATGTACATAGATAACAACATAATAATATGACTTAAGACTGTTATGTACATAGATAACAACATAATAATATGACTCAAGACTACTATGTACATAGATAACAACATAATAATATGACTTAAGACTGTTATGTACATAGATAACAACATAATAATATGACTTAAGACTGTTATGTACATAGATAACAACATAATAATACGACTTAAGACTGTTATGTACATAGATAACAACATAATAATAAATCTAATTTGAATGCATCACAGTTGATAAATCCGCCTTAACATATCAGGTGTAAGAGAGCAATTCTCATTGTACAAGTCAGAGTCCAACTTGTATGTAGTCTCATCTTTGTATATACAATAATATGCTTATTATCTACACATTAAACTACAACACACTGAACAAGCAACTGTCCATCACTTCCAACACAATATACTGCCCTACCCTCACTCTGCACATTGATAGAGGCAAAGACCCCCCTCCCATTTATACCTTATTCATCATTCACTACTACCTTGAAGGAACACGAGTACTATATGAATAGTGTATAGTCCATGACACACAAGAAACGGGCCAGCTCTACAGGTGCTAGCACCCGTGGTCCATATATTATTCACTCACGCATCACTCATCCAGCACACACACAAACATTTGCTGTCATCCATAACCAGGGAGGCGACCCTGTTTTCACCCATGACTTCCCTGCCCCAGCAACTCTTTCCAGTCGTACCCTCCCCTCCCTCGTACATTACAAGTCTAATAAAACCTGTAACGTAAGTTGCCTATATCCCTCTGAAAAATCCCTCACCCACCTCCTCCCATAAATTTCCTTATTTCTACATACTGTTTTATAGAACGTTACCGCTAACACCCTCCTCTTCACCTCACTAACCTGTTTTCCCCGCAATCCCCACACTATATATATATAATCTGCCATAATGTATCCCACAGCTCTGATGACACTTTCCTCCCAACCCCCCACGTCGAGATTTAATGTTCTCAATACAGAAATTCCTTGACCTCCTGTCCTATAAATCACCCTATTTAACCACCCCTTGACACTCCTCCCCACCACATATCCCGCACCACCGCCCCCCCCCCCCCGCCAACCACTCGTCTATCCCGTAGAATCACACCCGACGGTAAAATGCCGTGCAGAAAACGATACATTACATCCCGAACACGAGGTTGCAACCTCATCCTACTCAACCTATTCCATATACTTCCCCATGCATACATGGGGAAAATTCCCTCTACAGGCGCTACAACCCTCCCCGCTAACAATCTACACAACCTACCTATTTTGACCTTTGCTGGCTCTCGATCCCACGCCAGAGAACTCAACACAGTTTCACACTCATGTAACTCAACTCCTGTATACATCCGTTGCAATCTGTTATGGATCCTGGCCAAACCCTCCCCCCCCCCACACACACCTTCCCTCATCACCTCCCTTTTAATGAAGACACATTTGACCCTCCGCTTTAAGTCCAGCAATCCCAGCCCCCCCTGACTTACAGGTAACATTACCACGTCTCTTTTAAGCCAATCACAGCCCGAACCCCACAAGAATTTAAAAACCCTTCTAAGTATGTTCGTTATTGCCGACTCAGTTAATGGGAACACGGCTGCCACGTGCCATACTTTGCTATACAGTAAGATGTTAATAAAAATGGCACGCTGCACAAGGGTCAAATGATAAGGTCGCAATGCACCCAAGCGTCCCTGAATCCTGTCTACCATCCTAATCGAGTTTTCCATGCGTGCCACAGTTAGATTGTCTGCATAGATAAGACCGCAAATTTTTAACGAATTCACCTGCCTCCTCACGACTGCACTTCCCCAATCAACCCTTCCCGCCCAAGCTCCTAACCCCATGACCATGGATTTGTCTGAATTCACCCTCATACCAGTTGCCCCTGCGAACATTTGTACTACCCCATCTAATGTGTCCATTGACATCCCCTCCCTGATCAGAACAGTAGTATCATCCACATACCCTATTAAAACTGGCCAAACCCTCGCAACCCCACTTCCTGGTCCCTCTACGCGACACATACCCTGCTCCACCAATCTATAAAGGGGATCCTGTACGCATGCAAACAATAATTGTGACATTCGTCTCTCGACCTGCGGGGAGAGAGGACGCTTCTACAGTTTCTCTTGCACGCCACCTGGTGAGGAAAACATAGCATTAGCACCAAGATGGCGGACTGAATGAACCGGCGTATAAATACTGTCTGCATTGAGCTGGTTAGAGGATCTTTAAGCAGCGCCACGATGAACGTTCTCCTGCCAAGCATTATCAGGGACTGTTATGGTATCCCCAATGAAGAGTTGTATGGTGTGGCACTGAATGGTATGTCAAGGGTCTTCGTGAAGTTCATGAGGGCTGACTTCTACTCTACCATCGTCGATGAATTTCAAGAAAGGAGGACGAGTATCAATTTGGCAGTGGAAGTATGCTTGCATGATGTGTCTAAGTATTTTACTTGGGTGAAGGTACGGAATGTACCTTTTGAGGCAACAGCATACAGCCTACAAGATGTGTTCAGTGGTTATGGGACTGTACACTCGGCGAGCATGGGAATGTGGAGGGACGGCCCTTACGAGGGGATGCCGGAAGGATCCTTCACACTGAAAATGACCCTGAGGAGGCCGATACCATCATATGTCACATTGCATAGCCATAGAACACAGGTTTTTGTACACAAGGCGGGGCAGAGGAAGACGTGCCGTTTATGTGACTCTTATGAGCACATGGAGGCACAATGCCCCAGGAGACAGGGCCCTAGGCGTCAAGAGAAAGCTTCTGAAGACACGCAATTAGAAGCCATGGACGTTATGACGGGTGAAGTGGAAAGCCGGGGTAAGGGCCTATGGAGTGAGGAGGTCGACAGAGCAGAGGTGGTTTTGGAGACGTGTGTTACATTACCAGTGGAAACGGGGCGGGGGGGGGGAATATCGCTGTCAGACAGACCGTTAGGTACTACAGATTCAGCTCAGGAAGGGATTTTGGAGGCTGTGCTGAAGGATTTTTTGGAAGAGTCGGAGCATGGTGTGGAAAGTGATGTGAGGTTAGGTGATGTCAAGGTGATGGACGAACAGAAACAGGGTAAGGAAGACTTGAGTGAGGTTCGAATGGAGAGCATTGTGGTGGTGGAGGTCCATCAAGAAGATGTGGTTGAAGAAGATATGTGTAGAGGGTAGCTCCCGCAAGAGATCAGCGGGGGCATCAGACATGGACGAAGTCCTCACACCAGTGCAGAGGCCTGGGAAGAAGATTTGGGCAGCTGTGGTAGAAACGGAAAGACTGGGAGGAGGGGGGGGGAATGGGAAGATCGGCGGGAAGGGACAGGGAGGGGTTGGAGGGCAGGAACGAGGGATTGATAGAGAAGGACCGAGACCTATGAAAGGAGGACCAAGTAAGCCTCAGCGGCACAGGGGTAAGCCGCCATTCTTGTAAAATTCAGGTGTGTAACTTTCAATGTAAATGGTCTTAAAACCGAGGTCAAGAGGGTATGGTTAGAGTGGGTTTTGAGGAGATTTAGTATTGATGTCTGTTTTTTGCAGGAACATAACCATAGGTTAGGATGTGAGTTGTTGTTGAAAGGTTATAGGTTGTTTACCAGTGATGCTTTGAGGTTGAAAGGAGGTGTGGCTGTGGCGGTAAAGGAGACCAGTCCTTTGCATATCCTGGGATGGGAGGAGGAGGGGGTGGGAGGGTTGTCAGGGTGGATGGGTTTTGGGGGGCCGGGAGGGTTAGTTTTGTAGGTGTATACATGCCAGCAACTAGTAACGCTAGAGTGAAGGTGGATTTTGTACGCGATGTTCTGGTATATCACTTGAGAGGTTTACCTGCTATTACGGTGATTGGTGGGGACTGGAATTGTGCCATTAGGAATGGTGATGTGGTTCCAAGGGGGGCAGGTTGTGTTTTGGGGGTTCTGCGAGATGTTTTGCGAGATGCTGGAGTGGTAGATGTGGTGGGGAGTAGGGGATATGGAGTGGAACACACTTTTATTCGTAGGGGATATGAGGCATGGTTAGATAGGATTTATGTTAGGCAGGGAATAGGTGTGGAGAGGGTGAGGACTATCGATGTGGGTCTTTCTGATCATCATGCTGTTATAGCAGATTTGAGGGTAGATGGCATAGTGAGAGTTTATGCGGGATACTGGAAATTGAATGTGAGGCTACTTAGGGACGAGGGTGACGCTACAGGTTTTGAAGATTGGTGGAAATCCTTCTGGGAGACTAGGAATATGGAGATGGATTTGCTGGATTGGTGGGAAATGAGGGCTAAAGTTGGAATCATGGATTTTTTTAAAGTACGAGGTAAGGAGAAGGCGAGGTGGAGCTATGGTCTATAAAATTATCTTGAAGGTCAGTTAAATGACTGTTATGCAGAAGAACGGGTGGGGCGGAGTGAGGACATGGAACGTTTGCAAAATAGGTTGGCGGAAATTCACAATGAAAAATTTGAGGCAATTAGAGTTAGGGCGGGGTTGGAGGATGTTTTAAGGGGGGATAGGCCATCGGATTTTGTACTAAGGAGGTTTAAGAAACGGCAGGCTAAAACCACCTTGGCGTATACTGAGGGAGGTACAGGGGGGAGGGGTGGCTTTGAGGAGGGTCAAGGCCTATCTACCATGGAAAATATTAGTTTGTATGCAGATTTTTGGTTTAGGGAGAAATGGAGGAGGGTTGGTGGGGGAGTGGGTGAGGGACGTTTTGGGGATGAGGGGTTTAATAGGGTATTAAGTGAGCAGGACAGTGACAGACTCGAGAGTAGTATTAGTGTAGAGGAGGTGGAGGAGGCAGTTTTTGGGCTGTGCCAGGGTAAAACCCCAGGCATAGACGGCATACCAAACGATTTTTATAGGTGTTATTGGGGGAGTGTATGGCATTGTCTGGTGGGGGTTTTGAATTATATGTTAAGTAGTAGGAGGATGGGGAAATCGCAAAGAACAGGTGTCACGGTTTTAGTGCCCAAAAAGAAGGAATGCCGAGTTTTGAATGATTACGGTGCGATTACGTTAATGTGCTCGGATTACAAGATTTTTGCTAAGGTTTAGGGCAACAGAATGAGGAAAGTGTTGGGTTTAGTGTTACACAGGGGACAGTTGGGAATTCCGGGGAGAAGGATGAGGGATGGACATGGTTTTATTAGGGATTTTCTAGAGAGTTGTACGGGAGGGGGAATACTAGGTTTAGATTGGGTGAATGCATATGATTGCGTGGACAGAGATTTCTTAGGAGTTTGCTTAGAGAGGTTGGGGTTTCGGGAGGGGGTAGTAAGGTGGGTGAACACCTAGTATGCTGAGGTGGAGGTGAGGGTACAGATCAATGGGAGGTTGGGTGAAAGTGTACCGATGGAGAGAGGTTTGAGGCAGGGCTGTCCGATGTCGCAGCTGCTCTTTGCGTGTGTGCAGAATCCTTTTTATGAGTCTGTTGAGAGGGTGATGGACAAACAGGAGATGGAGGGGGAGTGCAAAGGGGGCATCGTTGGGTATGTGGATGATACTACTGTTTTGCTATGGGGTAAGGAGGAGTTAAGGAGGGTGGGTAAAGTGATTCAGATGTTTGGTATGAATACGGGAATGCGAGTTAATACGGTGAAATCAAGGTTACTAGAGGTGGGTAACTGGATGGGGGAGGCTTGGGGATGGGGTTAGGATGGACAGTGGTTGACAGAATCAGGGTATGTGGGATATGGTATATGGCGGAGGTGCAGGCATGCAGAAGGGTAAATTCGGAGTCTGTCACAGGTAAGGTTTTAAGTAGACTAGGAGGTTTAAGTGTGAGGGACTTAGCTTTACATCAGAGGGTGGTGGTGGTAAATTCACTTGTCTATAGCAAGGTATGGGGGGGGGGTGGCAGAGGTTTTTCCCTTAGAGGTACAGGACATTGTGGAAATGCAGAGGAGGGTGCTAAAGTTTGTGTAGGGATTTGGGAGGGCATGGTTAAGTAAGGAGGTAGTTATGATGGATGTTCGGAGAGGGGGTTTAGGTTTGTTGCCTTTAGGACTGAGAGTAATGGCTATATATATCAAGCTGAGGTATATGAGGGGAGCTAAAGTAGGAAGAGTTATGGAGGAGGCACGTGAATGGTAGAGTGGGAAGGAATTGAGGTTTTGTGAAGATATGTTGAGATTTTTATTGACAGTGCAACAGGTGGATAACATCAAAGTGAAAAGGTTGGTGAGAGTAGTGAAAGGTCAGGGAATTATGCAAGGGGTAGCCGTGTATCCAACGTATGATTGGGGGGTTAATTGGAAAGATTTTAGTAAGCTTAGGATACCGGCTAGAGTAAGAGAATTAGTGTATCGTTTCATCGTGGTGATTCTGGCTTCCAAGGTGTTACCTTGTGTGGGGTTTGTGGAAGAGGTTTTTTGTCAGTTTTGTGGTGATGTTGAAACGGCGTTTCATGTGGTCTTCTTTTGTACCTCCTTGGAGGGGGTGAGATCATGGATGGGTGGGGTTATCAGACTGTTGGGGGGGGTAGTTTGCCACTTTTAAGGGCTTTACTACTAGATGTAAGGAGAGTGCCTAGGGATGTTGGAAGGGCTATAATGTATATCATAGTAGATTATCTGGATATCTCATGGGGAATGAGGGGAGTAAGGGGTGATACGAGGATAAAAGCGTTGGCGGCTAGATTCTATAGGACGAAGTGTAGGAATATGCTGGTTTATGGGGCGTCCTGGGAAAAAAGTTTCCCGGAAGGTTATAAGAACCTCACTGTGGGTTCCCTTTGTCGGGGTCCCTGAGGATGGACAAAGGGTGGTCTCCTTATGGGGGGATGTAAAGGGGGGGGGGGTTGCTTTCCTCTGGAGCTTATGTGGTGTGTAAGAGGAAGTTAGTGAGAGTTAGGTATAGATGGTACGCTATATATATCACTCCACAAAGGGGGCAGTAAAGCAACAGCAAAGAACTACAGACCAATAGCACTAACATCCCATATCATAAAAATCTTTGAAAGGGTCCTAAGAAGCAAGATCACCACGCATCTAGAAACCCATCAGTTACACAACCCAGGGCAACATGGGTTTAGAACAGGTCGCTCCTGTCTGTCTCAACTATTGGACCACTACGACAAGGTCCTAAATGCACTAGAAGACAAAAAGAATGCAGATGTAATATATACAGACTTTGCAAAAGCCTTCGACAAGTGTGACCATGGCGTAATAG
The DNA here is from genome assembly GCF_038502225.1 of Cherax quadricarinatus. Classification (NCBI taxonomy): domain Eukaryota; kingdom Metazoa; phylum Arthropoda; class Malacostraca; order Decapoda; family Parastacidae; genus Cherax; species Cherax quadricarinatus. Next base: position 31,933,164 of record NC_091306.1, on the reverse strand, counting down.
CGCACAAAATGCGTGCTAAAGGAATAACAGGAAAAGTCGGTCGATGGATCTATAATTTCCTCACTAACAGAACACAGAGAGTAGTCGTCAACAGAGTAAAGTCCGAGGCAGCTACGGTGAAAAGCTCTGTTCCACAAGGCACAGTACTCGCTCCCATCGTGTTCCTCATCCTTATATCCGACATAGACAAGGATGTCAGCCACAGCACCGTGTCTTCCTTTGCAGATGACACCCGAATCTGCATGACAGTGTCTTCCATTGCAGACACTGCAAAGCTCCAGGCAGACATCAACCAAATCTTTCAGTGGGCTGCAGAAAACAATATGAAGTTCAACGATGAGAAATTTCAATTACTCAGATATGGTAAACATGAGGAAATTAAATCTTCATCAGAGTACAAAACAAATTCTGGCCACAAAATAGAGCGAAACACCAACGTCAAAGACCTGGGAGTGATCATGTCGGAGGATCTCACCCTCAAGGACCATAACATTGTATCAATCGCATCTGCTAGAAAAATGACAGGATGGATAATGAGAACCTTCAAAACTAGGGAGGCCAAGCCCATGATGACACTCTTCAGGTCACTTGTTCTATCTAGGCTGGAATATTGCTGCACACTAACAGCACCTTTCAAGGCAGGTGAAATTGCCGACCTAGAAAATGTACAGAGAACTTTCACGGCGCGCATAACGGAGATAAAACACCTCAATTATTGGGAGCGCTTGAGGTTCCTAAACCTGTATTCCCTGGAATGCAGGAGGGAGAGATACATGATTATATACACCTGGAAAATCCTAGAGGGACTAGTACCGAACTTGCACACGAAAATCACTCACTACGAAAGCAAAAGACTTGGCAGACGATGCACCATCCCCCCAATGAAAAGCAGGGGTGTCACTAGCACGTTAAGAGACCATACAATAAGTGTCAGGGGCCCGAGACTGTTCAACTGCCTCCCAGCACACATAAGGGGGATTACCAACAGACCCCTGGCAGTCTTCAAGCTGGCACTGGACAAGCACCTAAAGTCAGTTCCGGATCAGCCGGGCTGTGGCTCGTATGTTGGTTTGCGTGCAGCCAGCAGCAACAGCCTGGTTGATCAGGCTCTGATCCACCAGGAGGCCTGGTCTCAGACCGGGCCGCGGGGGCGTTGACCCCCGGAACTCTCTCCAGGTAAACTCCAGGTATGTTTCACGAGAATGTTTGTCATAGTGAGATATAAGTGTAGCTTACAGGGTTAATTTTCTAAGCCTGATGGTTATGTTCACTGTGTTAAAAATTTCCTTGATAGCCAGGATACCGAGCCCTTAGGATCTCGTTTTTAAGTAATCAGATTGGCAAGTTGGTTTCAACAAAAAATTTTCTGAGATACACGTCAGTTCTTTTGGGACTGGCAAAATACAGCGGCCTTATCCTTATTGCTTATCTTGTATTATGTTTAACTTTTATTGTCTGCTGGAGGTTCTATGTGGAAAATTTTAAGTGTATGTATAGGTCTTGGGTCTATACCATGTTTATTACGGGGTTATACCAAAAAAGTCTTGTGAACAAGATTTTCGGTTTACATACATATGTGGGAGGCTTAATTTATGTATAGGGTTTGGTTTTAAACCCTTTTGATGTGCTGAGGTTTTTGTTATAAAACCTTGTTTTGGGTTATTTTATTATTGTATGTTACATGTATGTTGTTCTGCTTTCTGTATCAGAATTATTGTACTTGAGGGTTTAACATATTAATAATATTAAAATACTGTATCTCTATGGTTATTGTGCATAAGGAATCATACATTCCTTCCGAATTCCTATTGGTTAGGATATAATGTAACATAACTTAACCAATACTCTGTACCCTGTCATAGCGGGTATGTTAGGGTTTTGTCTTGTTTTGTAGTTGTTATGGTAGCTTTGGTTAGGGTCTTTTTACTTTACTGACATGATATGTGTAGTACATATATTGTATGTTAAAGGTGGTGATGGTTTTAGTCATGTGTGACAATTTCAACTTTAGTAACCTTGTGATGTTGTACATTTGTATGCTGTTTTTGTTGTAATAGGTTATGACAGGTACTCATTTTATATTGTTAAACCATGTAATGTTTCATTTTGGTGTGTTTTCTTTGGTTACAATGGCTTGGCGGCAACTATTAATGACTGTTATACTTTAGTGAGGTTTGTCTTAGCGTGTATTGTTTGCTATAACAGGATGTTGTTATAATACTTGTTACCTCCAGGAATAACCTGGCACTAGTAGCGCAAAAGAATGTTTTTGTATTCCTGTACTATTATTATGCATCCTTTGTACTTTTGTAAGGTTTTTAATAAAAATATAAAAAATAGTAATTGTGACATAGGACACCCCTGCCTAAGTCCCCTACCCATTACAATCTTCCCACCCAATCGACCATTAATCTATACCCTCGCCATTGCACCTCGATACAACGCCTCAACCCAGCCCACTATTTCTTCCCCAAACCCCTGTCCCCTGAGGATGACTCTCAATGCTTCTCGATCCACTCTATCGTATGTCCCTTGCCAATCGAGTGCCACCAAACCTTCCCCCTCCCCCCTCCCACCATCCCCACTCCCCCCTACCCCTCCCCCTCCCCCCTCCCCCCTCCCCCTCCCCCTCCCCCCTCCCCCCTCCCCCCTCCCCCCCTCCCCCCTCCCCCTTTTGCCTCCACGAAATCCCTAAGTAACCCATGCCCCTCCACGATAGACCTCCCTGGCAAACCAAACTGAGTTTTCGATACTACCAGCCCCACCACGCACTTAAACCGATTCCCCAAAATCTTAGCAAACAACTTGTAATCCGCGCATAACAACGAGATCGCCCGGTAATCCCGAAGCGTATGCTGCCCCTTACCCTTCGGTACCAAGACAACGACAGCCATTGCCTGCTTCTCTCCCAGCTCACTTCCTTCATGCAATTTAATAACCTAACCAAAAAATGCCTCATTAGCTCCCAATGCTGCTGATAAAACTCTGCCAGGAGTCCATCAATTCCCGGTGCTTTGCCCTTTCGCATTCCACTTAAAGCCCTCCATATTTCCCCCTCAGTTATTTCCCCACCCAGTGCTTCCCTATCACTGTTACGCAGCTGACATACCACACTCCCACACACCTGTTCTAAAACCCCATCCTCTACCCCTTCTCGTTGCCAGTACTTCTCATACCGCTTATCCACAAATGCCGCCATTCCTTCCGTAGCTTGTATGACCTGCCCCTCCCTGTACCCCACTATCGACTCATGAACCTCCAACCATGGAATAGCCATTGCCTGCTGTCTTTGTTTTTGCCTACGCGATACACACGAAGGTCTATCGCCCCATAACACCTCTTCCACCCCCGCCTGTACCCACACCGCTTGGAGCCTCTCATCCTGTACCTCTCACAGCCTCCCTTTAATTGCCATAATATCATCCATAGGATAAGTGCCCGCCACTGCCCCCCTCGCATAACAACCCCGTAATCTATCCTCCAAATAGTTGGCAAGCCCATATTTTAAAGAATTGATATGTTTCCCTTCTCTTACATAATATTGCTTAATCCGTTCTTTAGCCACACCATCCCACCACATCCTCTACCCCATTTACTTCTGCACTTAACCCCTCCCACAGCATTGCAAATCCCTCTATTCCCTCCTCATTGCCTAACACACTTGTATTTAACTTCCAATATCCCTAGATATACTTGCTAGTGACTCCCACCCCACCTCTGCTACTACCGCCCGATGATCCGAATAAGCTACTTGTATTGTATGGAAAAATGTCAACCAAACCCCTTGAGATATATACAGCCTATCCAACCTAGCCGTGTAACCCCTTCTTACAAAAGTGTGCTCTACCTCCCACGCCCCTCCAATGGCATCCCGCAACTGAATATCCCTCAAGAGATCTCGCAAGGCCGCCGACACGTGCCCCGCCCCTTTTGGTTCTACGTCAGCCCTCCTAATTACGCAGTTCCAGTCCCCACCAACGATGGCCACTGCAGGTAAACCAGGTAAGAAGAAAACTAGTTCTTCACATACAAAATCCCTTTTTACTCTCACATCATTTTCTGCTGGTGCATACACACTTACAAAGGATACCCTCTGCCCCATCCACCACCCGTCCACGTGCGATACTCTCCCCCTCCCCCCTCACTTCTTAGCAACACAAACGGGCTCGCCTCCCTGATCATGATACCCACACCACCTTTCAGACGTACAGATGGCAGAGTCACCACCTGAAACCCTGCCACTTCCAGCACTTTCCCCTCCTTGAAATTGTGCTCCTGAAGAAACGCTACATCTACTCTATATTTGAGCAGAAGCATTCTAAACCATTCCCTTTTTACACCCTGGCACAGTCCATTCACATTCACAATCATACACCTGAGCCCACTGTTAAAGTTTCCACCCCTGCCTCTTTTCTCCATTCTTCCCAGGTCCACCTGCACCTGGTTTTCTACAAGTCTTCACATCACCTTCCCTCCCATCCTCTTTCTTCCGGTGCCTCTTGTCTTGGCTACCACGACGAAATTCATCCACCCTCCCAGGTCTCTGCGCTGGCGTCAGGACATCATCAGAGTCTGATGCCGCCGCTCTCTTCCTCGTGAGAACCTCGTCCTCCATGTTATCATCGAAGGAGGCCGCACGATAGACCTCAACCTCCACCGTGCTTCGTCCCTCGAAACACGGCGACGTTTCTCCCACACCGCTCGCCACGTCTTCCCTGCTATGTATTTGTATGTCACATTCCTCCACTGTCAACTCGGTGTTTTGCACCCCTGCAGGTTCATCCTCCACCTCTACAGGCGGTGACAAAGTCCTCAACACCTCCACAAGCTCTTCCTCAATCGCCTTTACCGGCTCCTTCAAAATATCTGTTTCTGGTGGGACACAGCTTGCCTCAAACATTCCAGGCTTCTCGTGGGGCTCCACCACCTCACTCCACAATCGCCCACGCTCGTGCTTGTGCGTGGGGCTCGTAGCAACAGCGTCCACACTGGTAACAGGTGCTTCACTAGTTTGTGCAGGCACCCCGCCACTGCTTCACACACACAACCGCCAAATGATTGTACGCTCCACATAACCTGCACGTACGTCTCTGTCCAGCATATGATACAAGAACCTGTGTTCTAAAGTCCTCCAGTAAGACATAAGACGGTATGGAATTCAGTTTAAGTGAAGATCCTATATGCTCCATTCAGGGCAACACCATAAACTTCATCGTCCTGGATCCCATACGTCTTCCTGATGATGGTCAGGAGTAACACCTGCGCTGAAGTGGGTGAAATTGCCCCACGAAACAGTTCTATGCCGATGGTATTTACGCGACGCCTCACACTCAGCGCCATGTTGGTACTAGGTAGCTCACCTGAAAACAGCAGAGGGGTGCAGAGCACAACGGCACTCAACCGTGGTCAGGCAGCGAATAGTAACTATACATCCAACACTTTATTGTAATAACATAACAGACATTATATTGACACTTATAATTACAATTATATAAAAGAAGGAACTGCAACTCAATGTATAATTATCAGAAGCAGGATTATATGACTCAGATGTAGAACCCAGGGTGTATATCCTAGGACCGTGCATCCTAGGACCGTGCATCCTAGGACCGTGCATCCTAGGACCGTGCATCCTAGGACCGTGCATCCTAGGACCGTGCATCCTAGGACCGTGCATCCTAGGACCGTGCATCCTAGGACCGTGCATCCTAGGACCGTGCATCCTAGGACCGTGCATCCTAGGACCGTGCATCCTAGGACCGTGCATCCTAGGACCGTGCATCCTAGGACCGTGCATCCTAGGACCGTGCATCCTAGGACCCTGCATCCTAGGACCCTGCATCCTAGGACCGTGCATCCTAGGACCGTGCATCCTAGGACCGTGCATCCTAGGACCGTGCATCCTAGGACCGTGCATCCTAGGACCCTGCATCCTAGGACCCTGCATCCTAGGACCCTGCATCCTAGGACCCTGCATCCTAGGACCGTGCATCCTAGGACCGTGCATCCTAGGACCGTGCATCCTAGGACCCTGCATCCTAGGACAGTGCATCCTAGGACCCTGCATCCTAGGACCCTGCATCCTAGGACCCTGCATCCTAGGACCCTGCATCCTAGGACCCTGCATCCTAGAACCCTGCATCCTAGGACCCTGCATCCTAGGACCCTGCATCCTAGGACCCTGCATCCTAGAACCCTGAATCCTAGGACCCTGCAACCTAGGACCCTGCATCCTAGGACCCTGCATCCTAGGACCCTGCATCCTAGGACCCTGCATCCTAGGACCGTGTATCCTACGACCCTGCATCCTAGGACCCTGCACCCTACGACCGTGTATCCTAGTACCATATATCCTAGGACCGTATATCCTAGGACCGTATATTCTAGGACCGTATGTCCTAGGACCGTATATCCTAGGACCGTGCATCCAAGGACCGTACACCCTAGGTTCGTACATCCTAGGACCGTATATCCTAGGACCGTGCATCCTAGGAGCGTATATCCTAGGACTGAATATCTTAGGACCGTATATCCTAGGACCGTATATCGTAGGACCATGCATCCTAGGATCGTATATCCTAGGAGCGTATATTCCAGGGCTGTATAACTTAGGACCGTATATACTAGGACAGTATATCTTAGGACCGTGCATCCTAGCAACGTGCATCATAGGATCGTTCATCCTTGGACAATATATCCTAGGACCGTATATCCTAGGATGGTGCATCCTAGGACCGTATATCCCAGGGCCGTGCATCCTAGGACCATATATCCTAGAACAGTATATCCTAGGACCGTATATCCTAGGACCGTATATCCTACGACCGTGTACCCTAGGACCACATGTCCAAGGACCGCGCATGCCAGGACCGTATATCCTAGGACCGTATATCCTAGGAGCGTGTATACTAGGACCGTGCATCATAGGACCCTGCATCCTAGGACCCTGCATCCTAGGACCCTGCATCCTAGGACCCTGCATCCTAGGACCCTGCATCCTAGGACCCTGCATCTTAGGACCCTGCATCCTAGGACCCTGCATCCTAGGACCCTGCATCCTAAGACCGTCCATCCTAGGACCCTGCATCCTAGGACTGTGTATCCTAGGACCCTGCATCCTAGAACCCTGCATCCTACGACCGTGCATCCTAGAACCATATATCCTAAGACCATATATCCTAGGACCGTACATCCAATGACCGTATATCCGAGGACCGTATATCGTAGGACCATGCATCCTAGGTTCGTATATCCCAGGAGCGTATATTCCAGGGCTGTACAACTTAGGACCGTATATCCTAGGACCGTATATCCTAGGACCGTGCATCCTAGCAACGTGCATCATAGGACCGTTCATCCTAGGACCGTATATCCTAGGACCGTGCATCCTAGCAACGTGCATCATAGGACCGTTCATCCTAGGACCGTATATCCTAGGACCGTGCATCCAATGACCTTATATCCTAGGATCGCACAGCCTAGGACCGTATATCCTAGGACCGTGCATCCTAGGAGCGTATATCCTAGGACTGCATATCTTAGGACCGTATATCCTAGGACCGTGCATCCTAGCAACGTGCATCTTAGGACCGTTCATCCTAGGACCGTATATCCTAGGATCGCATATCCCAAGGCCGTGCATCCTAGGACCGTATATCCTAGGACAGTATATCCTAGGACCGTACATCTTAGGACCGTATATCCTACGATCGTATATCCTACGGCTGTATATCCTACGACCGTATATCCTAGGACCGTATGTCCAAGGACCGTGCATGCCAGGACCGTATATCCTAGGACCGTATATACTAGGACCGTATATCCTAGGACCGTGCATCCTAGGACCGTTCATTTTAGGACCGTGCATCCTAGGACAGTATATCCAAGGACCGTGCATCCTAGGACAGTACATCCTAGGACCGTACATCCTAGTACGGTATATCCCAGGACCGTGCATCCTAGGACAGTATATCCTAGGACCATGCATCCTAGGACAGTACATCCTAGGACCGTGCATACTAGGACCGTGCATCGTAGGACCGCACATCCTAAGACGGTATATTCCAGGACCGTGCATCCTAGGACAGTATATCCTAGGACCGTACATCCTAGGACGGTATATCCCAGAATCGTGCGTCCTAGGACAGTATATCCTAAGACCGTACATCCTAGGTCGTTATATCCTAGGACCGCGCATCCTAGGACAGTATATCCTAGGACCGTGCATCCTAGGACCGTGCATCCTAGGACCGTGCATCCTAGGACCATACATCCTAGGACGGTATATCCTAGGTCCGTGCATCCTACGACAGTATATCCAACGACCGTGCATCCTAGGATGGTATATCCTAGGGCAGCGCATCCTAGGACAGTATATCCTAGGACCGTGCAACCTAGGACAGTATATCCTAGGGCTGTGCATCGTAGGACGGTATATCCTAGGTCCGTGCATCCTAAGACAGTATATCCTAGGACCGTGCATCATAGGACAGCATATCCTAGGACCGTGCATCCTAGGACGGTATATCCTAGGACTGTGCATCCTAAGCCAATATATCCTAGGACCGTGCATCCTAGGACCGTGCATCCTAGGACCGTACATCCTAGGACGGTACATCTTAGGTCCATGCATCCTAGGACAGTATATCCTAGGACCGTGCATCCTAGGACAGAATATCCTAGGACCGTTCATCCTAGGACCGTATATCCTAGGACCGTGCATCCAAGGACCTTATATCCTAGGATCGCACAGCCTAGGACCGTATATCCTAGGACCGTGCATCCTAGGAGCGTATATCCCAGGACTGCATATCTTAGGACCGTATATCCTAGGACCGTGCATCCTAGCAACGTGCATCTTAGGACCGTTCATCCTAGGACCGTATATCCTAGGATCGCATATCCCAAGGCCGTGCATCCTAGGACCGTATATCCTAGGACAGTACATCCTAGGACCGTACATCTTAGGACCGTATATCCTACGACCGTATATCCTACGGCTGTATATCCTACGACCGTATATCCTAGGACCGTATGTCCAAGGACCGTGCATGCCAGGACCGTATATCCTAGGACCGTATATACTAGGACCGTATATCCTAGGACCGTGCATCCTAGGACCGTTCATTTTAGGACCGTGCATCCTAGGACAGTATATCCTAGGACCGTGCATCCTAGGACAGTATATCCTAGGACCGTACATCCTAGGTCGGTATATCCTAGGACCGCGCATCCTAGGACAGTATATCCTAGACCGTGCATCCTAGGACCGTGCATCCTAGGACCGTGCATCCTAGGACCATACATCCTAGGACGGTATATCCTATGTCCGTGCATCCTATGACAGTATATCCTAGGACCGTGCATCCTAGGATGGTATATCCTACGACAGCGCATCCTAGGACAGTATATCCTAGGACCGTGCATCCTAGGACAGTATATCCTAGGGCTGTGCATCGTAGGACGGTATATCCTAGGTCCGTGCATCCTAAGACAGTATATCCTAGGACCGTGCATCATAGGACAGCATATCCTAGGACCGTGCATCCTAGGACGGTATATCCTAGGACTGTGCATCCTAAGACAATATATCCTAGGACCGTGCATCCTAGGACCGTGCATCCTAGGACTGTACATCCTAGGACGGTACATCCTAGGTCCATGCATCCTAGGACAGTATATCCTAGGACTGTGCATCCTGGGACAGAATATCCTTGGATCGTGCATCCTAAGACGGTATATCGTAGGACTGTGCATCCTAAGACGGTGTGGAAAATACTGTATATTCCAGAAATTCGGTATTTATATGTAAATAGATGGCCATACTGTATTTAAAAGAATTATATTATGGAAAATGGAAAACTGGACCTGCGCCTGCGCAGACGAGACTCGCCATCTTGGTTTTGAATTTTGTACAAACGTTGCTGTAATGGGAAGAGTTTTTCGTGCACTAGAGGTTAAAATTGTGTTGACACCTCTCAAATAGGAGGCAACATTGGTGGATGTGCATTCCTGCATAACTTGAGATATCAGACGACTGGACAAGACAGCTCCAGGAACCTCAGATAAGCTCTCTAGATTTGTGTGTAATTCTGGCCAGCATTATTTTCATAGATTTAGTTAATTTTAAATGAGTTCTTGCTAATTGACCAGTTTTACATATTCGGCACGACATATATATATATATATATTTATAGGCTAAAATAAATTGCTCTTGCTATAATAAGGTTAGGTATATATATAAATTTTTACATCAACATTATATATATATATATATATTTTATATATTGACCAGTACATATATATATATATATATATATATATATATATATATATATATATATATATATATATATATAGATATATATATATATATATATATATATATATATATATATATATATATAGATATATATAATCAATTATTATTTTTAATATACAGTCCACAAATTTATATATTTACCAGAATTCCTGGTGATGTATTTTTCATTTGTAATTAATAAGTCCAGAGCAACTTGTGGATGTGACAGTGGTAGGTATCGAAGGGGGACATTTTTTTGCGACCTAGGTGTCCCAAATTCCTACTTGTCTAACTGATAAATAATAATTATCTTTTCATTTACTGTTATGTATATAATGATACATCCAAGTAAATGCAATTTTCCACAGATGGCATATCGTAGGACCGTGCATCCTAAGACGGTATATCGTAGGACCGTGCATCCTAAGACGGTATATCGTAGGACCGTGCATCCTAAGACGGTATATCATAGGACCGTGCATCCTAAGACGGTATATCGAAGGACCGTGCATCCTAAGACGGTATATCGTAGGACCATGCATCCTAAGACGGTATATCGTAGGACCGTGCATCCTAAGACGGTATATCGTAGGACCGTGCATCCTAAGACGGTATATCATAGGACCGTGCATCCTAAGACGGTATATCGTAGGACCGTGCATCCTAAGACGGTATATCGTAGGACCGTGCATCCTAAGACGGTATATCGTAGGACCGTGCATCCTAAGACGGTATATCATAGGACCGTGCATCCTAAGACGGTATATCGTAGGACCGTGCATCCTAAGACGGTATATCATAGGACCGTACATCTTAAGACGGTATATCGTAGGACCGTGCATCCTAAGACGGTATATCATAGGACCGTGCATCCTATGACGGTATATCATAGGACCGTGCATCCTAAGACGGTATATCATAGGACCGTGCATCCTAAGACGGTATATAGTAGGACCGTGCATCCTAAGACGGTATATAGTAGGACCGTGCATCCTAAGACGGTATATAGTAGGACCGTGCATCCTAAGACGGTATATCGTAGGACCGTGCATCCTAAGACGGTATATCGTAGGACCGTGCATCCTATGACGGTATATCATAGGACCGTGCATCCTAAGACGGTATATCGTAGGACCGTGCATCCTAAGACGGTATATCGTAGGACCGTGCATCCTAAGACGGTATATCGTAGGACCGTGCATCCTAAGACGGTATATCGTAGGACCGTGCATCCTATGACGGTATATCGTAGGACCGTGCATCCTAAGACGGTATATCATAGGACCGTGCATCCTATGACGGTATATCGTAGGACCGTGCATCCTAAGACGGTATATCGTAGGACCGTGCATCCTAAGACGGTATATCGTAGGACCGTGCATCATAAGACGGTATATCGTAGGACCGTGCATCCTATGACGGTATATCGTAGGACCGTGCATCCTAAGACGGTATATCATAGGACTGTGCATCCTATGACGGTATATCGTAGGACCGTGCATCCTAAGACGGTATATCATAGGACCGTGCATCCTAAGACGGTATATCGTAGGACCGTGCATCCTAAGACGGTATATCGTAGGACCGTGCATCCTATGACGGCATATCGTAGGACCGTGCATCCTAAGACGGTATATCATAGGACCGTGCATCCTAAGACGGTATATCGTAGGACCGTGCATCCTAAGACGGTATATCGTAGGACTGTGCATCCTATGACGGTATATCGTAGGACCGTGCATCCTAAGACGGTATATCATAGGACCGTGCATCCTATGATGGTATATCGTAGGACCGTGCATCCTAAGACGGTATATCATAGGACCGTGCATCCTAAGACGGTATATCGTAGGACCGTGCATCCTAAGACGGTATATCGTAGGACCGTGCATCCTAAGACGGTATATCATAGGACCGTGCATCCTATGACGGTATATCGTAGGACCGTGCATCCTTTGACGGTATATCGTAGGACCGTGCATCCTAAGACGGTATATCGTAGGACCGTGCATCCTATGATGGTATATCGTAGGACCGTGCATCCTAAGACGGTATATCATAGGACCGTGCATCCTATGACGGTATATCGTAGGACCGTGCATCCTAAGACGGTATATCATAGGACCGTGCATCCTAAGACGGTATATCGTAGGACCGTGCATCCTAAGACGGTATATCGTAGGACCGTGCATCCTAAGATGGTATATCATAGGACCGTGCATCCTATGACGGTATATCGTAGGACCGTGCATCCTAAGACGGTATATCATAGGACCGTGCATCCTAAGACGGTATATCGTAGGACCGTGCATCCTAAGACGGTATATCGTAGGACCGTGCATCCTAAGACGGTATATCGTAGGACCGTGCATCCTAAGACGGTATATCGTAGGACCGTGCATCCTAAGACGGTATATCGTAGGACCGTGCATCCTAAGACGGTATATCGTAGGACCGTGCATCCTAAGACGGTATATCGTAGGACCGTGCATCCTAAGACGGTATATCGTAGGACCGTGCATCCTAAGACGGTATATCATAGGACCGTGCATCCTAAGACGGTATATCGTAGGACCGTGCATCCTAAGACGGTATATCATAGGACCGTGCATCCTAAGACGGTATATCGTAGGACCGTGCATCCTAAGACGGTATATCGTAGGACCGTGCATCCTAAGACGGTATATCGTAGGACCGTGCATCCTAAGACGGTATATCGTAGGACCGTGCATCCTAAGACGGTATATCGTAGGACCGTGCATCCTAAGACGGTATATCGTAGGACCGTGCATCCTAAGACGGTATATCGTAGGACCGTGCATCCTAAGACGGTATATCATAGGACCGTGCATCCTAAGACGGTATATCGTAGGACCGTGCATCCTAAGACGGTATATCATAGGACCGTGCATCCTAAGACGGTATATCATAGGACCGTGCATCCTAAGACGGTATATCATAGGACCGTGCATCCTAAGACGGTATATAGTAGGACCGTGCATCCTAAGACGGTATATCGTAGGACCGTGCATCCTAAGACGGTATATCGTAGGACCGTGCATCCTAAGACGGTATATCGTAGGACCGTGCATCCTATGACGGTATATCATAGGACCGTGCATCCTAAGACGGTATATCATAGGACCGTGCATCCTAAGACGGTATATAGTAGGACCGTGCATCCTAAGACGGTATATCGTAGGACCGTGCATCCTAAGACGGTATATCGTAGGACCGTGCATCCTAAGACGGTATATCGTAGGACCGTGCATCCTAAGACGGTATATCATAGGACCGTGCATCCTAAGACGGTATATCGTAGGACCGTGCATCCTAAGACGGTATATCGTAGGACCGTGCATCCTAAGACGGTATATCGTAGGACCGTGCATCCTAAGACGGTATATCGTAGGACCGTGCATCCTAAGACGGTATATCGTAGGACCGTGCATCCTAAGACGGTATATCGTAGGACCGTGCATCCTAAGACGGTATATCGTAGGACCGTGCATCCTAAGACGGTATATCGTAGGACCGTGCATCCTAAGACGGTATATCATAGGACCGTGCATCCTAAGACGGTATATCGTAGGACCGTGCATCCTAAGACGGTATATCGTAGGACCGTGCATCCTAAGACGGTATATCGTAGGACCGTGCATCCTAAGACGGTATATCATAGGACCGTGCATCCTAAGACGGTATATCGTAGGACCGTGCATCCTAAGACGGTATATCGTAGGACCGTGCATCCTAAGACGGTATATCGTAGGACCGTGCATCCTAAGACGGTATATCATAGGACCGTGCATCCTAAGACGGTATATCGTAGGACCGTGCATCCTAAGACGGTATATCATAGGACCGTGCATCCTAAGACGGTATATCATAGGACCGTGCATCCTAAGACGGTATATCATAGGACCGTGCATCCTAAGACGGTATATCATAGGACCGTGCATCCTAAGACGGTATATCATAGGACCGTGCATCCTAAGACGGTATATCATAGGACCGTGCATCCTAAGACGGTATATCATAGGACCGTGCATCCTAAGACGGTATATCATAGGACCGTGCATCCTAAGACGGTATATCATAGGACCGTGCATCCTAAGACGGTATATCATAGGACCGTGCATCCTAAGACGGTATATCATAGGACCGTGCATCCTAAGACGGTATATCGTAGGACCGTGCATCCTAAGACGGTATATCGTAGGACCGTGCATCCTAAGACGGTATATCGTAGGACCGTGCATCCTAAGACGGTATATCGTAGGACCGTGCATCCTAAGACGGTATATCGTAGGACCGTGCATCCTAAGACGGTATATCGTAGGACCGTGCATCCTAAGACGGTATATCATAGGACCGTGCATCCTAAGACGGTATATCGTAGGACCGTGCATCCTAAGACGGTATATCGTAGGACCGTGCATCCTAAGACGGTATATCGTAGGACCGTGCATCCTAAGACGGTATATCATAGGACCGTGCATCCTAAGACGGTATATCGTAGGACCGTGCATCCTAAGACGGTATATCGTAGGACCGTGCATCCTAAGACGGTATATCGTAGGACCGTGCATCCTAAGACGGTATATCGTAGGACCGTGCATCCTAAGACGGTATATCGTAGGACCGTGCATCCTAAGACGGTATATCGTAGGACCGTGCATCCTAAGACGGTATATCATAGGACCGTGCATCCTAAGACGGTATATCATTGGACCGTATCCTAAGGACCGTGCATCCTAAGACGGTATATCATAGGACCGTGCATCCTAAGACGGTATATCGTAGGACCGTGCATCCTAAGACGGTATATCATAGGACCGTGCATCCTAAGACGGTATATCGAAGGACCGTGCATCCTAAGACGGTATATCGTAGGACCGTGCATCCTAAGACGGTATATCGTAGGACCGTGCATCCTAAGACGTGCATCCTAAGACGGTATATCATAGGACCGTGCATCCTAAGACATATCCCGTGCATCCTAAGACGGTATATCGTAGGACCGTGCATCCTAAGACGGTATATCATAGGACCGTGCATCCTAAGATGGTATATCCCGTGCATCCTAAGACGGTATATCCTAGGACCGTGCATCCTAAGACGGTATATCGTAGGACCGTGCATCCTAAGACGGTATATCGTAGGACCGTGCATCCTAAGACGGTATATCGTAGGACCGTGCATCCTAAGACGGTATATCATAGGACCGTGCATCCTAAGACGGTATATCGTAGGACCGTGCATCCTAAGACGGTATATCGTAGGACCGTGCATCCTAAGACGGTATATCGTAGGACCGTGCATCCTAAGACGGTATATCGTAGGACCGTGCATCCTAAGACGGTATATCGTAGGACCGTGCATCCTAAGACGGTATATCATAGGACCGTGCATCCTAAGACGGTATATCGTAGGACCGTGCATCCTAAGACGGTATATCGTAGGACCGTGCATCCTAAGACGGTATATCGTAGGACCGTGCATCCTAAGACGGTATATCATAGGACCGTGCATCCTAGGACGGTATATCGTAGGACCGTGCATCCTAAGACGGTATATCGTAGGACCGTGCATCCTAAGACGGTATATCACTGGACCGTGCATCCTAAGACGGTATATCATAGGACCGTGCATCCTAAGACGGTATATCGTAGGACCGTGCATCCTAAGACGGTATATCGTAGGACCGTGCATCCTAAGACGGTATATCGTAGGACCGTGCATCCTAAGACGGTATATCATAGGACCGTGCATCCTAAGACGGTATATCATAGGACCGTGCATCCTAAGACGGTATATCATAGGACCGTGCATCCTAAGACGGTATATCATAGGACCGTGCATCCTAAGACGGTATATCATAGGACCGTGTATCCTTAGACGATATATCCCGTGCATCCTAAGACGGTATATCATAGGACCGTGCATCCTAAGACGGTATATCATAGAACCGTGCATCCTAAGACGGTATATCCCGTGCATCCTAAGACGGTATATCGTAGGACCGTGCATCCTAAGACGGTATATCGTAGGACCGTGCATCCTAAGACGGTATATCGTAGGACCGTGCATCCTAAGACGGTATATCATAGGACCGTGCATCCTAAGACGGTATATCGTAGGACCGTGCATCCTAAGACGGTATATCGTAGGACCGTGCATCCTAAGACGGTATATCATAGGACCGTGCATCCTAAGACGGTATATCATAGGACCGTGCATCCTAAGACGGTATATCATAGGACCGTGCATCCTAAGACGGTATATCATAGGACCGTGCATCCTAAGACGGTATATCGTAGGACCGTGCATCCTAAGACGGTATATCGTAGGACCGTGCATCCTAAGACGGTATATCGTAGGACCGTGCATCCTAAGACGGTATATCATAGGACCGTGCATCCTAAGACGGTATATCGTAGGACCGTGCATCCTAAGACGGTATATCGTAGGACCGTGCATCCTAAGACGGTATATCATAGGACCGTGCATCCTAAGACGGTATATCGTAGGACCGTGCATCCTAAGACGGTATATCGTAGGACCGTGCATCCTAAGACGGTATATCGTAGGACCGTGCATCCTAAGACGGTATATCGTAGGACCGTGCATCCTAAGACGGTATATCGTAGGACCGTGCATCCTAAGACGGTATATCGTAGGACCGTGCATCCTAAGACGGTATATCATAGGACCGTGCATCCTAAGACGGTATATCGTAGGACCGTGCATCCTAAGACGGTATATCGTAGGACCGTGCATCCTAAGACGGTATATCGTAGGACCGTGCATCCTAAGACGGTATATCGTAGGACCGTGCATCCTAAGACGGTATATCATAGGACCGTGCATCCTAAGACGGTATATCATAGGACCGTGCATCCTAAGACGGTATATCATAGGACCGTGCATCCTAAGACGGTATATCGTAGGACCGTGCATCCTAAGACGGTATATCGTAGGACCGTGCATCCTAAGACGGTATATCGTAGGACCGTGCATCCTAAGACGGTATATCGTAGGACCGTGCATCCTAAGACGGTATATCGTAGGACCGTGCATCCTAAGACGGTATATCGTAGGACCGTGCATCCTAAGACGGTATATCGTAGGACCGTGCATCCTAAGACGGTATATCATAGGACCGTGCATCCTAAGACGGTATATCGTAGGACCGTGCATCCTAAGACGGTATATCATAGGACCGTGCATCCTAAGACGGTATATCATAGGACCGTGCATCCTAAGACGGTATATCATAGGACCGTGCATCCTAAGACGGTATATCATAGGACCGTGCATCCTAAGACGGTATATCATAGGACCGTGCATCCTAAGAGGGTATATCCCGTACAACCTAAGACGGTATATCATAGGACCGTGCATCCTAAGACGGTATATCGTAGGACCGTGCATCCTAAGACGGTATATCGTAGGACCGTGCATCCTAAGACGGTATATCATAGGACCGTGCATCCTAAGACGGTATATCATAGGACCGTGCATCCTAAGACGGTATATCGTAGGACCGTGCATCCTAAGACGGTATATCATAGGACCGTGCATCCTAAGACGGTATATCGTAGGACCGTGCATCCTAAGACGGTATATCATAGGACCGTGCATCCTAAGACGGTATATCGTAGGACCGTGCATCCTAAGACGGTATATCGTAGGACCGTGCATCCTAAGACGGTATATCATAGGACCGTGCATCCTAAGACGGTATATCATAGGACCGTGCATCCTAAGACGGTATATCATAGGACCGTGCATCCTAAGACGGTATATCATAGGACCGTGCATCCTAAGACGGTATATCATAGGACCGTGCATCCTAAGACGGTATATCATAGGACCGTGCATCCTAAGACGGTATATCGTAGGACCGTGCATCCTAAGACGGTATATCGTAGGACCGTGCATCCTAAGACGGTATATCGTAGGACCGTGCATCCTAAGACGGTATATCGTAGGACCGTGCATCCTAAGACGGTATATCGTAGGACCGTGCATCCTAAGACGGTATATCGTAGGACCGTGCATCCTAAGACGGTATATCGTAGGACCGTGCATCCTAAGACGGTATATCGTAGGACCGTGCATCCTAAGACGGTATATCATAGGACCGTACATCTTAAGACGGTATATCCCGTGCATCCTAAGACGGTATATCATAGGACCGTGCATCCTAAGACGGTATATCATAGGACCGTGCATCCTAAGACGGTATATCATAGGACCGTGCATCCTAAGACGGTATATCATAGGACCGTGCATCCTAAGACGGTATATCATAGGACCGTGCATCCTAAGACGGTATATCATAGGACCGTGCATCCTAAGACGGTATATCATAGGACCGTGCATCCTAAGACGGTATATCATAGGACCGTGCATCCTAAGACGGTATATCATAGGACCGTGCATCCTAAGACGGTATATCATAGGACCGTGCATCCTAAGACGGTATATCATAGGACCGTGCATCCTAAGACGGTATATCGTAGGACCGTGCATCCTAAGACGGTATATCATAGGACCGTGCATCCTAAGACGGTATATCATAGGACCGTGCATCCTAAGACGGTATATCATAGGACCGTGCATCCTAAGACGGTATATCATAGGACCGTGCATCCTAAGACGGTATATCATAGGACCGTGCATCCTAAGACGGTATATCATAGGACCGTGCATCCTAAGACGGTATATCATAGGACCGTGCATCCTAAGACGGTATATCATAGGACCGTGCATCCTAAGACGGTATATCATAGGACCGTGCATCCTAAGACGGTATATCATAGGACCGTGCATCCTAAGACGGTATATCATAGGACCGTGCATCCTAAGACGGTATATCATAGGACCGTGCATCCTAAGACGGTATATCGTAGGACCGTGCATCCTAAGACGGTATATCGTAGGACCGTGCATCCTAAGACGGTATATCGTAGGACCGTGCATCCTAAGACGGTATATCATAGGACCGTGCATCCTAAGACGGTATATCGTAGGACCGTGCATCCTAAGACGGTATATCATAGGACCGTGCATCCTAAGACGGTATATCGTAGGACCGTGCATCCTAAGACGGTATATCGTAGGACCGTGCATCCTAAGACGGTATATCGTAGGACCGTGCATCCTAAGACGGTATATCGTAGGACCGTGCATCCTAAGACGGTATATCATAGGACCGTGCATCCTAAGACGGTATATCGTAGGACCGTGCATCCTAAGACGGTATATCGTAGGACCGTGCATCCTAAGACGGTATATCGTAGGACCGTGCATCCTAAGACGGTATATCGTAGGACCGTGCATCCTAAGACGGTATATCGTAGGACCGTGCATCCTAAGACGGTATATCCCGTGCATCCTAAGACGGTATATCATAGGACCGTGCATCCTAAGACGGTATATCGTAGGACCGTAGGAGCGTGCATCCAAAGACGGTATATCTTAGGACCGTGCATCCTAAGACGGTATATCATAGGACCGTGCATCCTAAGACGGTATATCGTAGGACCGTGCATCCTAAGACGGTATATCGTAGGACCGTGCATCCTAAGACGGTATATCGTAGGACCGTGCATCCTAAGACGGTATATCGTAGGACCGTGCATCCTAAGACGGTATATCATAGGACCGTGCATCCTAAGACGGTATATCGTAGGACCGTGCATCCTAAGACGGTATATCGTAGGACCGTGCATCCTAAGACGGTATATCATAGGACCGTGCATCCTAAGACGGTATATCGTAGGACCGTGCATCCTAAGACGGTATATCATAGGACCGTGCATCCTAAGACGGTATATCGTAGGACCGTGCATCCTAAGACGGTATATCGTAGGACCGTGCATCCTAAGACGGTATATCGTAGGACCGTGCATCCTAAGACGGTATATCATAGGACCGTGCATCCTAAGACGGTATATCATAGGACCGTGCATCCTAAGACGGTATATCATAGGACCATGCATCCTAAGACGGTATATCATAGGACCGTGCATCCTAAGACGGTATATCGGACCGTGCATCCTAAGACGGACCGTGCATCCTAAGACGGTATATCATAGGACCGTGCATCCTAAGACGGTATATCAGGACCGTAAGGACCGTGCATCCTAAGACGGTATATCATAGGACCGTGCATCCTAAGACGGTATATCCCGTGCATCCTAAGACGGTATATCATAGGACCGTGCATCCTAAGACGGTATATCATGCATCCTAAGACGGTATATCATAGGACCGTGCATCCTAAGACGGTATATCATAGACGACCGTGCATCCTCAGACGGTATATCATAGGACCGTGCATCCTAAGACGGTATATCATAGGACCGTGCATCCTAAGACGGTATATCATAGGACCGTGCATCCTAAGACGGTATATCATAGGACCGTGCATCCTAAGACGGTATATCATAGGACCGTGCATCCTAAGACGGTATATCATAGGACCGTGCATCCTAAGACGGTATATCATAGGACCGTGCATCCTAAGACGGTATATCATAGGACCGTGCATCCTAAGACGGTATATCGTAGGACCGTGCATCCTAAGACGGTATATCGTAGGACCGTGCATCCTAAGACGGTATATCGTAGGACCGTGCATCCTAAGACGGTATATCGTAGGACCGTGCATCCTAAGACGGTATATCGTAGGACCGTGCATCCTAAGACGGTATATCATAGGACCGTGCATCCTAAGACGGTATATCGTAGGACCGTGCATCCTAAGACGGTATATCGTAGGACCGTGCATCCTAAGACGGTATATCGTAGGACCGTGCATCCTAAGACGGTATATCGTAGGACCGTGCATCCTAAGACGGTATATCATAGGACCGTGCATCCTAAGACGGTATATCGTAGGACCGTGCATCCTAAGACGGTATATCGTAGGACCGTGCATCCTAAGACGGTATATCGTAGGACCGTGCATCCTAAGACGGTATATCGTAGGACCGTGCATCCTAAGACGGTATATCGTAGGACCGTGCATCCTAAGACGGTATATCGTAGGACCGTGCATCCTAAGACGGTATATCGTAGGACCGTGCATCCTAAGACGGTATATCGTAGGACCGTGCATCCTAAGACGGTATATCGTAGGACCGTGCATCCTAAGACGGTATATCGTAGGACCGTGCATCCTAAGACGGTATATCGTAGGACCGTGCATCCTAAGACGGTATATCGTAGGACCGTGCATCCTAAGACGGTATATCATAGGACCGTGCATCCTAAGACGGTATATCGTAGGACCGTGCATCCTAAGACGGTATATCGTAGGACCGTGCATCCTAAGACGGTATATCGTAGGACCGTGCATCCTAAGACGGTATATCGTAGGACCGTGCATCCTAAGACGGTATATCGTAGGACCGTGCATCCTAAGACGGTATATCATAGGACCGTGCATCCTAAGACGGTATATCGTAGGACCGTGCATCCTAAGACGGTATATCGTAGGACCGTGCATCCTAAGACGGTATATCATAGGACCGTGCATCCTAAGACGGT
Organism: Cherax quadricarinatus; assembly: GCF_038502225.1. NCBI lineage: Eukaryota > Metazoa > Arthropoda > Malacostraca > Decapoda > Parastacidae > Cherax > Cherax quadricarinatus. Next base: position 31,911,299 of record NC_091306.1, on the reverse strand, counting down.
ATATCATAGGACCGTGCATCCTAAGACGGTATATCATAGGACCGTGCATCCTAAGACGGTATATCATAGGACCGTGCATCCTAAGACGGTATATCATAGGACCGTGCATCCTAAGACGGTATATCATAGGACCGTGCATCCTAAGACGGTATATCATAGGACCGTGCATCCTAAGACGGTATATCATAGGACCGTGCATCCTAAGACGGTATATCATAGGACCGTGCATCCTAAGACGGTATATCATAGGACCGTGCATCCTAAGACGGTATATCATAGGACCGTATCCTAAGACGGTATAGTCCCGTGCATCCTAAGACGGTATATCATAGGACCGTGCATCCTAAGACGGTATATCATAGGACCGTGCATCCTAAGACGGTATATCATAGGACCGTGCATCCTAAGACGGTATATCATAGGACCGTGCATCCTAAGACGGTATATCATAGGACCGTGCATCCTAAGACGGTATATCATAGGACCGTGCATCCTAAGACGGTATATCATAGGACCGTGCATTCTAAGACGGTATATCATAGGACCGTGCATCCTAAGACGGTATATCATAGGACCGTGCATCCTAAGACGGTATATCGTAGGACCGTGCATCCTAAGACGGTATATCGTAGGACCGTGCATCCTAAGACGGTATATCGTAGGACCGTGCATCCTAAGACGGTAGATCCCTGGACCGTGCCTCCTAAGACGGTATATCCCGTGCATCCTAAGACGGTATATCGTAGGACCGTGCATCCTAAGACGGTATATCGTAGGACCGTGCATCCTAAGACGGTATATCATAGGACCGTGCATCCTAAGACGGTATATCGTAGGACCGTGCATCCTAAGACGGTATATCATAGGACCGTGCATCCTAAGACGGTATATCGTAGGACCGTGCATCCTAAGACGGTATATCGTAGGACCGTGCATCCTAAGACGGTATATCGTAGGACCGTGCATCCTAAGACGGTATATCGTAGGACCGTGCATCCTAAGACGGTATATCGTAGGACCGTGCATCCTATATCGTAGACCGTGGTATGTCATAGGACTGTGCATCCTAAGACGGTATATCATAGGACCGTGCATCCTAAGACGGTATATCATAGGACCGTGCATCCTAAGACGGTATATCGTAGGACCGTGCATCCTAAGACGGTATATCATAGGACCGTGCATCCTAAGACGGTATATCATAGGACCGTGCATCCTAAGACGGTATATCGTAGGACCGTGCATCCTAAGACGGTATATCATAGGACCGTGCATCCTAAGACGGTATATCGTAGGACCGTGCATCCTAAGACGGTATATCGTAGGACCGTGCATCCTAAGACGGTATATCATAGGACCGTGCATCCTAAGACGGTATATCATAGGACCGTGCATCCTAAGACGGTATATCATAGGACCGTGCATCCTAAGACGGTATATCATAGGACCGTGCATCCTAAGACGGTATATCATAGGACCGTGCATCCTAAGACGGTATATCATAGGACCGTGCATCCTAAGACGGTATATCATAGGACCGTGCATCCTAAGACGGTATATCGTAGGACCGTGCATCCTAAGACGGTATATCATCCTAAGACGGTATATCATATCCTAAGGACCGTGCATCCTAAGACGGTATATCATAGGACCGTGCATCCTAAGACGGTATATCATAGGACCGTGCATCCTAAGACGGTATATCATAGGACCGTGCATCCTAAGACGGTATATCATAGGACCGTGCATCCTAAGACGGTATATCATAGGACCGTGCATCCTAAGACGGTATATCATAGGACCGTGCATCCTAAGACGGTATATCATAGGACCGTGCATCCTAAGACGGTATATCATAGGACCGTGCATCCTAAGACGGTATATCATAGGACCGTGCATCCTAAGACGGTATATCATAGGACCGTGCATCCTAAGACGGTATATCATAGGACCGTGCATCCTAAGACGGTATATCATAGGACCGTGCATCCTAAGACGGTATATCATAGGACCGTGCATCCTAAGACGGTATATCATAGGACCGTGCATCCTAAGACGGTATATCGTAGGACCGTGCATCCTAAGACGGTATATCATAGGACCGTGCATCCTAAGACGGTATATCATAGGACCGTGCATCCTAAGACGGTATATCATAGGACCGTGCATCCTAAGACGGTATATCATAGGACCGTGCATCCTAAGACGGTATATCATAGGACCGTGCATCCTAAGACGGTATATCGTAGGACCGTGCATCCTAAGACGGTATATCGTAGGACCGTGCATCCTAAGACGGTATATCGTAGGACCGTGCATCCTAAGACGGTATATCATAGGACCGTGCATCCTAAGACGGTATATCATAGGACCGTGCATCCTAAGACGGTATATCGTAGGACCGTGCATCCTAAGACGGTATATCATAGGACCGTGCATCCTAAGACGGTATATCATAGGACCGTGCATCCTAAGACGGTATATCATAGGACCGTGCATCCTAAGACGGTATATCATAGGACCGTGCATCCTAAGACGGTATATCATAGGACCGTGCATCCTAAGACGGTATATCATAGGACCGTGCATCCTAAGACGGTATATCATAGGACCGTGCATCCTAAGACGGTATATCATAGGACCGTGCATCCTAAGACGGTATATCATAGGACCGTGCATCCTAAGACGGTATATCATAGGACCGTGCATCCTAAGACGGTATATCATAGGACCGTGCATCCTAAGACGGTATATCGTAGGACCGTGCATCCTAAGACGGTATATCATAGGACCGTGCATCCTAAGACGGTATATCATAGGACCGTGCATCCTAAGACGGTATATCATAGGACCGTGCATCCTAAGACGGTATATCGTAGGACCGTGCATCCTAAGACGGTATATCATAGGACCGTGCATCCTAAGACGGTATATCAGTAGGACCGTGCATCCTAAGACGGTATATCGTAGGACCGTGCATCCTAAGACGGTATATCGTAGGACCGTGCATCCTAAGACGGTATATCGTAGGACCGTGCATCCTAAGACGGTATATCGTAGGACCGTGCATCCTAAGACGGTATATCGTAGGACCGTGCATCCTAAGACGGTATATCGTAGGACCGTGCATCCTAAGACGGTATATCATAGGACCGTGCATCCTAAGACGGTATATCGTAGGACCGTGCATCCTAAGACGGTATATCATAGGACCGTGCATCCTAAGACGGTATATCGTAGGACCGTGCATCCTAAGACGGTATATCGTAGGACCGTGCATCCTAAGACGGTATATCGTAGGACCGTGCATCCTAAGACGGTATATCGTAGGACCGTGCATCCTAAGACGGTATATCGTAGGACCGTGCATCCTAAGACGGTATATCGTAGGCCCGTGCGGTATATCCTATCCTAAGACGGTATATCATAGGACCGTGCATCCTAAGACGGTATATCGTAGGACCGTGCATCCTAAGACGGTATATCATAGGACCGTGCATCCTAAGACGGTATATCGTAGGACCGTGCATCCTAAGACGGTATATCGTAGGACCGTGCATCCTAAGACGGTATATCATAGGACCGTGCATCCTAAGACGGTATATCATAGGACCGTGCATCCTAAGACGGTATATCGTAGGACCGTGCATCCTAAGACGGTATATCATAGGACCGTGCATCCTAAGACGGTATATCATAGGACCGTGCATCCTAAGACGGTATATCATAGGACCGTGCATCCTAAGACGGTATATCATAGGACCGTGCATCCTAAGACGGTATATCATAGGACCGTGCATCCTAAGACGGTATATCATAGGACCGTGCATCCTAAGACGGTATATCATAGGACCGTGCATCCTAAGACGGTATATCATAGGACCGTGCATCCTAAGACGGTATATCATAGGACCGTGCATCCTAAGACGGTATATCATAGGACCGTGCATCCTAAGACGGTATATCGTAGGACCGTGCATCCTAAGACGGTACCGTGCATCCTAAGACGGTATATCGTAGGACCGTGCATCCTAAGACGGTATATCGTAGGACCGTGCATCCTAAGACGGTATATCATAGGACCGTGCATCCTAAGACGGTATATCGTAGGACCGTCATCCTAAGACGGTATATCATAGGACCGTGCATCCTAAGACGGTATGCATCGTAGGACCGTGCATCCTAAGACGGTATATCATAGGACCGTGCATCCTAAGACGGTATATCATAGGACCGTGCATCCTAAGACGGTATATCATAGGACCGTGCATCCTAAGACGGTATATCATAGGACCGTGCATCCTAAGACGGTATATCATAGGACCGTGCATCCTAAGACGGTATATCATAGGACCGTGCATCCTAAGACGGTATATCATAGGACCGTGCATCCTAAGACGGTATATCATAGGACCGTGCATCCTAAGACGGTATATCATAGGACCGTGCATCCTAAGACGGTATATCATAGGACCGTGCATCCTAAGACGGTATATCATAGGACCGTGCATCCTAAGACGGTATATCATAGGACCGTGCATCCTAAGACGGTATATCATAGGACCGTGCATCCTAAGACGGTATATCATAGGACCGTGCATCCTAAGACGGTATATCGTAGGACCGTGCATCCTAAGACGGTATATCATAGGACCGTGCATCCTAAGACGGTATATCGTAGGACCGTGCATCCTAAGACGGTATATCGTAGGACCGTGCATCCTAAGACGGTATATCATAGGACCGTGCATCCTAAGACGGTATATCGTAGGACCGTGCATCCTAAGACGGTATATCGTAGGACCGTGCATCCTAAGACGGTATATCGTAGGACCGTGCATCCTAAGACGGTATATCGTAGGACCGTGCATCCTAAGACGGTATATCGTGCATAAGACGGTATATCGTAGGACCGTGCATCCTAAGACGGTATATCGTAGGACCGTGCATCCTAAGACGGTATATCATAGGACCGTGCATCCTAAGACGGTATATCCCGTGCATTCTAAGACGGTATATCGTAGGACCGTGCATCCTAAGACGGTATATCGTAGGACCGTGCATCCTAAGACGGTATATCATAGGACCGTGCATCCTAAGACGGTATATCATAGGACCGTGCATCCTAAGACGGTATATCATAGGACCGTGCATCCTAAGACGGTATATCATAGGACCGTGCATCCTAAGACGGTATATCGTAGGACCGTGCATCCTAAGACGGTATATCGTAGGACCGTGCATCCTAAGACGGTATATCGTAGGACCGTGCATCCTAAGACGGTATATCGTAGGACCGTGCATCCTAAGATGGTATATCGTAGACATAGGACCGTGCAGCCTAAGACGGTATATCGTAGGACCGTGCATCCTAAGACGGTATATCGTAGGACCGTGCATCCTAAGACGGTATATCCGTGCATCCTAAGACGGTATATCATAGGACCGTGCATCCTAAGACGGTATATCGTAGGACCGTGCATCCTAAGACGGTATATCGTAGGACCGTGCATCCTAAGACGGTATATCATAGGACCGTGCATCCTAAGACGGTATATCGTAGGACCGTGCATCCTAAGACGGTATATCATAGGACCGTGCATCCTAAGACGGTATATCGTAGGACCGTGCATCCTAAGACGGTATATCATAGGACCGTGCATCCTAAGACGGTATATCATAGGACCGTGCATCCTAAGACGGTATATCATAGGACCGTGCATCCTAAGACGGTATATCATAGGACCGTGCATCCTAAGACGGTATATCATAGGACCGTGCATCCTAAGACGGTATATCATAGGACCGTGCATCCTAAGACGGTATATCATAGGACCGTGCATCCTAAGACGGTATATCATAGGACCGTGCATCCTAAGACGGTATATCATAGGACCGTGCATCCTAAGACGGTATATCATAGGACCGTGCATCCTAAGACGGTATATCATAGGACCGTGCATCCTAAGACGGTATATCATAGGACCGTGCATCCTAAGACGGTATATCATAGGACCGTGCATCCTAAGACGGTATATCATAGGACCGTGCATCCTAAGACGGTATATCATAGGACCGTGCATCCTAGACGGTATATCGTAGGACCGTGCATCCTAAGACGGTATATCATAGGACCGTGCATCCTAAGACGGTATATCATAGGACCGTGCATCCTAAGACGGTATATCGGACCGTAGGACCGTGCATCCTAAGACGGTATATCGTAGGACCGTGCATCCTAAGACGGTATATCGTAGGACCGTGCATCCTAAGACGGTATATCGTAGGACCGTGCATCCTAAGACGGTATATCGTAGGACCGTGCATCCTAAGACGGTATATCGTAGGACCGTGCATCCTAAGACGGTATATCATAGGACCGTGCATCCTAAGACGGTATATCGTAGGACCGTGCATCCTAAGACGGTATATCGTAGGACCGTGCATCCTAAGACGGTATATCGTAGGACCGTGCATCCTAAGACGGTATATCGTAGGACCGTGCATCCTAAGACGGTATATCGTAGGACCGTGCATCCTAAGACGGTATATCATAGGACCGTGCATCCTAAGACGGTATATCATAGGACCGTGCATCCTAAGACGGTATATCATAGGACCGTGCATCCTAAGACGGTATATCATAGGACCGTGCATCCTAAGACGGTATATCATAGGACCGTGCATCCTAAGACGGTATATCGTAGGACCGTGCATCCTAAGACGGTATATCATAGGACCGTGCATCCTAAGACGGTATATCATAGGACCGTGCATCCTAAGACGGTATATCATAGGACCGTGCATCCTAAGACGGTATATCATAGGACCGTGCATCCTAAGACGGTATATCATAGGACCGTGCATCCTAAGACGGTATATCATAGGACCGTGCATCCTAAGACGGTATATCATAGGACCGTGCATCCTAAGACGGTATATCATAGGACCGTGCATCCTAAGACGGTATATCGTAGGACCGTGCATCCTAAGACGGTATATCATAGGACCGTGCATCCTAAGACGGTATATCATAGGACCGTGCATCCTAAGACGGTATATCATAGGACCGTGCATCCTAAGACGGTATATCCCGTGCATCCTAAGACGGTATATCGTAGGACCGTGCATCCTAAGACGGTATATCATAGGACCGTGCATCCTAAGACGGTATATCATAGGACCGTGCATCCTAAGACGGTATATCATAGGACCGTGCATCCTAAGACGGTATATCATAGGACCGTGCATCCTAAGACGGTATATCATAGGACCGTGCATCCTAAGACGGTATATCATAGGACCGTGCATCCTAAGACGGTATATCATAGGACCGTGCATCCTAAGACGGTATATCATAGGACCGTGCATCCTAAGACGGTATATCATAGGACCGTGCATCCTAAGACGGTATATCATAGGACCGTGCATCCTAAGACGGTATATCATAGGACCTTGCATCCTAAGAAGGTATATCAGGACCGTAGGACCGTGCATCCTAAGACGGTATATCATAGGACCGTGCATCCTAAGACGGTATATCATAGGACCGTGCATCCTAAGACGGTATATCGTAGGACCGTGCATCCTAAGACGGTATATCGTAGGACCGTGCATCCTAAGACGGTATATCGTAGGACCGTGCATCCTAAGACGGTATATCATAGGACCGTGCATCCTAAGACGGTATATCGTAGGACCGTGCATCCTAAGACGGTATATCGTAGGACCGTGCATCCTAAGACGGTATATCATAGGACCGTGCATCCTAAGACGGTATATCGTAGGACCGTGCATCCTAAGACGGTATATCGTAGGACCGTGCATCCTAAGACGGTATATCGTAGGACCGTGCATCCTAAGACGGTATATCATAGGACCGTGCATCCTAAGACGGTATATCGTAGGACCGTGCATCCTAAGACGGTATATCCCGTGCATCCTAAGACGGTATATCATAGGACCGTGCATCCTAAGACGGTATATCATAGGACCGTGCATCCTAAGACGGTATATCGTAGGACCGTGCATCCTAAGACGGTATATCGTAGGACCGTGCATCCTAAGACGGTATATCGTAGGACCGTGCATCCTAAGACGGTATATCGTAGGACCGTGCATCCTAAGACGGTATATCGTAGGACCGTGCATCCTAAGACGGTATATCATAGGACCGTGCATCCTAAGACGGTATATCGTAGGACCGTGCATCCTAAGACGGTATATCGTAGGACCGTGCATCCTAAGACGGTATATCATAGGACCGTGCATCCTAAGACGGTATATCATAGGACCGTGCATCCTAAGACGGTATATCATAGGACCGTGCATCCTAAGACGGTATATCGTAGGACCGTGCATCCTAAGACGGTATATCATAGGACCGTGCATCCTAAGACGGTATATCATAGGACCGTGCATCCTAAGACGGTATATCATAGGACCGTGCATCCTAAGACGGTATATCGTAGGACCGTGCATCCTAAGACGGTATATCATAGGACCGTGCATCCTAAGACGGTATATCATAGGACCGTGCATCCTAAGACGGTATATCATAGGACCGTGCATCCTAAGACGGTATATCATAGGACCGTGCATCCTAAGACGGTATATCATAGGACCGTGCATCCTAAGACGGTATATCATAGGACCGTGCATCCTAAGACGGTATATCATAGGACCGTGCATCCTAAGACGGTATATCATAGGACCGTGCATCCTAAGACGGTATATCATAGGACCGTGCATCCTAAGACGGTATATCATAGGACCGTGCATCCTAAGACGGTATATCATAGGACCGTGCATCCTAAGACGGTATATCGTAGGACCGTGCATCCTAAGACGGTATATCATAGGTGCATCCTAAGACGGTATATCGTAGGACCGTGCATCCTAAGACGGTATATCGTAGGACCGTGCATCCTAAGACGGTATATCATCCTAAGACGGTATATCGTAGGACCGTGCATCCTAAGACGGTATATCGTAGGACCGTGCATCCTAAGACGGTATATCATAGGACCGTGCATCCTAAGACGGTATATCGTAGGACCGTGCATCCTAAGATGGTATATCGTGCATCCTAAGACGGTATATCCTAGGACCGTGCATCCTAAGACGGTATATCGTAGGACCGTGCATCCTAAGACGGTATATCGTAGGACCGTGCATCCTAAGACGGTATATCATAGGACCGTGCATCCTAAGACGGTATATCGTAGGACCGTGCATCCTAAGACGGTATATCATAGGACCGTGCATCCTAAGACGGTATATCGTAGGACCGTGCATCCTAAGACGGTATATCATAGGACCGTGCATCCTAAGACGGTATATCATAGGACCGTGCATCCTAAGACGGTATATCATAGGACCGTGCATCCTAAGACGGTATATCGTAGGACCGTGCATCCTAAGACGGTATATCATAGGACCGTGCATCCTAAGACGGTATATCATAGGACCGTGCATCCTAAGACGGTATATCATAGGACCGTGCATCCTAAGACGGTATATCATAGGACCGTGCATCCTAAGACGGTATATCATAGGACCGTGCATCCTAAGACGGTATATCATAGGACCGTGCATCCTAAGACGGTATATCATAGGACCGTGCATCCTAAGACGGTATATCATAGGACCGTGCATCCTAAGACGGTATATCATAGGACCGTGCATCCTAAGACGGTATATCATAGGACCGTGCATCCTAAGACGGTATATCATAGGACCGTGCATCCTAAGACGGTATATCATAGGACCGTGCATCCTAAGACGGTATATCATAGGACCGTGCATCCTAAGACGGTATATCATAGGACCGTGCATCCTAAGACGGTATATCATAGGACCGTGCATCCTAAGACGGTATATCATATCATAGGACCGTGCATCCTAAGACGGTATATCATAGGACCGTGCATCCTAAGACGGTATATCATAGGACCGTGCATCCTAAGACAGTATATCATAGGACCGTGCATCCTAAGACGGTATATCATAGGACCGTGCATCCTAAGACGGTATATCGTAGGACCGTGCATCCTAAGACGGTATATCGTAGGACCGTGCATCCTAAGACGGTATATCGTAGGACCGTGCATCCTAAGACGGTATATCGTAGGACCGTGCATCCTAAGACGGTATATCATAGGACCGTGCATCCTAAGACGGTATATCGTAGGACCGTGCATCCTAAGACGGTATATCGTAGGACCGTGCATCCTAAGACGGTATATCATAGGACCGTGCATCCTAAGACGGTATATCATAGGACCGTGCATCCTAAGACGGTATATCATAGGACCGTGCATCCTAAGACGGTATATCGTAGGACCGTGCATCCTAAGACGGTATATCATAGGACCGTGCATCCTAAGACGGTATATCGTAGGACCGTGCATTCTAAGACGGTATATCGTAGGACCGTGCATCCTAAGACGGTATATCATAGGACCGTGCATCCTAAGACGGTATATCGTAGGACCGTGCATCCTAAGACGGTATATCATAGGACCGTGCATCCTAAGACGGTATATCATAGGACCGTGCATCCTAAGACGGTATATCGTAGGACCGTGCATCCTAAGACGGTATATCGTAGGACCGTGCATCCTAAGACGGTATATCGTAGGACCGTGCATCCTAAGACGGTATATCGTAGGACTGTTCATCCTAAGACGGTATAGGACCGTGCATCCTAAGACGGTATATCGTAGGACCGTGCATCCTAAGACGGTATATCCCGTGCATCCTAAGACGGTATATCATAGGACCGTGCATCCTAAGACGGTATATCGTAGGACCGTGCATCCTAAGACGGTATATCATAGGACCGTGCATCCTAAGACGGCCTAAGACGGGTATATCGTGGCGGACCCCGTGGTATCCTAAGACGGTATATCGTATACCGTGCATCCTAAGATTTGGTATAATCATAGACCGTGGCATCCTAAGACCGGCATCCTGATAAGGATTGGTATCCGAATACAGTGGTATCATAGGACCGTGCATCCTAAGACAGGTATCATAGGACCGTGGCATCCTAAGACCGCATACTGGCCGCAAGGGACCGTGGCATCCTAAGACGGTACATCAGTGGACCTGCAGCATCCCTGACGGTATACATCGGTAAGGTCCGCAGATCCAAAGACGGGTATATCGTGGAGGGATCCGTGCAGCATCCTAAGATGGTATATCGGACCGCATCCTAAGGGATGCCAGTGTATCATAGGCCAAGCATCCTAATACGGCATCGTAGGACCGTGCATCCTGAAGGACGGTATATCGTGATTGGTTCATCCTAAGACGGTATATCCAATAGGATCAAAGGTACTTAATACGGCAGCATTGGTGGTGACCGTGCATCCTATGACGGTATATCATAGGACCGTGCATCCTAAGACGGTATATCATGGTGACCGGCGCATCCTGGGCGACGGTATATCCGTAGGACCGTGCATCCTAAGACGGTATATCGTAGGACCGTGCATCCTAAGACGGTATATCATAGGACCGTGCATCCTAAGATATAGATCATCGCAGGACCGTGCATTCTAATATTTGCATACCCAAGGACCGGTATCCAATACGCATATCGGTAGTGACCGGTAGCATCCTAAGACAGGTGGTATCGCGTGGTGACCGTAAGCATCCTAAGACGGCATGTCGCAAGGACCGCAGATCCTAAGACGGTATATCGTAGGACCGTGGCATCCTAAGACAGGTATATCGCATGGACTGGTTCACTTAAGACGGCATGCAGGACCTTCGCAATCCTAAGACGGTATATTGTAGGAATCCAACCGTGCATCCTAAGACGGTATATAGTAGGACCGTGCATCCTAAGACGGTATATCGTAGGACCGTGCATCCTAAGACGGTATATCATAGGACCGTGCATCCTAAGATGGTATATCATAGTACCGTGCATCCTAAGACGGTATATCATAGGACCGTGCATCCTAAGACGGTATATCATAGGACCGTGCATCCTAAGACGGTATATCATAGGACCGTGCATCCTAAGACGGTATATCATAGGACAGTGCATCCTAAGACGGTATATCATAGGACAGTGCATCCTAAGACGGTGCATCCTATCATAGGACCGTGCATCCTAAGATGGTATATCATATATCGTAGGACCGTGCATCCTAAGACGGTATATAGTAGGACCGTGCATCCTAAGACGGTATATCATAGGACCGTGCATCCTAAGACGGTATATCGTAGGACCGTGCATCCTAAGACGGTATATCATAGGACCGTGCATCCTAAGACGGTATATCGTAGGACCGTGCATCCTAAGACGGTATATCATAGGACCGTGCATCCTAAGACGGTATATCATAGGACCGTGCATCCTAAGACGGTATATCATAGGACCGTGCATCCTAAGACGGTATATCATAGGACCGTGCATCCTAAGACGGTATATCATAGGACCGTGCATCCTAAGACGGTATATCATAGGACCGTGCATCCTAAGACGGTATATCATAGGACTGTGCATCCTAAGACGGTATATCATAGGACAGTGCATCCTAAGACGGTATATCATAGGACCGTGCATCCTAAGATGGTATATCATAGTACCGTGCATCCTAAGACGGTATATCATAGGACCATGCATCCTAAGATGGTATATCATAGGACCGTGCATCCTAAGACGGTATGTCATAGGACCGTGCATCCTAAGACGGTATATCATAGGACCGTGCATCCTAAGACGGTATATCATAGGACCGTGCATCCTAAGACGGTATATCGTAGGACCGTGCATCCTAAGATGGTATATCATAGGACCGTGCATCCTAAGACGGTATATCATAGGACCGTGCATCCTAAGACGGTATATCATAGGACCGTGCATCCTAAGACGGTATATCATAGGACCGTGCATTCTAAGACGGTATATCATAGGACCGTGCATCCTAAGACGGTATATCCCGTGCATCCTAAGACGGTATATCATAGGACCGTGCATCCTAAGACGGTATATCGTAGGACCGTGCATCCTAAGACGGTATATCGTAGGACCGTGCATCCTAAGACGGTATATCGTAGGACCGTGCATCCTAAGACGGTATATCATAGGACCGTGCATCCTAAGACGGTATATCATAGGACCGTGCATCCTAAGACGGTATATCATAGGACCGTGCATCCTAAGACGGTATATCATAGGACCGTGCATCCTAAGACGGTATATCGTAGGACCGTGCATCCTAAGACGGTATATCGTAGGACCGTGCATCCTAAGACGGTATATCGTAGGACCGTGCATCCTAAGACGGTATATCATAGGACCGTGCATCCTAAGACGGTATATCATAGGACCGTGCATCCTAAGACGGTATATCGTAGGACCGTGCATCCTAAGACGGTATATCGTAGGACCGTGCATCCTAAGACGGTATATCGTAGGACCGTGCATCCTAAGACGGTATATCGTAGGACCGTGCATCCTAAGACGGTATATCGTAGGACCGTGCATCCTAAGACGGTATATCGTAGGACCGTGCATCCTAAGACGGTATATCGTAGGACCGTGCATCCTAAGACGGTATATCATAGGACCGTGCATCCTAAGACGGTATATCGTAGGACCGTGCATCCTAAGACGGTATATCATAGGACCGTGCATCCTAAGACGGTATATCGTAGGACCGTGCATCCTAAGACGGTATATCGTAGGACCGTGCATCCTAAGACGGTATATCGTAGGACCGTGCATCCTAAGACGGTATATCGTAGGACCGTGCATCCTAAGACGGTATATCGTAGGACCGTGCATCCTAAGACGGTATATCGTAGGACCGTGCATCCTAAGACGGTATATCGTAGGACCGTGCATCCTAAGACGGTATATCGTAGGACCGTGCATCCTAAGACGGTATATCGTAGGACCGTGCATCCTAAGACGGTATATCGTAGGACCGTGCATCCTAAGACGGTATATCGTAGGACCGTGCATCCTAAGACGGTATATCGTAGGACCGTGCATCCTAAGACGGTATATCGTAGGACCGTGCATCCTAAGACGGTATATCGTAGGACCGTGCATCCTAAGACGGTATATCATAGGACCGTGCATCCTAAGACGGTATATCATAGGACCGTGCATCCTAAGACGGTATATCGTAGGACCGTGCATCCTAAGACGGTATATCATAGGACCGTGCATCCTAAGACGGTATATCATAGGACCGTGCATCCTAAGACGGTATATCATAGGACCGTGCATCCTAAGACGGTATATCATAGGACCGTGCATCCTAAGACGGTATATCATAGGACCGTGCATCCTAAGACGGTATATCGTAGGACCGTGCATCCTAAGACGGTATATCGTAGGACCGTGCATCCTAAGACGGTATATCGTAGGACCGTGCATCCTAAGACGGTAGATCGTAGGACCGTGCATCCTAAGACGGTATATCATAGGACCGTGCATCCTAAGACGGTATATCAGTAGGACCGTGCATATATCAGTAGGACCGTGCATCCTAAGACGACCGTGCATCCTAAGACGGTATCTCAGGACCGTGCATCCTAAGACGGTATATCGTAGGACCGTGCATCCTAAGACGGTATATCATAGGACCGTGCATCCTAAGACAGTATATCATAGGACCGTGCATCCTAAGACGGTATATCATAAGACCGTGCATCCTAAGACGGTATATCATAGGACCGTGCATCCTAAGACGGTATATCGTAGGACCGTGTATCCTAAGACGGTATCCTAAGACGGTATATCGTAGGACCGTGCATCCTAAGACGGTATATCGTAGGACCGTGCATCCTAAGACGGTATATCATAGGGCCGTGCATCCTAAGACGGTATATCGTAGGACCGTGCATCCTAAGACGGTACATAGTAGGACTGTGCATCCTAAGACGGTATATCATAGGACCGTGCATCCTAAGACGGTATATTGTAGGACCGTGCATCCTAAGACGGTATATCGTAGGACCGTGCATCCTATGACGGTATATCGTAGGACCGTGCATCCTAAGACGGTATATCATAGGACCGTGCATCCTAAGACGGTATATCATAGGACCGTGCATCCTAAGACGGTATATCATAGGACCGTGCATCCTAAGACGGTATATCATAGGACCGTGCATCCTAAGACGGTATATCATAGGACCGTGCATCCTAAGACGGTATATCATAGGACCGTGCATCCTAAGACGGTATATCATAGGACCGTGCATCCTAAGACGGTATATAGTAGGACCGTGCATCCTAAGACGGTATATCGTAGGACCGTGCATCCTAAGACGGTATATAGTAGGACCATGCATCCTAAGACGGTATATCATAGGACCGTGCTTCCTAAGACGGTATATAGTAGGACCGTGCATCCTAAGACGGTATATAGTAGGACCGTGCATCCTAAGACGGTATATAGTAGGACCGTGCATCCTAAGACGGTATATAGTAGGACCGTGCATCCTAAGACGGTATATCATAGGACCGTGCATCCTAAGACGGTATATAGTAGGACCGTGCATCCTAAGACGGTATATCGTAGGACATTGCATCCTAAGACGGTATATAGTAGGACCGTGCATCCTAAGACGGTATATCATAGGACCGTGCATCCTAAGACGGTATATAGTAGGACCGTGCATCCTAAGACGGTATATAGTAGGACCGTGCATTCTAAGACGGTATATCGTAGGACCGTGCATCCTAAGACGGTATATCATAGGACCGTGCATCCTAAGATGGTATATCATAGGACCGTGCATCCTGAGACGGTATATAGTAGGACCGTGCATCCTAAGACGGTATATCGTAGGACCGTGCATCCTAAGACGGTATATCATAGGACCAAGCATCCTAAGATGGTATATCATAGGACCGTGCATCCTAAGACAGTATATCATAGGACCGTGCATCCTAAGATGGTATATCATAGGACCGTGCATCCTACGACGGTATATCATAGGACCGTGCATCCTAAGATGGTATATCATAGGACCGTGCATCCTAAGATGGTATATCATAGGACCGTGCATCCTAAGACGGTATATCATAGGACCGTGCATCCTAAGACGGTATATCATAGGACCGTGCATCCTAAGACGGTATATCATAGGACCGTGCATCCTAAGACCGTATATCGTAGGACCGTGCATCCTAAGACGGTATATCATAGGACCATGCATCCTAAGACGGTATATCATAGGACCGTGCATCCTAAGACGGTATATCATAGGACCGTGCATCCTAAGACGGTATATCATAGGACCGTGCATCCTAAGACGGTATATCATAGGACCGTGCATCCTAAGACGGTATATCATAGGAGCGTGCATCCTAAGACGGTATATCATAGGACCGTGCATCCTAAGACGGTATATCATAGGACCGTGCATCCTAAGACGGTATATCGTAGGACCGTGCATCCTATGACGGTATATCGTAGGACCGTGCATCCTAAGACGGTATATCGTAGGACCGTGCATTCTAAGACGGTATTTCGTAGGACCGTGCATCCTAAGACGGTATATCATAGGACCGTGCATCCTAAGACGGTATATCGTAGGACCGTGGATCCTAAGACGGTATATCATAGGACCGTGCATCCTAAGACGGTATATCGTAGGACCGTGCATCCTAAGACGGTATATCGTAGGACCGTGCATCCTAAGACGGTATATCATAGGACCGTGCATCCTAAGACGGTATATCGTAGGACCGTGCATCCTAAGACGGTATATCGTAGGACCGTGCATCCTAAGACGGTATATCGTAGGACCGTGCATCCTAAGACGGTATATCGTAGGACCGTGCATCCTAAAACGGTATATCATAGGACCGTGCATCCTAAGATGGTATATCGTAGGACCGTGCATCCTAAGACGGTATATCATAGGACCGTGCATCCTAAGACGGTATATCGTAGGACCGTGCATCCTAAGGCGGTATATCGTAGGACCGTGCATCCTAAGACGGTATATCATAGGACCGTGCATCCTAAGACGGTATATCATAGGACCGTGCATCCTAAGACGGTATATCGTAGGACCGTGCATCCTAAGACGGTATATCATAGGACCGTGCATC
Source organism: Cherax quadricarinatus (assembly GCF_038502225.1). NCBI lineage: Eukaryota > Metazoa > Arthropoda > Malacostraca > Decapoda > Parastacidae > Cherax > Cherax quadricarinatus. Next base: position 31,894,201 of record NC_091306.1, on the reverse strand, counting down.
CTAAGACGGTATATCATAGGACCGTGCATCCTAAGACGGTATATCATAGGACCGTGTATCCTAAGACAGTATATCATAGGACCGTGCATCCTAAGACGGTATATCATAGGACCGTGCATCCTAAGACGGTATATCATAGGACCGTGCATCCTAAGACAGTGTATCATAGGACCGTGCATCCTAAAACGGTATATCATAGGACCGTGCATCCTAAGACGGTATATCATAGGACCGTGCATCCTAAGACGGTATATCGTAGGACCGTGCATCCTAAGACGGTATATCGTAGGACCGTGCATCCTAAAACAGTATATCATAGGACCGTGCATCCTAAGATGGTATATCGTAGGACCGTGCATCCTAAGACGGTATATCATAGGACCGTGCATCCTAAGACGGTATATCGTAGGACCGTGCATCCTAAGGCGGTATATCGTAGGACCGTGCATCCTAAGACGGTATATCATAGGACCGTGCATCCTAAGACGGTATATCATAGGACCGTGCATCCTAAGATGGTATATCGTAGGACCGTGCATCCTAAGACGGTATATCATAGGACCGTGCATCCTAAGACGGTATATCATAGGACCGTGCATCCTAAGACGGTATATCATAGGACCGTGTATCCTAAGACGGTATATCATAGGACCGTGCATCCTAAGACGGTATATCATAGGACCGTGCATCCTAAGACGGTATATCATAGGACCGTGCATCCTAAGACAGTGTATCATAGGACCGTGCATCCTAAGACAGTATATCATAGGACCGTGCATCCTAAGACGGTATATCATAGGACCGTGCATCCTAAGACGGTATATCGTAGGACCGTGCATCCTAAGACGGTATATCGTAAGACCGTGCATCCAAAGACGGTATATCGTAGGACCGTGCATCCTAAGACGGTATATCGTAGGACCGTGCATCCTAAGACGGTATATCATAGGGCCGTGCATCCTAAGACGGTATATCGTAGGACCGTGCATCCTAAGACGGTATATCGTAGGATTGTTCATCCTAAGACGGTATATCATAGGACCGTGCATCCTAAGACGGTATATTGTAGGACCGTGCATCCTAAGACGGTATATCATAGGACCGTGCATCCTAAGACGGTATATCGTAGGACCGTGCATCCTAAGACGGTATATCATAGGACCGTGCATCCTAAGACGGTATATCGTAGGACCGTGCATTCTAAGACGGTATTTCGTAGGACCGTGCATCCTAAGACGGTATATCATAGGACCGTGCATCCTAAGACGGTATATCGTAGGACCGTGCATCCTAAGACGGTATATCATAGGACCGTGCATCCTAAGACGGTATATCGTAGGACCGTGCATCCTAAGACAGTATATCGTAGGACCGTGCATCCTAAGACGGTATATCGTAGGACCGTGCATCCTAAGACGGTATATCGTAGGACCGTGCATCCTAAGACGGTATATCGTAGGACTGTTCATCCTAAGACGGTATATCATAGGACCGTGCATCCTAAGACGGTATATTGTAGGACCGTGCATCCTAAGATGGTATATCGTAGGACCGTGCATCCTAAGACGGTATATCATAGGGCCGTGCATCCTAAGACGGTATATCGTAGGACCGTGCATCCTAAGACGGTATATCGTAGGACTGTTCATCCTAAGACGGTATATCATAGGACCGTGCATCCTAAGACGGTATATTGTAGGACCGTGCATCCTAAGACGGTATATCATAGGACCGTGCATCCTAAGATGGTATATCGTAGGACCGTGCATCCTAAGACGGTATATCATAGGACCGTGCATCCTAAGACGGTATATCATAGGACCGTGCATCCTAAGATGGTATATCATAGTACCGTGCATCCTAAGACGGTATATCATAGGACCGTGCATCCTAAGACGGTATATCATAGGACCGTGCATCCTAAGACGGTATATCATAGGACCGTGCATCCTAAGACGGTATATCATAGGACTGTGCATCCTAAGACGGTATATCATAGGACAGTGCATCCTAAGACGGTATATCATAGGACCGTGCATCCTAAGATGGTATATCATAGTACCGTGCATCCTAAGACGGTATATCATAGGACCATGCATCCTAAGATGGTATATCATAGGACCGTGCATCCTAAGACGGTATGTCATAGGACCGTGCATCCTAAGACGGTATATCATAGGACCGTGCATCCTAAGACGGTATATCATAGGACCGTGCATCCTAAGACGGTATATCGTAGGACCGTGCATCCTAAGATGGTATATCATAGGACCGTGCATCCTAAGACGGTATATCATAGGACCGTGCATCCTAAGACGGTATATCATAGGACCGTGCATCCTAAGACGGTATATCATAGGACCGTGCATTCTAAGACGGTATATCATAGGACCGTGCATCCTAAGACGGTATATCATAGGACCGTGCATCCTAAGACGGTATATCGTAGGACCGTGCATCCTAAGACGGTATATCATAGGACCATGCATCCAAAGACGGTATATCGTAGGACCGTGCATCCTAAGACGGTATATCGTAGGACCGTGCATCCTAAGACGGTATATCATAGGACCGTGCATCCTAAGACGGTATATCGTAGGACCGTGCATCCTAAGACGGTATATAGTAGGACCGTGCATCCTAAGACGGTATATCGTAGGACCGTGCAACTTATGACGGTATATCGTAGGACCGTGCATCCTAAGACGGCATATCGTAGGACCGTGCATCCTAAGACGGTATATAGTAGGACCGTGCATCCTAAGACGGTATATCATAGGACCGTGCATCCTAAGACGGTATATCGTAGGACCGTGCATCCTAAGACGGAATATCGTAGGACCGTGCATCCTAAGACGGTATATCGTAGGACCGTGCATCCTAAGACGGTATATCGTAGGACCGTGCATCCTAAGACGGTATATCGTAGGACCGTGCATTCTAAGACGGTATTTCGTAGGACCGTGCATCCTAAGACGGTATATCATAGGACCGTGCATCCTAAGACGGTATATCGTAGGACCGTGCATCCTAAGACGGTATATCATAGGACCGTGCATCCTAAGACGGTATATCGTAGGACCGTGCATCCTAAGACGGTATATCGTAGGACCGTGCATCCTAGGACGGTATATCGTAGGACCGTGCATCCTAAGACGGTATATCGTAGGACCGTGCATCCTAAGACGGTATATCGTAGGACCGTGCATCCTAAGACGGTATATCGTAGGACCGTGCATCCTAAGACGGTATATCGTAGGACCGTGCATCCTAAAACGGTATATCATAGGACCGTGCATCCTAAGACGGTATATCGTAGGACCGTGCATCCTAAGACGGTATATCATAGGACCGTGCATCCTAAGACTTTATATCGTAGGACCGTGCATCCTAAGGCGGTATATCGTAGGACCGTGCATCCTAAGACGGTATATCATAGGACCGTGCATCCTAAGACGGTATATCATAGGACCGTGCATCCTAAGACGGTATATCATAGGACCGTGTATCCTAAGACGGTATATCATAGGACCGTGCATCCTAAGACGGTATATCATAGGACCGTGCATCCTAAGACGGTATATCATAGGACCGTGCATCCTAAGACAGTGTATCATAGGACCGTGCATCCTAAGACAGTATATCATAGGACCGTGCATCCTAAGACGGTATATCATAGGACCGTGCATCCTAAGACGGTATATCGTAGGACCGTGTATCCTAAGACGGTATATCGTAAGACCGTGCATCCAAAGACGGTATATCGTAGGACCGTGCATCCTAAGACGGTATATTGTAGGACCGTGCATCCTAAGACGGTATATCATAGGGCCGTGCATCCTAAGACGGTATATCGTAGGACCGTGCATCCTAAGACGGTACATAGTAGGACTGTGCATCCTAAGACGGTATATCATAGGACCGTGCATCCTAAGACGGTATATTGTAGGACCGTGCATCCTAAGACGGTATATCGTAGGACCGTGCATCCTATGACGGTATATCGTAGGACCGTGCATCCTAAGACGGTATTTCATAGGACCGTGCATCCTAAGACGGTATATCATAGGACCGTGCATCCTAAGACGGTATATCATAGGACCGTGCATCCTAAGACGGTATATCGTAGGACCGTGCATCCTAAGACGGTATATCATAGGATCGTGCATCCTAAGATGGTATATCGTAGGACCGTGCATCCTAAGACGGTATATCGTAGGTTCCGTGCATCCTAAGACGGTATATCATAGGACCGTGCATCCTAAGACGGTATATCATAGGACCGTGCATCCTAAGACGGTATATCATAGGACCGTGCATCCTAAGACGGTATATCATAGGATCGTGCATTCTAAGACGGTATATCATAGGACCGTGCATCCTAAGACGGTATATCAAAGGACCGTGCATCTTAAGACGGTATATCATAGGACCGTGCATCCTAAGACGGTATATCATAGTACCATGCATCCTAAGACGGTATATCATAGGACCGTGCATCCTAGGACGGTATATCATAGGACCGTGCATCCTAAGATGGTATATCATAGGACCGTGCATCCTAAGACGGTATATCATAGGACCGTGCATCCTAAGATGGTATATCATAGGACCGTGCATCCTAAGACGGTATATGATAGGACTGTGCATCCTAAGACGGTATATCGTAGGACCGTGCATCCTAAGACGGTATATCATAGGACCGTGCATCCTAAGATGGTATATCATAGGACCGTGCATCCTAAGATGGTATATCGTAGGACCGTGCATCCTAAGACGGTATATCGTAGGACCGTGCATCCTAAGACGGTATATAGTAGGACCGTGCATCCTAAGACGGTATATCGTAGGACCGTGCATCCTAAGACGGTATATCGTAGGACCGTGCATCCTAAGATGGTATATCGTAGGACCGTGCATCCTACGACGGTATATAGTAGGACCGTGCATCCTAAGACGGTATATCGTAGGACCGTGCATCCTAAGACGGTATATCATAGGACCGTGCATCCTAAGACGGTATATCGTAGGACCGTGCATCCTAAGACGGTATATAGTAGGACCGTGCATCCTAAGACGGTATATCATAGGACCGTGCATCCTAAGACGGTATATCATAGGACCTTGCATCCTAAGACGGTATATCGTAGAACCGTGCATCCTAAGACGGTATATCGTAGGACCGTGCATCCTAAGACGGTATATCGTAGGACCGTGCATCCTAAGACGGTATATCGTAGGACCGTGCATCCTAAGACAGTATATCGTAGGACCGTGCATCCTAAGACGGTATATCATAGGACCGTGCATCCTAAGACGGTATATCATAGGACAGTGCATCCTAAGACGGTATATCGTAGGACCGTGCATCCTAAGACGGTATATCGTAGGACTGTGCATCCTAAGACGGTATATAGTAGGACCGTGCATCCTAAGATGGTATATCGTAGGACCGTGCATCCTAAGACGGTATATTGTAGGACCGTGCATCCTAAGATGGTATATCGTAGGACCGTGCATCCTACGACGGTATATAGTAGGACCGTGCATCCTAAGACGGTATATCGTAGGACCGTGCATCCTAAGACGGTATATCATAGGACCGTGCATCCTAAGACGGTATATCGTAGGACCGTGCATCCTTAGACGGTATATAGTAGGACCGTGCATCCTAAGACGGTATATCATAGGACCGTGCATGCTAAGACGGTATATCATAGGACCGTGCATCCTAAGACGGTATATCGTAGGACCGTGCATCCTAAGATGGTATATCGTAGGACCGTGCATCCTAAGACGGTATATCGTAGGACCGTGCATCCTAAGACGTTATATCGTAGGACCGTGCATCCTAAGACGGTATATCGTAGGACCGTGCATCCTAAGACGGTATATCATAGGACCGTGCATCCTAAGACAGTATATCATAGGACCGTGCATCCTAAGACGGTATATGATAGGACCGTGCATCCTAAGACGGTATATCGTAGGACCGTGCATCCTAAGACGGTATATCATAGGACCGTGCATCCTAAGACGGTATATCATAGGACCGTGCATCCTAAGACGGTATATCGTAGGACCGTGCATCCTAAGACGGTATATCGTAGGACCGTGCATCCTACGACGGTATATAGTAGGACCGTGCATCCTAAGACGGTATATCGTAGGACCGTGCATCCTAAGACGGTATATCGTAGGACCGTGCATCCTAAGACGGTATATCGTAGGACCGTGCATCCTACGACGGTATATAGTAGGACCGTGCATCCTAAGACGGTATATCGTAGGACTGTGCATCCTATGACGGTATATCATAGGACCGTGCATCCTAAGACGGTATATCGTAGGACCGTGCATCCTAAGACGGTATATAGTAGGACCGTGCATCCTAAGACGGTATATCATAGGACCGTGCATGCTAAGACGGTATATCATAGGACCGTGCATCCTAAGACGGTATATCGTAGGACCGTGCATCCTAAGACGGTATATAGTAGGACCGTGCATCCTAAGACGGTATATCGTAGGACCGTGCATCCTAAGATGGTATATAGTAGGACCGTGCATCCTAAGACGGTATATCGTAGGACCGTGCATCCTAAGACGGTATATCATAGGACCGTGCATCCTAAGACGGTATATCGTAGGACCGTGCATCCTAAGACGGTATATCGTAGGACCGTGCATCCTAAGACGGTATATCGTAGGACCGTGCATCCTAAGACGGTATATCGTAGGACCGTGCATCCTACGACGGTATATCGTAGGACCGTGCAACCTAAGACGGTATATCGTAGGACCGTGCATCCTAAGACGGTATATCGTAGGACCGTTCATCCTAAAATGTACAACCTAGGATACACTACACAATTTGCATCTTATCGTTATGTTCAAAATCCTAAAGAAAGCCGAATATTTCCAAGCTACCAGTCATATTTCAGAGCATCTCAGACACTTATTACACAGTAGGCTTCCAAGCCTCCAACACCTTTCATAAAGTAGGCTTCCAAGCCTCCAACACCTATCATAAAGTAGGCTTCCAAGCCTCCAACACCTATCATAAAGTAGGCTTCCAAGCCTCCAACACCTATCATAAAGTAGGCTTCCAAGCATCCAACACCTATTATTAAGTAGGCTTCCAAGCCTCCAACACCTATCATAAAGTAGGCTTCCAAGCCTCCAACACCTATCATAAAGTAGGCTTCCAAGCCTCCAACACCTATCATAAAGTAGGCTTCCAAGCCTCCAACACCTATCATAAAGTAGGCTTCCAAGCCTCCAACACCTATCATAAAGTAGGCTTCCAAGCCTCTAACACCTATCATAAAGTAGGCTTCCAAGCCTCCAAAACCTATCATACAGTAGGCTTTCAAGCCTCCAACACCTATCATACAGTAGGCTTCCAAGCCTCAAACATCAATCATACAGTAGGCTTCGAAACCTCAAACACGTATCATACAGGAGGCTTCCAAGGCTCAAACACCTATCATACAGTAGGATTCCAAGCTTCAAACATCTATCATACAGTAGGATTCCAAGCTTCAAACATCTATCATACAGTAGGCTTACAAGTCTCAAACACCTATCATGCAGGAGGCTTCCAAGCCTCAAACATTTATCATACAGTGAATGTGTTCTTTCATTATATATATGCTAATATTGTATTATATTATGTTTTGTTAGGCTTTAATATTCTTATTTCCATGTAGTGGGAAACCACTAGGTTTAAGTGCCGGTTAGCAGCTCAGGTACTGAGGTCTCCCTCAGTCACGTGACCAACCTGACGTCGGCTTACCACTCAGTGGTACCGTCAGTAGGTTCACCATACGTGATCAGAGTAGGTTCACCACCCATGCTCTGAGTAGCTTTACAGCACTCGCTGAGAGCAGGTCCTTCACACTCACTCTGACTAGCACTCCCACTACTAGTCCGGGCTTGCATAGCCAAGGGAGCATACCTCACTCAGTTATTCATTGACCTCTCATAGAGACATGTCAAGTTCTCTCTGGTGGTCGTTTTTCTTTCATGATTGATTTCCTTAATTAAGCTTGTTACTTTCGAGTTATTTATTCTCGGGTGAATTAATCTTTCAGTTGACTGAAGAAGCCTTGTTGGCTTTGTGGGTTAATCAGTGGTCTATGTTATTCTAAGTCATGCTGGATTTGAATGAGACTTAAGTCCGTCACTTAAGAGTTCTGGTATACTCTGAATTGATAGTTCAGATAATTCTTTATAGCCATTATAAGTTACTTTGTGGTTGTCTTAATAACCATTATAGTTGCATATTATTGGTGAACTTAGTACAAAGTTCAACCTCAAGAGGTTCATTTATTCATATCAATGTACTGGTACGTACCAACAGATATGTAAGCGTTAAACTCCTTATTTTATGTTAATCCTAACTTTATATTATACATTAAGCTAAAACTCTACTAGTAAATATTTCAAGATTTACTCATTTGTTTCGTAATCCTCAATTCCTATTAAAAGTTACTGTTACAAAACCGTAAACAGGCCACATGTTAACAGGAATGCAACCATAACACTCTACCATACCATTGGAGAAGGTTAAGAAGACGAGTTTTGTAACAGCTTCCAAGCCTCAAACATCTATCATACAGTAGGCTGCCAGACCTCAAATATGTATCATACAGTAGGCTGCCAGACCTCAAACATATATCATACAGTAGGCTGCCAGACCTCAAACATATATCATACAGTAGGCTGCCAGACCTCAAACATCTATCATACAGTAGGCTGCCAGACCTCAAACATCTATCATACAGTAGGCTGCCAGACCTCAAACATCTATCACACAGTAGGCTGCCAGACCTGAAACATCTATCATACAGTAGGCTGCCAGACCTGAAACATGTATCATACAGTAGGCTGCCAGACCTCAAACACTTATCATACAGAAGGCTGCCACACCTCAAACATCTATCATACAGTAGGCCGCCAGACCTCAAGCATGTATCATACAGTAGGCTGCCAGACCTGAAACATGTATCATACAGTAGGCTGATAGAACTCAAACATCTATCATACAGTAGCCTGCCAGACCTCAAACATCTTTCATACAGTAGGCTGCCAGACCTCAAACACCTATCATACAGTAGCCTTCCAAGCCTCAAACATCTATCATACAGTAGGCTTCCAAGCCTCAAACATATACAGTAGGCTGCAAGACTTCAAATATCTACCTTACAGTAGGCTGCCAGACCTCAAACATCTATCATGCAGTAGGCTGCCCGACCTCAAATGTCTATCACACATTAGGCTGCCAGACCTCAGACATCTATCATACAGTAGGCTGCCAGACCTCAAACATGTATCATACAGTAGTCTGCCAGACCTCAAACATCTATCATACAGTAGGCTGCCAGACCTCAAACATGTATCAAACAGTAGGCTGCCAGACCTCAAACATGTATTACACAGTAGGCTGCCAGACCTCAAACATCTATCATACAGTAGGCTGCCAGACTTCAAACATCTATCATACAGTAGGCTGCCAGACTTCAAACATGTATTATACAGTAGGCTGCCAGACCTGAAACATCTATCATACAGTAGGCTGCCAGACCTGAAACATCTATCATTCGGTAGGCTGCCAGACCTCAAACATCTATCATACGGTAGGCTGCCAGACCTCAAACATCTATCATACAGTAGGCTGCCAGACTTCAAACATCTATCATACAGTAGGCTGCCACACCTCAAACATCTATCATACGGTAGGCTGCCAGACCTCAAACATGTATCATATGATAGGCTGCCAGACTTCAAACATCTATCATACAGTAGGCTGCCAGACCTCAAACATCTATCATACGGTAGGCTGCCAGACCTCAAACATCTATCATACGATAGGCTGCCAGACTTCAAACATCTATCATACAGTAGGCTGCCAGACCTCAAACATCTATCATACGGTAGGCTGCCAGACTTCAAACATCTATCATACAGTAGGCTGCCAGACCTCAAACATCTATCATACAGTAGGCTGCCAGACTTCAAACATCTATCATACAGTAGGCTGCCAGACCTGAAACATCTATCGTACAGGTATAAGAAAGACTGAAATATGTTAATTAATCATGTCAACTTGACTGTTATTGTAAAACAATAACTTATAATAATAACACATAATAACTGATGGTGCAGCAGCAGGTGAAGGTCAGTCTTGTATTTTAAATAATTATAATTCATTCTTTGTTTTACGTTGGTTTCTTTTACTAGGATGACTGACGACCCAGCAAAACACGTCGTATATATATATATAGGCCTACGTTCAAAAATATGTTGAAGCATATTGTATATTCACCTGGGTATATATCTCTAGGTGGGTACATGTCTCTAGGTGGGTACATGTCTCTAGGTGGGTATTACAACCCAGGATTCCAAATGGCCTGTTACCCCGGGTGTAATGGTCGCAAATAAACACAGTAGAAAAAGTTTAGACTTATATTATCCTATACCAATTTAGAACAGCAATATGTACACTATGTACAGTGATAAGTATAGTGCACTCCACGGTAAGCAAAGCAGAAATAGAAGCCACAAGATAGCAGACCGTGCTTCAACCAGCTCTAGAATGGGAATGACAAGGGCAGACAGAAGAGCGGTACCCACATAACCTCTGCGATTGCCAAAACCATCTTCTTATTGGCTAGAACCTGGTCACTAGTTGAACGACGGGGCCCCATCATCAACTCTTAGCAACCTGGTTCGCTGGTTGGGGGAGATAGCCTGTAAATGAGGGTGTGTACATGCGCCGAATAAAGGTTACGTACTCTTTGCATCCCACAGTGGGTATATGTCTCTAGGTGGGTATATGTCTCTTGGTGGGTATATGTTTCTAGGTGGGTATATGTCTCTAGGTGGGTATATATCTTCAGGTTGGTATATGTCTCTAGGTGGGTATATGTCTCTAGGTGGGTATATGTCTCTAGGTGGATATATGTCTCTAGGTGGGTATATATCTCTAGGTTGGTATATATCACAGGGTGGTTATATATCTCTAGGTTGGTACATATCTCTAGGTTGGTATATATCTCTGGGTGGGTATATATCTTTAGGCTGGTATATATCTCTAGGTTGGTATATATCTCTGGGTGGGTATATATCTTTAGGTTGGTATATATCTCTAGGTTGGTATATGTCTCTAGGTGGGTATATGTCTCTAGGTTGGTATACATCTCTAAATTGGTATATATCTCTAGGTTGGTATATATATCTTGGTGGGTATATGTCTCTAGTTTGGTATACATCTCTAGTTTGGTATATATCTCTAGGTTGGTATATATCTCTAGGTTGGTATATATCATTAGGTTGGTATATATCTCTGGGTGGGTAGATATCTCTGGGTGGGTATATATCTCTAGGTGGGTATATATCTCTGGGTGGGTATATGTCTCTAGGTGGGTACGTATCTCTAGGTTGGTATATATCTCTGGGTGGGTATATATCTCTAGGAGGGTATATATCTCTGGGTGGGTATATGTCTCTAGGTTGGAATATATCTCTGGGTGGGTATATATCTCTAGGTTGGTATATATCTCTGGGTGGGTATATATCTCTGGGTGGGTATATATCTCTGGGTGGGTATATATCTTTAGGTTGGTATATATCTCTGGGTGGGTATATCACTGGGAGGGTATATATCTTTAGTTTGGTATATATCTCTAGGTTTGTATATATCTCTGGGTGGGTATATATATTTAGGTTGGTATATATCTCTAGGTTGGTATATATCTCTGGGTGGGTATATATCGCTAGGTTGGTATATATCTCTAGGTTGGTATATATCTTTAGATTGGTATATATCTCTGGGTGGGTATATATCTCTGGGTGAGTATATATCTCTGGGTGGGTATATGTCTCTAGGTTGGTATATATCTCTGGGTGGGTATATATCTCTAGGTGGGTATATATCTCTGGGTGGGTATATGTCTCTAGGTTGGTATATATCTCTAGGTTGGTATATCTCTAGGTGGGTGTCTCTAGGTGGGCATATGTCTCTAGGTGGTTATATATCTCTATCTTTAGGTGGGTATATGTCTCTAGGTGGGTATATATCTCTAGGTGGATATATGTCTCTAGATGGGTATATGTCTCTAGGTGGGTATATATCTGTAGGTGGGTATAAATCTGTAGGTGTGTATGTCTCTAGGTTGGTATATATATCTCGGTGGGTATATATCTCTAGGGGTGTATATATCTATAGGTCGGTATATATATCTAGGTGGGTATATATCTCTGGGTGGGTATATATCTCTGGGTGGGTATATATTTTTAGGTTGGTATATATCTCTAGGTTGGTATATATCTCTGGGGAGTATATATCTTTAGGTTGGTATATATCTCTAGGTTGGTATATATCTCTGGGTGGGAATATATCTCTAGGCTGGTATATATCTCTAGGTGGGAATATGTCTCTAGGTTGGTATGTATCTCTAGGAGGGTATATGTCTCTAGGTTGGTATATATATCTAGGTTGGTATACATCTCTAAGTTGGTATTTATCTTTAGGTTGGTATATATCTCTGGGTGGGAATATATCTCTGGGTGGGTATATATCTCTAGGTGGGTATATATCTCTGGGTGGGTATATGTCTCTAGGTTGGTATATATCTCTGGGTGGGTACATATCCCTAGGTGGGTATATATCTCTGGGTGGGTATATGTCTCTAGGTTGGTATATATCTCTAGGTTGGTATATATCTCTACCTTGGTATATATCTCAGGGTGGGTATATATCTCTAGGTTGGTATATATCTCTAGGTTGGTATATATCTCTGGGTGGGTATATATCTCTGGTGGGTATATATCTTTAGGTTGGTATATATCTCTAGGTTGGTATATATCTCTGGGTGGGTATATATCTTTATATTGGTATATATCTCTAGGTTGGTATATATATCTAGGTTGGTATATATCTCTAGGTTGGTATATATCTCTGGGTGGGTATACATATCTAGGTTGGTAAATATTTTTATGTTGGTATATTTCTCTGGGTGGGTATATATCTCTGGGTGGGAATATGTCTCTAGGTGGGTATATGTCTCTAGGTTGGTATATATCTCTAGGTTGGTATATATCTCTGGGTAGGTATATATCTCTAGGTGGGTATATATCTCTGGGTGGGTATATTTCTCTAGGTTGGTATATATCTCTAGGTTGGTATATATCTCTAGGTGGGTATATGTCTCTAGGTGGGCATATGTCTCTAGGTGGGTATATATCTTTAGGTTGGTATATATCTCTTGGTTGGTATATGTCTCTAGGTGGGTATATATCTTTAGGTTGGTTTATATCTCTGGGTGAGTATATATCTCTAGGTGGGTATATATCTCTAGGTGGGTATGTATCTCTAGGTGGGTATGTATCTCTAGGTGGGTATGTATCTCTAGGTGGGTATGTATCTCTAGGTGGGTATATGTCTCTAGGTGGGTATATGTCTCTAGGTGGATATGCATCTTTAGGTGGGTATGTATCTCTAGGTGGGTATGTATCTCTAGGTGGGTATATGTCTTTAGGTGGGTATATATCTCTAGGTGGGTATATATATATAGGTGGATATGCATCTCTAGGTGGCTATATATCTCTAGGTGGGTATATATCTATAGGTGGGTATATATATCTAGGTGGGTATATATCTCTCTAGGTTGGTATATATCTCTGGGTGGGTATATGTCTCTAGGTGGGTATATATCTTTAGGTTGGTATATATCTCTGGGTGGGTATATATCTCTTGGTGAGTATATATCTCTAGGTGGGTATATATCTCTAGGTGGGTATATATCTAGGTTGGTATATATCTCTGGGTGGGTATATGTCTCTAGATGTGTATATATCTCTAGGTGGGTATATATCTCTAGGTGGGTATGTGTCTCTAGATGGGTATATATCTCTAGGTGGGTATATATCTAGGTTGGTATATATCTCTCGGTGGGTATATATCTTTAGGTTGGTATATATCTCTGGGTGGGTATATATCTCTGGGTGGGTATATATCTCTGGGTGGGTACATATCTCTAGATGGGTACATATCTCTAGGTGGGTATATATCTCTAGGAGGGTATGTATCTCTAGGAGGGTATGTATCTCTAGGTGGGTATGTATCTCTAGGTGGGTATGTATCTCTAGGTGGGTATGTATCTCTAGGTGGGTATATATCTCTAGGTGGATATATGTCTCTAGGTGGATATGCATCTCTAGGTGGGTATATATCTCTAGGTGGGTATATATCTCTAGGTGGGTATATATCTCTAGGTGGGTATATATCTCTAGGTGGGTATATATCTCTAGGTGGGTATATATCTCTAGGTGGGTATATGTCTCTAGGTGGGTATATATCTCTAGGTGGGTATATATCTCTAGGTGGTTATATATCTCTAGGTGGGTATATATCTCTAGGTGGGTATATATCTCTAGGTGGGTATATGTCTTATTACGGTTCCTTGACTCTTGGAATTATTACTTTTAATTACTTTAAAAAAATGATCTGTATCAAGTGTGAAACAGGAAGAAGCCAGGATCCATCCACTCGAAACTTAAACAGTTTGGTATACAATGTAAATATTTGATACTGTGTATACTGTGTAAACGGAAGTCAGGTAGCGCCTGTGACGTCGCCATTCATAGCCAACATCCGCTTCCCGTGTCAGGTTAGTCGTCACAAAGGAAAATAATTCTTTTTGTTCCCTAAACAAACGTAGGTAATCCCATTGAATGGCGTCTGATTTCACTTTTACTCATAACGCAAATGAGACAGGCAGATGTGATGGATATATAGCTCAGGGCCAGGTGTGTGCTGGTGTGAGAGCAACACAACAGTGCCAGCCAGGTGTGTGCTGGTGTGAGAGCAACACAACAGTGCCAGCCAGTTGTGTGCTGGTGTGAGAGCAACACAACAGTGCCAGACAGGTGTGTGCTTGTGTGAGAACAACACAACAGTGCCAGCCAGGTGTGTGCTGGTGTGAGAGCAACACAACAGTGCCAGCCAGGTGTGTGCTGGTGTGAGAGCAACACAACAGTCCCAGCCAGGTGTGTGCTGGTGTGAGAGCAACACAACAGCCCCAGCCAGGTGTGTGCTGGTGTGAGAGCAACACAGCAGTCCCAGCCAGTTGTGTGCTGGTGTGAGAGCAACACAAGAGTCCCAGCCAGGTGTGTGCTGGTGTGAGAGCAACACAACAGTCCCAGCCAGTTGTGTGCTGGTGTGAGAGCAACACAAGAGTCCCAGCCAGTTGTGTGCTGGTGTGAGAGCAACACAACAGTCACCGTCCACATCATGACCATCTATAAATGGTGAGTACTGAAAAATATTAAAAACTGTAAAAAAAAGAAATAGTGTATATTTAAAACACTGTTTATTAGGTCTAAGACCTCTTCAACAACACCTAGTTTATTAATGTTACAATTCACATGAACAGTACACATCTCACTGTATACGTTCACATCAATAGAAAAAAAAGCCCTTTCAGTAAGAGATTTTCTCTTCATTATTGTTAAAAACTTTTCTCTTAAAATTTCGGTTTTCATTACTTCCCTTAATTTTTCATAAGCAACATTAATTTTCGAAATTAGTTTAACCTTTAAAGGTAATACACAAACACTGTGTTGTTCCCTGCTGGCGTAGCTATTTTAATTCAAGTTTATTAAAAAAATTGTGATGAAATTAGAATTAAAGGCTCCCCGAACCTTAAGTACACTGGATGTCAACAAAGTCCTTTTCCGATTTCAAAAATATGAGACCTGTGCTGAGGTCTGATG
Organism: Cherax quadricarinatus; assembly: GCF_038502225.1. Classification (NCBI taxonomy): domain Eukaryota; kingdom Metazoa; phylum Arthropoda; class Malacostraca; order Decapoda; family Parastacidae; genus Cherax; species Cherax quadricarinatus. Next base: position 31,878,421 of record NC_091306.1, on the reverse strand, counting down.
ACATGCGCCAGGGTCCATGGGCGTCCCATGGGCATCCCATGGGCATCCCATGGAGTAAAAGCATAGTCACGGACTACTTTCCCACGGATTTGGTTTTGGATTTTCTTCACTGTAGCGGCGTGTAGGAGTGGTGACGTGTGCTTAACTCTGTCAGTGGTGACGTGTACTTAACTCTGTCAGTGGTGACGTGTACTTAACTCTGTCAGTGGTGACGTGTACTTAACTCTGTCAGTGGTGACGTGTACTTAACTCTGTCAGTGGTGACGTGTACTTAGCTCTGTGAAAACCTGTTTGCGCGCTCTCTTCGAACTGAAGCAAGATGCCCTCCATCGAGCAACTTTACCAACAGCTTAAGGAAGAATTGAGGATGGCGAAGATGGAGATTCGGCGACTGACCGAGGAAAACAAGAAGATTCGTAGTAGTCCTCCTGTTTTGAGTCCTCAGGTCAAGAAAGGAAACTGGTCAGTGGCTGGACAGCAGGGAGCGAAGTTGACGATCAAGAAGACGAATGGAAAGGTAGAAACGATGAAGAAGAAGGAGACTGCCGTGGAAACTGTTGTGGAAACATCTAATACATTCTCAGTGCTACCCGACGAATGTGAGTCGACTACTGGGAACGTCACGACGAACGACACCAAGGAAGGTAAGAATTTTGTTGTTGTTGGGGATAGCCAAGTTAGGTATATGGATAGGGCATTCTGCTTGAAGGACAGGAGTAAGAGACAGAGGGTTTGCTTTCCTGGGGCTGGGATGGAGGATATTGTTAGCCATCTGGATGACATCATGAGAGGTAATGGGAGCAATCCTATTATCTGTCTCAGTGCTGGAGGCAACGATGTTGGCAGACGTAGGAGTGAAGATCTGATTAGCAGGTATAGGTCAGCAATAGAAATAATTAGGAGGAAGAGTGGGAACCCTGTCATATGTGGTATTTTGCCAAGGAGAGGATTTGGAAATGTATGGTTGTCCATGGCAATTGGTGTCAATTGCTGGCTGAACAAATACTGTAAGGAAAATGCGGTAACATTCATTGACAACTGGGACCTCTTCTATGGCAGAAATGACATGTATGCCAGGGATGGGGTTCACTTATCTAGGTCTGGGGTGGGAGCACTGGCAACTGCAGTGGAGGCAGCTGTTAGGACTTTAAACTAGGAATAATTAGTGGTATGGGTTTTGGCAGGAAAACAGTGAAGTCCCAGTGTAGTAATATTATGAGTTCTAGGGGAACTAGTAATAAGCAGAACGAGGTAGATATTGAAAAGTCAGTGACATTGGGTGATAAGGACAGTAATAGGTTTAGTAGAAAAGCAGAAATGAGCAGGAAGGGTAAAGAGAAAGGAGAGTTTTTCAATGTTTATTATGCTAATAGCCGTAGTGCTAGGAATAAGATGGAAGAGTTGAGATTAGTTGCTAATGCAGGTAACATTGATGTATTTGCCTTAACTGAGACGTGGTTTAATTCAAAAAGTCGGGACAGTAATAGGTTTAGCAAAATAACAGAAAGGAGCAAGAAGGGTAAAGAGAAAGGAGAGTCCTTAAATGTATATTACACAAATAGTCGTAGTGCTAGGAATAAGATGGACAAGTTGAGACTAGTTGCTAGTGCAGGTAACATTGATGTATTTGCCTTGTGATGAATGGTTTTGAAAACCTTAACTGAGACGTGGTTCAATATGAAAAATCGGGACATGCCTGCGGAATGTCACATTCAAGGTTTTAAATTGTTCCAAGTAGATAGAAGTGTCGGGAAGGGGGGTGGGGTGGCATTGTATGTCCGAGATCGCTTGAACTGTTTACCTGGAGATTACCTGGAGAGAGTTCCGGGGGTCAACGCCCCCGCGGCCCGGTCTGTGACCAGGCATAAAAACGGGTATTAAGTCTGAAGTAACACATACAGAGTCTGTTTGGATAGAATTTTCAGAGGGGCATGAAAAATTGATTTTAGGTGTAATATACCGTCCCCCAAACTTAGATAGGGACCAAGGGAGACTACTATGGGAGGAAATTGTTAGGGCCACAAGACACGATAATGTAGTAATTCTAGGAGACTAACTTTAGTCATATTGATTGGAATTTCTTGACTGGGAATTTAGAATCATACGACTTCTTAGAAGTAGTTCAGGATTGTTTTTTGAAGCAGTTTGTGACAGAACCTACAAGGGGAAATAACCTGCTTGACTTAGTTCTGGCAAACAATGAATCTCTTGTTAATAATTTAGAAATTTCAGAGGAACTGGGTGCTAGCGACCACAAATCAATTACATTTAGCATTGAATGGAAGTATGATAGTAGGGATAACTCAGTAACAGTCCCAGATTTTCGCTTAGCAGATTACGATGGGCTTAGAGAACACTTATCATCTGTTGACTGGGGTAACGAAGAGAGCTATCAACATGACAGTTTTCTGAACACTATACATGCTGCTCAAAGAACGTTTATCCCGTATAAGGAAATTAGATCAAATAGAAATGACCCAAAATGGATGAATAATAGACTGAAATATCTACTAGGGCATAAGAAGGGAATTCATAGGCGTATCAAAAGAGGTGAGGGTCATCTTATGAATCAGTATATTGACATTAAGAGGGACATTAAAAAGGGGATAAGAAAAGCTAAAAGGGACTATGAAATTAAGGTTGCTAAGGATTCGAAAACTAACCCAAAAAGTTTTTTCCAGGTCTATAGAACAAAAGTTAGAGATAAGATAGGTCCCCTTAAAAATAACTGGGCATCTTACTGACAAAGAGAATGAAATGTGCTCGATTTTAAATAATTATTTTCTTTCGGTTTTTACACAGGAAGACACTAACAATATTCCAGTAATTAATTTTTATAGTGGGCTAGAAGAAGATAAATTATGTAACATCACAGTCACTAGTGAAATGGTTGTGAAGCAGATAGACCGACTGAAGCAAAATAAGTAGCCGGGTCCTGATGAGGTTTTTTCAAGGGTTGTTAAGGAATGCAAAATGGAACTCTGTGAACCATTAACTAATATTTTTAATTTATCTCTTCAAACAGGTGTAGTGTCTGATATGTGGAAGATGGCTAATGTAATTCCTATTTTTAAAACAGGGGACAAGTCGTTACCGTCAAATTACCGCCCAATAAGCCTGACCTCAATTGTAGGCAAATTACTAGTCAGTTATAGCTCAGATTATAAGAAGCCATCTCGATAAGCATAGCTTGATTAATGATACTCAGCATGGATTCACAAGAGGCCGGTCTTGTCTAACTAATTTATTAACTTTCTTCAGTAAAGCTTTTGAGACTGTTGACCACGATAAAGAATCTGATATTATTTACTTAGATTTTAGTAAGGCTTTTGATAGAGTTCCGCACCAAAGACTGTTAAAGAAAGTGGCAGCTCATGGCATTGGGGGAAAAGTGCTCTCATGGATCGAGTCATGGCTCACAGACAGGAAGCAGTGTCCATAAATGGGGTTAAATCCGAGTGGGGATCTGTAACAAGTGGCGTTCCACAGGGATCAGTCTTGGGCCCGTTGTTGTTTATAATATATATCTGCAACTAATGTGACATTTTATTGTGGCAACGTTTCGCTCTCCACGAGCTTCATCAAGCCATTACAAACAATACATTGAACATTAAAATGGTATAAAATACCGACAGGTTGTTAGGTAAGACACTTATGCAACAGTTAGGTATCTTTATTTCGAAACGTTTCGCCTACACAGTAGGCTTCTTCAATCGAGTACAGAAAAGTTGATAGAAGCAGAAGAGACTTGAAGACGATGTAATCAGTCCATCACCCTTAAAGTTTTGAGGTGGTCAGTCCCTCAGTCTGGAGAAGAGCCATTACAAACAATACATGGACACAGAGGGTATATAAAGGCTCAGAGTGAGGTGCAATACTAGTGAGGTACCATTTCGATGTTCACTAGTGGTAGTAATACAAATTGTATTACTTTTGTATTACAATATTGTATTACTTTTGTCACTACTACTACTACTACTACTACTACCACTAGTGAACATCTAAATGGTACCTCACTAGTATTACACCTCACTCTGAGCCTTTATATACCCTCTGTGTCCATGTATTGTTTGTAATGGCTTGATAAAGCTCCTGGAGAGCGAAACGTTGCCACAATAAAATGTCACATTAGTTGCACTTGTGTCCTTTTACTTTACATATTGTCGGTAATTCTACCAACTTTATTACAATTATAACTTTGTTGGGAGTGGCGTTGGTGAGTGGAGAATTAATAATCTGAAGAGCTCTTTTCTTGCAGTCTTTGATGAAAAAAGAAGGAAAATCCTCCTGAAAACAGTAAACCCTGCCATCACATAGTCTCTCCTGTTATACTACACAAAGCACATTACAGAGAGTGAACACTGAAACAAGCTGCCTCTTTCCAGTCTATATTTGTCCAACCTATTTTTATGTTACCCAAGTAATAGCTTTTATATCCTTTTACTCATGTACGAATTAATTGCTCTACCATATTGTATTACTACTACAACTTTTGTCACTACTACTACCACTAGTGAGGAAATGGTATGGTGATACCGACAGGATGTGGAAAAAGACACTTATGTACAGTTCAGGACATTTATTAAAGGAAACGTTTCGCCACGAGTGGCTTCTTCAGTCCTAATACAGAGAAAACTAAGAAAACATGTATATATATAGTGGCAGGAGTCAGGTGAGGTGACGCCTGGGTAGTGGTGGAAGTAGTAGTAGTAGTAGTAGTAGTAGTAGTAGTAATAGTAGTAGTAGTAGTAGTAGTAGTAATAGTAGTAGTAGTAGTAGTAGTAATAGTAGTAGTAGTAGTAATAGTAGTAGTAGTAGTAGTAGTAATAGTAGTAGTAGTAGTAGTAGTAGTAATAGTAGTAGTAGTAGTAGTAATAGTAGTAGTAGTAGTAGTAGTAGTAATAGTAGTAGTAATAGTAGTAGTAGTAGTAGTAGTAATAGTAGTAGTAATAGTAGTAGTAATAGTAGTAGTAGTAATGGAACTAAGGAGGTGAGGCAAGAGAGGGACCTGCTGGCATCAAGTAACACCAGTTCCCAGGATGGGTAATATCCTCTTGCTTAGTAATTTTGAAATACTGTAACTACCGGATTTTTGCTTTATAGTGTTACTGACAGAAATTAGTGCAGCTTCAATGCATTTTCTCCGTCTTAAGTCGTCTTCTTTAATAACTAGTTTAGCTTCATTGAATTTCATGAGTTGTCCAACATCGTCTCTTTGAACATCAAAATGGTATACAATACCGACAGGTTGGTAGGTAAGACACATAGGCAACAGTTAGGCAACTTTATTCCGAAACGTTTCGCCTACACAGTAGGCTTCTTCAGTCGAATACAGAAAGTAGGCAGGAACAGTAGAGATGTGAAGACGATGTGGCTACATTCTCACTACTACTACTACTCTGCACCTCTCCTTCCGACAGTATATAAGTCTCCGCACTGTCACTTGATCTTCAGATATTTCTTGACTATGGAACTGAACTTCTCCAGGCTGAGGGACTGACAACCTCAAAATTCTACAACTTCAAGGGTGATGGACTGATTACATCGTCTTCACATCTCTACTGTTCCTGCCTACTTTCTGTATTCGACTGAAGAAGCCTACTGTGTAGGCGAAACGTTTCGGAATAAAGTTGCCTAACTGTTGCCTATGTGTCTTACCTATCGTCTCTATGTTGAACACATGCGTTTTTGCGGTCATCATTTCTGCAAGCATTTTTGTGTTCTGCTATCCTAATGTCCAACACCTATCAAATTGAAGAAAAGCCTCCAAGTTACATCGTTTTACCGGTCAGCAATGTTGCCACTAATGTTTCAAAAATGTTTGACAGAAAACTGGCTAAAATATCTACCAGCTCTTCAACTACTATTAGAAACCTGATACATAAACCCAAGCATGATTCTGGCACAAGTGCAGGAATCTACACTATACCATGTGGGGGGTGTGACAAAGTATATGTAGGGGAAACAGCCAGAACTCGGGACATTAGGATAGCAGAACACAAAAATGCTTGCAGAAATGATGACCGCAAAAACGCATGATGTTGGACACCTCATGAAATTCAATGAAGCTAAACTAGTTATTAAAGAAGACGACTTAAGACGGAGAAAATGCATTGAAGCTGCACTAATTTCTGTCAGTAACACTATAAAGCAAAAATCCGGTAGTTACAGTGTTTCAAAATTAATAAGCAAGAGGATATTACCCATGCTGGGAACTGGTGTTACTTGATGCCAGCAGGTCCCTCTCTTGCCTCACCTCCTTAGTTCCATTACTACTACTACTACTACTACTACTACTACTAGTACTACTACTATTACTACTACTACTAGTACTACTACTACTAGTACTACTACTATTACTACTACTACTACTAGTACTACTACTATTACTACTACTACTACTAGTACTACTACTATTACTACTACTACTACTACTACTACTATTACTACTACTACTACTATTACTACTACTACTATTACTACTACTACTACTACTACTACTATTACTACTACTACTACTACTACTATTACTACTACTACTACTACTACTACTATTACTACTACTACTACTACTATTACTACTACTACTACTATTACTACTACTACTACTACTACTACTATTACTACTACTACTACTACTATTACTACTACTACTACTACTACTACTATTACTACTACTACTACTACTAGTACTACTACTACTAGTACTACTACTATTACTACTACTACTACTACTACTATTACTACTACTACTACTACTACTACTAATACTAATACTACTACTACTACTACTACTAATACTACTACTACTACTACTACTACTACTAATACTACTACTACTACTACTACTACTACTACTACTACTACTACTACTACTTCCACCACTACCCACGCGTCACCTCACCTGACTCCCGCCACTATATATATGTATGTTTTCTTAGTTTTCTCTGTATTAGGACTGAAGAAGCCACTCGTGGCGAAACGTTTCCTTTAATAAATGTCCTGAACTGTACATAAGTGTCTTTTTCCACACTACCACTAGTGAACATCGAAATGGTACCTCACTAGTATTGTATTGTTTGTAATGGCTTGATAAAGCTCCTGGAGAGCGAAACGTTGCCACAATAAAATGTCACATTAGTTGCACATGTGTCCTTTTACTTTACATATTGTCGGTAATTCTACCAATTTTATTACATAATATATATCAATGACCTTGATGAGGGAATTACTAGTGATATGAGCAAATTCGCCGATGACACAAAGATAGGTAGGATAATTGACTCAAACGTAGATGTTATGGAACTTCAGGAGGATTTAAACAAACTCTACTCTTGGTCAGAAAAGTGGCAGATGCAGTTCAATGTAGATAAATGCAAGGTTCTGAAGCTTGGGAGTGCCCATAACCCTAGTACTTATAAGTTAAATGATGTAGAACTTACCCACACAGATTGCGAAAAGGACTTGGGGGTTATGGTGAGCAGCAACCTTAAACCAAGACAGCAATGAACATCAAAATGGTATACAATACCGACAGGTTGTTAGGTAAGACACATATGCAACAGTTAGGTATCTTTATATCAAAACGTTTCGCCTACACAGTAGGCTTCTTCAGTCGAGTACAGAAAAGTTGATAGAAGCAGAAGAGACTTGAAGACGATGTAATCAGTCCATCACCCTTAAAGTTTTGAGGTGGTCAGTCCCTCAGTCTGGAGAAGAGCATTGTTCCGTAGTCTGAAACAATATGGAGTTGAAGTAAGCAAAGCGAACAAGTTCAGGTAAGATCCCAATGGGATGAGCGGGGAAGATGGGACAGATGAAGAATAGCTCTGGAGAGGAGTGTTCTTAGAGAAACAGAGCCAGGGCTTAACCCAGCAGCTAAGGCGATCGTGGGGCAGACTTGAGAACAGGAATAGCAGGGACTGTTGCATCGAACTTGTGGTAGTTGAAGTCTTGAATCTTGAGTAGCTGGCAGCAGGCTAGGTCACATCAGAGGGTAGAACACGTGGGAATTATAGGAGTAACTGAGGAGGCAGGTTAGCAATGGAGCCATTTACGAATTTTTTGAAGCTGCTCCTAGATAGGTGGTATAGTTTAGCCTTGTTACTGAAGGTGAAACGTAGAGGCTTGATGAACTCAAGAACTTGGGTGAGTGTGAAGTGAAGCGGTGATTCACATGCATACTTGACTGTTCCAGCACCGAGGCTTTTGTAGAGTTCAGTACAGGTCATGGTGTCAGTATTTGAAGTGTAAAAGGTAAGGTTTTCCCATGAGGGTTTACTGGAGTCGTCGTTATCTTCCTCTTCTGGAGTGGATTCATTGGGAGAATCTACAATGGTGGTAGCAGGTGACTGAGGGTCGACAGGAGCAGCTGTAAGGTGTAATGGTTGTGTAACAGCAGGCTGGGGGAGGTGGGAGACGGTGGTTGAGGCAACATGATCAACGTTGTCAGCGGTGGAAGTGGTTATAGAAGTTACAGGAGCAGTTGCTTGGGCAGGAGACAGGTCTGCAGGTGCAGTAAATTTCAGGACGTTGGGAAGGATCTTGAGGATGTCTGCTGAATGTGTGGAGTCCGGAAAATTGAAGGCAGGCATGTTGTTCAGACGGAATAGTTCGTTAATAGTGGTGTTGAAAGTGACGGGGTTTGCTGCGTTTGCAAGGTGTGCATACACCATGCAGTACAGCACCTTGGAGGAATCTCCGTCTGGGAGTGGAGAGAGGGAGTTGCTGGGCGATGGTGCCTGTAGATTAGCGTGTAGAGTCTTGGTGGTGTCGGTTTGTGGTTTGGTTATTGCAGCGTATGTCGGTGAATTGGAGGTGTTCTTCAGAACTTTAGTTTTCTTCAATATGATATCTTTCCTGAGTGGGCACTTAGCTGCAAGGGTATGATGATTACCCTTGCAGTTAAGACAAGTTGGTGCTGTAGTAATGGTGCAGGATCTGAAATCGTGTCCATCATTCCCACATTTTGAACAAAACTTCTTATCCTTGATGGGGCAGTCCTTGGTGGTGTGTTTATAGGAGTAGCAGGTCCAGCAGTGGGAGATGTATGAGAAACGTTCTTGTTCTATATGACTAGGGTGAATGTGGTAATATGAGATGGCCAGACCGTCAGAGAGAGCTTGGGCAGCCATGGAGATGTCTGAAAATGTAATCTTTAGCATAGATGAGGCGTTAGGGATCTTGTAGATGCTGTCTACCGAGGCCCAGGTGTTTTGTTCCTCAATAGATGTCTTCAGTGCTTCAGTAGAGAGAGAGGTGACCATATTGTCCAGTCTTTTCACAAAGACAGAACGTTTCGACTTCAAGAATGGAGACGGGGATAGAGTGAATTGTTGTGTTTGTAGGGTCCTGATTGAAGAGTCGTCCATAAGTTTTGATGCTTCCGTGTCGTCTGTGCAGACGACAATGAAGGAGTCTTTGATGTCAGCTAGGACTGTATGCCTTGTACATGTACTTGTAGTAAATAAAGATATTAATATATTATTTTTATTATAAGATCTTGTCATAGTGGTCCAGTAGCTGGGAGAGGCAGGAGCGACCTGCTCTAAACCCGTGTTGCCCTGGGTTGTGTAAGTGATGGGTATCTAGGTGGATGACGATTTTACTTCTTAGAACCCTCTCAAAGATTTTTATGATATGGGATGTTAGTGCTATCGGTCTGTAGTTCTTTACAATTGATTTACTGCCATCATTGTGGAGGGTGACTATGTCTGTTATATTTAGTGTGTGTGGGATGCTCCCTCTCCATAGAATGCTGAAGCCACGTGAAAGGGGCTTCTTGCAGTTCTTGATGAACACGTTGTTCCATAAGTCTAGGCCTGGGGCAGAGTACATGGGCATGTCATTAATTGATTTAAGTCTCGTGGTGTTAGGATAATATCGGAGATTTTTGGATTGACCAGATTTTGAGTCTCGGTAATAAAAAAATTAATTTAGATTTTCGACTCTTAGTCTGGTTAATGGCTCACTAAATACTGAGTCATATTAGGACTTTAGTATCTCACTTATATCTTTGCTGTCATGTGTGTAAGTCCCATCACGTTGGTATAAGAACAGATTTTTTTTTTCAATTTCATTGATGGGTTTAAGTTCTTCCTGAGTTTCATGTCTCCTGTATGATTCCTTAAGCTTAAGGAATCAAGACAGAGGAGTGCAATGGACAAGTGAAGTAGGAGTAGCAACACTCACAGCAAGAGACATTCTTGAGCTTGCCCAGCACTTGGGCTTCGACTCAAAGCTGGGGTGTGGCTCTAAAAGGATCATGTAGTTCTTGCTGCCTTTGCACCTCCTGACATCGTCTGCTGCTATGCAGCTGCCACACCCTTCGAGCCCAGTGTGGGCGGGGTTTGTGGCAGCCCAAGGTGCCTAGCTTCTCCCTCCAAGCCCCATGGGGGTGGGGAATGGGGCTGGGCCTGGGGACAGCTGGTCCCAGAAGACGAGGAGGTACTTGTACCTCCTCCCATGGCAGACATTGGTCTGAGACACTCCCGCGAAAGAGAGCCAAGGCCGGGCCGTACGATTATACCGGCGAATCTAGAACATACAGGAATCATACAGGAGACAAGAAACTCAGGAAGAACTGGCCCCTTTCAACAGCTCTGTGATTCTTTTCCTTTGCCTGTATAGGAAGCGTCTCTCTCTTTCTAGTTTACATCTTCTCTTCCTTTTTCTTAAAGGAATGCACCCTGAGCATACCTCAAGTGACACAGTTAATTAATTCCTTCTAGGCAAAGGTTCGGATATGTGTTGTTTAGGATATCCTTCCAACTTGTTTCATTTAGGACATGGTTGACTTGATCCCACTGTATGTTTTTGTTGTCGATGTTGAATATGGTGAAGGCACCATCGTAACTGGTCACCTTTTGCTGGTCAGGTGACCTGTGCATGCATGTCTGCACCTCTATAGAAAGCATTTCGGGCAAATTAGGTTAAACTTTGTGGGAACGGTTGAAGGTCATTGATCTGTATTCCCTCGAACACAGGCGAGAGAGATACATAATATACACTTGGAAAGTCCTGGAGGGATTGGTACTAAACCTGCACACGAAAATCACTCCCTACGAAAGCAAAAGACTCAGCAGGAGAGGCAACATTCCCCCAATGAAAAGCAGGGGCTCCACGAATACACTGAGACAACACAATAAGTGTCCGGGGCCCAAGACTGTTCAATTGCCTCCCAGCATACATAAGGGGATTACCAATAGACCCCTGGCTGTCTTCAAGAAGGCACTGGACAGGCACCTAAAGTCAGTACCTGACCAACTGGTCTGTGGCTCGTACGTCACCTTGCGTGCGGCCAGCAGTAACACCCTGGTTGATCAGACCCTGATCCACCATGAGGCCTGGTCTCAGACCGGGCCGCGGGGGCGTTGACCCCCGAAACCCTCTCTTTCCAGGTAAACTCCAGGTAAGGATGCGACCCACACCAGTCGACTAACATCCAGGTACCTATTTTACTGCTAGGTGAACATGGACAGCAGGTGTCTTAAAAAAACACGTCCTAATGTTTCCACTTATACCGGGGATCGATCCACGGACCTCAGTGTGTGAGCTGAGTGTGCTAGCAATCGAGCTACGAGACACCGAAAAATCGCGTCACTGGAGTTGCATATGTTGAGGTTATATAAATTAAAAAACCTTAAAATCGTATAAAAACTCTTACTCCAGCTATAATATGCAATTCCATATTTGTTATCATTTGTTGTAAAATGGATTTAAAATCGGAAAAGGACATCGTGGCCTTTGTATTTTGATATTGTATTCAGAGACTAATTTTCGGAACGTCATTTTAAAACACCAACAAAGAAAATAGTTAAGACTTGGATCAAATTTTGGATAGACTCCCAGATATATGGACCGTGCATTTTGTAACAGAGACAGAAAGGTCAGACAGAGAGTGTTCCTTCCTGGAGCTGGTGTTGGTGACATAGTCAGCAGGTTGGGGTTTGGAGTTTACCTGGAGAGAGTTTCGGGGGTCAACGCCCCCGCGGCCCGGTCTGTGACCAGGCCTCCTGGTGGATCAGCGCCTGATCAACCAGGCTGTTGCTGCTGGCTGCACGCAAACCAACGTACGAGCCACAGCCCGGCTGATCAGGAACTGTCTTTAGGTGCTTGTCCAGTGCCAGCTTGAAGACTGCCAGGGGTCTGTTGGTAATCCCCCTTATGTGTGCTGGGAGGCAGTTGAACAGTCTCGGGCCCCTGACACTTATTGTATGGTCTCTTAACGTGCTAGTGACACCCCTGCTTTTCATTGGGGGGATGGTGCATCGTCTGCCAAGTCTTTTGCTTTCGTAGTGAGTGATTTTCGTGTGCAAGTTTGGTACTAGTCCCTCTAGGATTTTCCAGGTGTATATAATCATGTATCTCTCCCTCCTGCGTTCCAGGGAATACAGGTTTAGAAACCTCAAGCGCTCCCAGTAATTGAGGTGTTTTATCTCCGTTATGCGCGCCGTGAAAGTTCTCTGTACATTTTCTAGGTCGGCAATTTCACCTGCCTTGAAAGGTGCTGTTAGAGTGCAGCAATATTCCAGCCTAGATAGAACAAGTGACCTGAAGAGTGTCCTCATGGGCTTGGCCTCCCTAGTTTTGAAGGTTCTCATTATCCATCCTGTCATTTTTCTAGCAGATGCGATTGATACAATGTTATGGTCCTTGAAGGTGAGATCCTCCGACATAATCACTCCTAGGTCTTTGACGTTGGTGTTTCGCTCTATTTTGTGGCCAGAATTTGTTTTGTACTCTGATGAAGATTTAATTTCCTCATGTTTACCATATCTGAGTAATTGAAATTTCTCATCGTTGAACTTCATATTGTTTTCTGCAGCCCACTGAAAGATTTGGTTGATGTCCGCCTGGAGCCTTGCAGTGTCTGCAATGGAAGACACTGTCATGCAGATTCGGGTGTCATCTGCAAAGGAAGACACGGTGCTGTGGCTGACATCCTTGTCTATGTCGGATATGAGGATGAGGAACAAGATGGGAGCTAGTACTGTGCCTTGTGGGACAGAGCTTTTCACCGTAGCTGCCTCGGACTTTACTCTGTTGACGACTACTCTCTGTGTTCTGTTAGTGAGGAAATTATAGATCCATCGACCGACTTTTCCTGTTATTCCTTTAGCGCGCATTTTGTGCGCTATTACGCCATGGTCACACTTGTCGAAGGCTTTTGCAAAGTCTGTATATATTACATCTGCATTCTTTTTGTCTTCTAGTGCATTTAGGACCTTGTCGTAGTGATCCAGTAGTTGAGACAGACAGGAGCGACCTGTTCTAAACCCATGTTGCCCTGGGTTGGGTAATATTATGGCAGGTAATGGGAACAAGCCCATTTGTGATGTAGTTCAGCTGGGCTTGTGAGGTCTCTGGGTAGACCTAATTTAACCAATTATATGGTCACCTTGCCTTGGCAAATATCTGTCAGAGACACGCCTTTTTGGCTTATGTATCAGCTCCTTTGTTCGTCACTGGTGTCAGATCCAGGCGTCAGGTCGTACACGTGGTTGTGGAGGGTGCTTGGACCACCATATAAGCCCAAGGAACAGCTGAGCAGAGGAGATTCGTGTGGAGCTCTGGCCTGGGCGCAGAGCTCTGAGCAGAGAGACTTTGAGCGGAGCTGCTGCTGGGGTGCAGGGCTCGGGAGAAGGCTGCTGAAGTCTCTGGAGGAGACTGTTGGAGGCATTGGGCAGAGTACTGGCTTGGCGCAGTACTCGTGCTGTGTAGGTCTTGCGACCTGTGGCTTAGTTCCTGTAATGAATTGTCCTCTGAACCATATTGTTCCCTGTCTCACTGCTTATATGTACAACCCCATTTATCTAAACCACAATAATGTTCTCCTGTTCCCAAATATATTATTGTACAAGGACTTAATAAAAAACTGTGTTTGAGTAGAATAGTAATATTCACTGTCCCCATTATTTACTCATTCATTATTTTGTTTCAAGCAGTGAGAGGGTGAGTAGTGTGGTGGGTAGAGTAATGAGAGGTGAAGTTGTAGTCACCAGTGACCTCACATTACCTACCGCTCGCCGCTAATCACTCGACTCAGACTCTCCTGCCTACTCCTTCCGATTACTCACATATTCCCCAATTACCCAGTAGCATCCCATACCCCCCTACATGACACATTATCTGTCTTAGTTCTGGGGGTAATGACATTGGGAAGGGCAGGAAAGAGGAGCTGCTGGATAAGTACAGGTCAGCCATAGAAGTAGTTAGGTCTAAGGGAGGGATCCCAGTCATATGTAGCATCTTGCCTAGAAAGGGAGTGGGCAATGAATGGATGTCTAGGGCAATTGGTATAAATTGCTGGCTAGACAGGTACTGCAAGGAACTTGCAATCCCATTCATTGATAATTGGGACCTATTCTTTGGCAAACGTGATATGTATGCAAGGGATGGGGTTCATCTCTCTGGGGATGGAGTGGTTGCATTAGCCAATTCAGTTGAGAGGGTAATTGATGACTTGTCTAGAAATTTAAACTGATAGATTATAGAGGTATGGGTGTTTGTGGGAAACAATTAGGCTGCACCATTAGGGTTAAAAACAGCAGTTATTACCGGGATAACTCAGGAATATGTTTAAAAGACAATATTCAAAATAAAGTTGCTAGTAATGGCAAATCAATTGATCAACAAACAAAGAGGGATAGTAGAGGGCAACGAGTGACTAGCTCCCTTAAGGTTTACTATACAAATAGTAGGAGTCTAAGAAATAAGATAGATGAGCTAAGATTACTTGCAAGTGTAGGTAATATAGATATTATTGGTATAACAGAGACCTGGTTCAATCTAAAGGATAGAGAAATGCCTTCTGAATGCAACATACAGGGTTATAAACTATTCCACACTGATAGGGTCACAGTCTCGGCTGAGTGGTTGAGGGGAGTAGACGTGTGCTGGGGATCTGGACCTACTAATTCACAGGCCTACCCATTTCTCCCGACTGATAAGTCATCATTAAAACTCGTACTGTTGGAAGACAGCTTCAGTGTTGTGAGAACTCTTATGTGCGAGCTGTGACTAAGGATATACCTAGTCAAACACTGGAAATAGTTTTCCTTTTTGCAAAGGCCCTCACAGGCCTCTGCTTCCCCTCTGCCTTTCATTTGACCTCAGCCTTTCGCCTCTATCAACATACAGTGTAGAGGCGAATTTTGCTAGTCCACTGCTACTCGTGCCTCTCAAAATGCTCACAACTCATCGCTTTACCAACCTGAGGAATAATGACGAGTGTGCACTCCTACGTGAGTTGGTAACCCAGGTGTGCACACACTGAAAATTCGTCTTTCACTCCAAGACACGTGTGCTAGAAGTTCTGCAAGTTTGGGAGTGAGTAACAATCTGTACGAGTATTGCAGTGTCTGGTAACTCTTGAGAAGTCTGCCTCAGCCTGTGACCTTGAGCGAGGCACTGCATCACCTGCCTGAGACTTTCGCCCATATTGACTATGTGAAGAAAGGCGAATGTGCGTGCTCAGTTACCCCTGCTGTTCTCCTGTATCCCCAACTCTCCTCCTTTAAACTCAGCCGTTCGCCTCTATCAATGACGTGCAGTGTAGAGGTGTATTTTGCTGCCCCGCTGGTACTCGACTCTCTGAGTTCCGCAAGTGCTGCAGATTTGTTGTAACTATTTGCATGAGTGGATTACGCTGACTTAGGACATTGTGCTACCATCAGTACCTACGTAGGCTTAAAATGAGTGAGGAATGTCTGGCCTGCTGGGTGACCTTGAAAATGGCACTATAAGACCCGCATGCCACTTACACCCATACTGCGTGTGTCTAGTAAGGTGAATGTCCCTTCCTCGACTTTCCTATTCACCGGTATCCCTTAACTCGTCGCCATTATCTACATATGGGATAAGGGCGAGTTTAGCTGATCCAGGCCAAACAGCGCTCCAAGCCAGCCAGTGAAGGCCAAGGCTACATCTGTTCTGAATCCCAGAATGCCTTTGTGAACGTTCTACAGTGTTCCGGCCGTACCTTCGGTGTTGTGAGAACTAGTTCTTATGTAGTGAAAATTTGTCTGTCATTCCAAGACACGTGTGCTAGATGTGTTAAGTGCTGCAGATTTGGAGTAATTAACAAGTAGTACAGGGTTGGTAACTCTCGAGACGACTGTGGGCCCAGTGAATGACCTTGAAAATTGCACTGCGACCTGCAGGCCACTACACCCATATTGCCTGTGTCTAGCGAGGTGAATATCCTTTCCTTGTCCCTTCTCCTTCCTCGATTTGGAACTCAGCCGTTCGCCTCTATTTGCTTGTGGTCTAGAGGCGGTTTTTTGCCAGACCACATGGGTGCTTGAGTGCCCGTGTCCTCTGTGCCGCACTCCGCTCATCTTGCGAGTGTCTCCTGTGTGCCTGCCTGCCTGCTGCAAGCATGTGTCCGGGTGGTTGGCGTGGGCTTGGCGAGCACAGTCAGGCAAGCTTGAGGGCAGCACTAAAAGCTAGCCAGAACAAGCTAAGGCAGCCTGCAGTTATAGCTGTCCTAGGGCCCAGCATGTCTGTATACGTTCTGCAGTGCTGCTGGCATACCAGTGTTTCCTGTAGTGGCTTGAGAACAATTTGACGAGCATTGCAGTGCTGACATTTTGAGTGGGACATGCCAGAGGTTCACTTATAAACATAGTAAGCTTGTGGTGATTGGCTTGTACACAGTGAACATTCATCTGTCATACGTGTGCTAGAAGTGTTAAGTGCTGCTTTCCCCAACAGTTAATTGTCATTTGTAAGCCTGTATTAAGACTTTAAAAGGCTCAGAGTGTACTTCAGTGTAGTGACTCCTTACATTTGATAAATCAGTGTAATACATGCTCTGCTCAGTGTAACTGAACTATTAAATACGGTTACATAATTAAGTTGCTTGTCCTAGTGTCATTGTTGTGTTTTCTAATACATTTTCTCGTTCAGACTGAAACTTTACTGCTAAATTCCCAGTAATATTTCAAATTGCAGTGTTCATCTGTTTACCTGGAGTTTACCTGGAGAGAGTTTCAGGGGTCAACGCCCCCGCGGCCCGGTCTGTGACCAGGCCTCCTGGTGGATCAGCCCCTGATCAACCAGGCTGTTGCTGCTGGCTGCACGCAAACCAACGTACGAGCCACAGCCCGGCTGATCAGGAACTGACTTTAGGTGCTTGTCCAGTGCCAGCTTGAAGACTGCCAGGGGTCTGTTGGTAATCCCCCTTATGTGTGCTGGGAGGCAGTTGAACAGTCTCGGGCCCCTGACACTTATTGTATGGTCTCTTAACGTGCTAGTGACACCCCTGCTTTTCATTGGGGGGATGGTGCATCGTCTGCCAAGTCTTTTGCTTTCGTAGTGAGTGATTTTCGTGTGCAAGTTCGGTACTAGTCCCTCTAGGATTTTCCAGGTGTATATAATCATGTATCTCTCCCTCCTGCATTCCAGGGAATACAGGTTTAGAAACCTCAAGCGCTCCCAGTAATTGAGGTGTTTTATCTCCGTTATGTGCGCCGTGAAAGTTCTCTGTACATTTTCTAGGTCGGCAATTTCACCTGCCTTGAAAGGTGCTGTTAGAGTGCAGCAATATTCCAGCCTAGATAGAACAAGTGACCTGAAGAGTGTCATCATGGGCTTGGCCTCCCTAGTTTTGAAGATTCTCATTATCCATCCTGTCATTTTTCTAGCAGATGCGATTGATACAATGTTATGGTCCTTGAAGGTGAGATCCTCCAACATAATCACTCCCAGGTCTTTGACGTTGGTGTTTCGCTCTATTTTGTGGCCAGAATTTGTTTTGTACTCTGATGAAGATTTAATTTCCTCATGTTTACCATATCTGAGTAATTGAAATTTCTCATCGTTGAACTTCATATTGTTTTCCGCAGCCCACTGAAAGATTTGGTTGATGTCCGCCTGGAGCCTTGCAGTGTCTGCAATGGAAGACACTGTCATGCAGATTCGGGTGTCATCTGCAAAGGAAGACACGGTGCTGTGGCTGACATCCTTGTCTATGTCGGATATGAGGATGAGGAACAAGATGGGAGCTAGTACTGTGCCTTGTGGAACAGAGCTTTTCACCGTAGCTGCCTCGGACTTTACTCTGTTGACGACTACTCTCTGTGTTCTGTTAGTGAGGAAATTATAGATCCATCGACCGACTTTTCCTGTTATTCCTTTAGCACGCATTTTGTGCGCTATTACGCCATGGTCACACTTGTCGAAGGCTTTTGCAAAGTCTGTATATATTACATCTGCATTCTTTTTGTCTTCTAGTGCATTTAGGACCTTGTTGTAGTGATCCAATAGTTGAGACAGACAGGAGCGACCTGTTCTAAACCCATGTTGCCCTGGGTTGTGTAACTGATGGGTTTCTAGATGGGTGGCGATCTTGCTTCTTAGGACCCTTTCAAAGATTTTTATGATATGGGATGTTAGTGCTATTGGTCTGTAGTTCTTTGCTATTGCTTTACTGCCCCCTTTGTGGAGTGGGGCTATGTCTGTTGTTTTTAGTAACTGAGGGACGACCCCCGTGTCCATGCTCCCTCTCCATAGGATGGAAAAGGCTCGTGATAGGGGCTTCTTGCAGTTCTTGATGAACACAGAGTTCCATGAGTCTGGCCCTGGGGCAGAGTGCATGGGCATGTCATTTATCGCCTGTTCGAAGTCATTTGGCGTCAGGATAACATCGGATAGGCTTGTGTTAATCAAATTTTGTGGCTCTCTCATAAAAAATTCATTTTGATATTCGACTCTCAGTCTGGTTAGCGGCTTGCTAAAAACTGAGTCATATTGGGACTTGAGTAGCTCACTCATTTCCTTGCTGTCATCTGTGTAGGACCCATCTTGTTTAAGTAGGGGCCCAATACTGGACGTTGTTCTCGATTTTGATTTGGCATAGGAGAAGAAATACTTTGGGTTTCTTTCGATTTCATTTATGGCTTTTAGTTCATCCCGCGATTCTTGACTCCTAAAGGATTCTTTTAGCTTAAGTTCGATGCTTGCTATTTCTCTGACCAGTGTCTCCCTACGCATTTCAGATATATTGACCTCTTTTAGCCGCTCTGTTATTCTTTTCCGTCGCCTGTAAAGGGAGCGCCTGTCTCTTTCTATTTTACATCTACTCCTCCTTTTTCTTAGAGGAATAAGCCTTGTGCATACATCGAGTGCCACCGAGTTAATCTGTTCTAGACATAAGTTGGGGTCTGTGTTGCTTAGTGTATCTTCCCAGCTTATATCGGTTAGGACTTGGTTTACTTGGTCCCACTTTATGTTTTTGTTATTGAAGTTGAATTTGGTGAATGCTCCCTCGTGACTAGTCTCATTTTGTCGGTCTGGGGCTCCACGCATACATGTCTGAACCTCAATTATGTTGTGATCTGAGTATATTGTTTTTGATATGGTGACATTTCTTATCAGATCATCATTGTTAGTGAAGATGAGGTCTAGTGTATTCTCCAGTCTAGTAGGCTCTATTATTTGCTGGTTTAAATTGAATTTTGTGCAGAGATTTAAAAGCTCGTGCGAGTGTGAGTTTTCATCAGAGCTGCCTCCTGGTGTTATTTCTGCAACAATATTATTTGCTATATTCCTCCATTTTAGGTGCCTTAAGTTGAAATCCCCCAGGAGCAAGATGTTGGGTGCAGGAGCTGGAAGATTTTCCAGACAGTGGTCAATTTTTAACAGCTGTTCCTGGAATTGCTGGGATGTTGCATCCGGAGGCTTGTAGACTACCACAATGACTAGGTTTTGGTTCTCGACCTTTACTGCTAAAACTTCCACTACATCATTTGAGGCATTAAGCAGTTCTGTGCAAACAAGTGACTCTGCAATGTACAGGCCAACCCCCCCCCCTTTTGCCTGTTCACTCTGTCACATCTGTATAGGTTGTAACCTGGGATCCATATTTCGTTGTCCAAGTGATCCTTTATGTGGGTCTCAGTGAAAGCCGCTAACATTGCCTTTGCCTCTGCAAGCAGTCCACGGATGAAAGGTATTTTGTTGTTTGTTGCTGGCTTTAGACCCTGTATATTTGCAAAGAAGAATGTTATCGGACTGGTGGTATTGTTGGTACTGGGGGGGGGGATTTTTTTCCGGCATTAGTATCTGTATCTGTTGGTTTGGAGTGGAGGCCACCACATCTGTGGTGTGAGTGTGTAACTTATGCTTTGTATTTTTACTGTGAACAAGCTTACTCCTGCATAATGTTCAGTTTCATGAATACTTTCTTACTTGAGTAATTCGGTTACCTTTAAACTGTGTTAAGCAAGAGTCAGCCTGTTAACATCTATGTTCCTTGCCATCCCATCTAGTGGGTCTAGCGCCTAGTTAAAATTGTAATAGTAACAATTTGCAATCATTATACTTCTAGTTATACATTGTGTAAATTGTTTTAGACTATTTGATCAACTGGATTGTAGTGTTTAACTTCTGATACACCAATTTAATGACTGCAGACACGCACTGACACATAATAAACACATTAAAACGCTGGTAACTCCAGAAGCTGGGCCTAGTGTGTGACCTTGAGAAGTTGAGTGTGTTTATTACGACCAGCGGTGTACCACTCTCACCCATATTTACATCAACAAAAGTGTATTCTAAGTGATAAAGTGTACACTTGGTAACACTTGTCATACATAGTAACGAGTGTATAAGTGAGATTGTTTAGGTACTGGTTCATCTATCTACAGCTGCACACTTATGCTTGCATACATGTATAACATAGTAACGTGTGAGTTACCCAGGATGGACCAAGCAAGTCGATCAGAGTGATTTATCTCATTGTCATTGTAACATTACCTAGTTTTTTTTTTTTTTTTTTTTTTTTTGTAATACTGTTTACAATCTATGGTTGGGGTAAGAGGTTGTCTTCAGCATTCATTGTGATGTCTGCTATATTATTACTTCAGTGAGGTACATTAGGTGGCAGTAGCCTGAACTAACTCAAGTGAAAGTTATCATTGAATTTGAACCTAATGTTTAATGTGATGTATGTCAGAATTCTAATTTTATTCTCAATATTACCTACTTTGTCTCTCTCTCTCTCTCTCTCTCTCTCTCTCTCTCTCTCTCTCTCTCTCTCTCTCTCTCTCTCTCTCTCTCTCTCTCTCTCTCTCTCTCTCTCTCTCTGTTCATCTTTGTAATTTGTGATATGGTGTAAGACCTCGCCTGTACCATCCATTATATCATTATATGTACCATATTATTAACACACATACAAGAGGTCTCTGAGTGTGTTTTTGGTGGGGTGTGTGTCGTATTGAGTGGTGGTGGTCTGGGTTGAGTATGGTTGGAGGTGTTCATTGAACTTGAGCACTTGTGTCTTGTGATCTATTTTGGACTTTGACTTTGTA
The DNA here is from genome assembly GCF_038502225.1 of Cherax quadricarinatus. Lineage (NCBI taxonomy): Eukaryota > Metazoa > Arthropoda > Malacostraca > Decapoda > Parastacidae > Cherax > Cherax quadricarinatus. The sequence continues at coordinate 31,857,104 of NC_091306.1, read as the reverse complement.
GTGAATATTTGCTCTTGCATAAGCTATAAGGGAAAGATAAGCGAGGAATTCTTGTGTTGTGAGTCTTACACCAGATATCATCACTGGCAAACATGGCAACTGTCATAGAGGAACCTATTTCTGCAGGTGATGGAAATGATGATAGCTTCCAGACCTTTAAAAGTAAACAAAAGAGAAAAAGTGAGAAAGGGCTAGAGCGTCGACGTAGTCAGACTCACTTGACTCGTACACAATGTGATACTAAACGTCCTTGGTGCACAGAGGCTGCAAGAAGTCTTTCTTCAAAGGAAGAATGTGTTAAGCTGAACTTCCCTGACAACACCCCGCTGCCTGCAAAGTGTGCATGGCTAATGGAAGCTGTAAACAAGCATCCTAACTCAAGGATCCAATTTAGGAAAAACACACACAACTTTGTGTTTGTGGAACAGAATAAAGAGCTGATCAATGATCTACTTAGTACACCTTATGGGGATATAAGCTGCTCCGACCTCCATCAGACACTCACCACTTTAAAAAATGGGTCAGTATCATAATCTTTGGATACCCTCTCTGCATGGACCCATCCCATCTGACTCTAAGTGAGCATATCATCAAGCCTAAAAGACTTAAAGGAAAATCCCAAATTATTGCCAGTTGGGTAGGTCCTGTGCCCCTTCCCCGGAATATCTGGGTGCATGGTTTACGTTTCCTAAACATCGAAGTGTACCTACCCCCTAAACGTAGGTGTTACAAATGCCAGCACTATGGCCATGTTGCAGTAGACTGTGGAATACTACATTCTTGGTGTGGTAAGTGTGCTGGGAAACATTCCACTAGAGAATGCACAGTATGCCCTGACAGCCGAAAATTTAAGTGTATTAACTGTAAAGAAGTTGGGGTTACAGTTTCCCACAAGGACTGCAGTCAGAACCCAAACAACCTTCGATGTAAACCTGATAACAGTCCTGAGACTGAACCTCTGCAAAGTGTGCAAGAACCCCACCTCACTGCAAAGGATTCTGGTGATACCAGAATGCCATCACACACACCAGCTGTGGAGGAGCTAGCCATCCCTGCTAGCACATATGGAACTACTGGTCTGCCACTACAGATACCTATGGCTACACCTGAATATGGGGATGAGTTTGTCATTTCTCCCAATACACACAACTACAACAGTCAGACGGACACCACACAGGTAACCTCCCTGGAAATTGGAGATGAGTCAGATGCACAGGACCTACCTGCAATGAATGATGAAACAGAGAACACTAATGTAACCATGGTACCTGTTAAGGTGATAGGTGTTAAAGAAAGCACTAACCCAGAAGTGCCATCCTCCGGAGAGGCATTGGATTCGCCTGACCTTCCTCATATTATAACAACTTTCCAGAAAAAAATTGAGCATCTTGAACAGATCCTGACAAGTTTAATAAATATATGTAATCAGGATGATGCTCTTGAGCATGGTGATGATGTCAAAAGTGCAGCAATCTCCGTTCAGCTTCCAGCAATTTGTGAGAAAGAAGCCCATAACTCTTGCCTTCAAAACTTGCCTTTTCACTGGCTGCCAAAATGCCGAAAAATGCTTAAAAATAAAGGTCCTGAAGATAAAGACGTACAAACTATGCTATTTGCTCTTAAGTATCTGCACACTGTAGTCAAAGCATAATAGTTTTACCATCTTATGAGCAAGAGATTGTAATAACTCACTACAATTAACATTAAGATTGACAACACTCTAATTACCAGAAATAATGGGGGAAAATTCCTAGGCTTATACCTTGACAACAACCTGAATTTCAGCACCCATATCCAGCATATAGCCAAAAAAGTATCCAAAACGGTTGGGATCCTCTCCAAGATACGATACTACGTGCCGCAAAATGCCCTTCTCACACTATACCACTCACTTATTTATCCATACCTCACCTATGCTATTTGTGCTTGGGGATCAGCTGCAGCAACACACCTAAAGCCAATAATAACCCAACAAAAAGCTGCAGTAAGAATAATCACTAAATCCCATTCCTGGCAGCACACCCCCCCACTCTTCAAAGATCTAAACTTACTCCCAGTTCAGTACATCCACACTTACTACTGTGCAATCTATATCTACAAGGCCTTAAACTCTAATATCAACCTTGACCTAAAACGCTTTCTTGATAGTTGTGACAGAACCCACAGGCATAACACCAGACACAAACATCTCTACGACATTCCCCGTGTCCGACTAAACCTTTACAAAAATTCAATGTATGTCAAAGGCCCTAAAATCTGGAATACCCTACCTGAGAACTCTAGAACTGCAGACACATTCATCACCTTCAAAACTACCATTAGAAAACATCTTATCTCCCTGATACACCCCGTCAACTAACTACACGAATACCACCTGGTGGTTCACACTTACACTCGCTCACTCATTTGACCATAAACAGAAATATTAATCTCAGTCTTAAAATAATGAATCCTGTGATACTCCAATACTGAAACTATATACTGTGCCAAAACAAAAGCATTCACATTGCTAAACTCATAAACTAGTATTTAGTCACTTAGCCATAATACCAACTTACCTCATAATTTGTAATATTTTACAATTAAGAATAAAACTAAGTATGCCCGAAATGCCTAGCCATGCTAAGCGTTCTAGTGGTACACTCTGTAATTACAATTTTACTACATGTAAACCAAACAATAACCAAATTTCTGTAAACTCAGCATTGTAATCCTTATAGAGAATAAACTTTGAATTGAATTGAATTGAATACAATGGATACATTACAAATCTTTTCATGGAACATTGCTTCCATCAGGAAGCGGTTGCCTGACTTACATCATATTAGTGCAACCAAGAATATTGATGTCATCTGTTTGCAGGAATGTAGATTGAAAGATGGAGCACCTCCACCAAACTTGCCTGGATATGCAGCTTATAACCTAAGGTCAACCAACTGTTGTGTGATGTATGTCAGAAAGAGCTTGCCACATTCACTCCTTTCCTTGCAGAGTCGAGTTAACATGCAGTATCATGGTGTCAAAGTATATGCAGGCGATTTTTCCATAAACATTTTTAATCTCTATGCCCCAGCGAACCAGCTTCGACCTGATGCTTTACCAGATCGCATCAATAGTGAACCTACCATCATTCTTGGAGATTTTAATGCCAGACATAAGAATATTGGTGGGTCTATAACAAACACCAATGGAACTAAACTAGTGAGATTGCTAAATGAGCATGATAATGTTCGAATTGTGGGCACTACTGAGCCTACTCACATATATGGTGGCATACTAGATCTGTGTCTTGGATTTAATACATCATATACGATGCATGACTCTGTCATAGTTGATGATCTTCTATCTGATCACTTCCCAAGACTAACAACTGTCAATCTTGATCACATCTCCAGCAATCAAGGAGCTAAATACAGAAGGAGGAAACTTATTCTCAAACCAGAACACAGAGACAACTTTATTAACCACTTGGATCAATGGTATAAGAATTACGAGCCCATTGGCACACAAAAATTTAATGATGATTTAATTACCACTATTGAGAGTGTTCTCACAGATCAAGTGGGCAGGAATAGGAAACAAAAACCCTCCACTATAAATAACAATAAAAACCAATGTAAATACTATAATGATCCACAGCTGCGCAATCTAACACATGCAGCTAGGAGGATTGGTAAAGCATACCGTGAATGTAGAACCCCAGACCTGCTCAGAACGTTCCAAGCTGCACTAACAAATGCAAGGAATAGAAAGGAAGAACTTAGGCAACAGGAATGGGAACAGTTTGTTAGTGGATTAAATAGGTCCACCCCTTTGAGTTTGGCTTGGAAAGGTATAAATAAAATAACCAGGAAAAAGACTGGCAATGTTGCTCATCCCTTTCCTCTTGAAAAAGCAAATGACCTCATAAATGACTGGTCCAAAACATCCAGGCATGAAAGCCTTCCATCTCATATTAGAAAAAATTTAGAGAGTACTTCTGAAGAAATGTTGAAACTGATTAATTTTATGAGCCAAAATATTGATGAGAGTGATTGCCTCTTTACCGAGTATGAATTAGATAATGCATTAACCAAAGGTCGATCAACTGCTCCTGGAGAGGATGGTATAACCTATGATATTCTCAGAACTCTAAGGCACGTGCCTGATAACCCTTTGTTGGCACTGTATAATCTCAGTTACATTGAGGGCGTTCTTCCTACTTCCTGGACCAATAGTCTCATTGTGCCTATCCCTAAGCCCCAACAGCCTGATACATTTAGGCCGATCTCCTTAACTAGTTGTCTTTGTAAAACTTTTGAAAGAATGATGCTTAACAGACTGTACTACAGAATCAGACATCAACTTTCCCCCTACCTCTATGGGTTCATGAAAGGTAAAAGTGTGCAGAACTGTATTTCCACCTTTCTCACTGCACACACCTCTACTAGTTTTACCACTTTTCTTGATCTAAAATCTGCATTTGATATTGCGAACAGAACCGTTATACTACATGAACTAGCCAAAATGAATATTGGTGGTAGCTTACTCTGCTGGATAATAGGATACCTGTCAAATAGAGTATCCTCTGTCCTTTACCAAGGCTTCAGAAGTGATTCTAAAGAAATGTCTTTAGGTACACCGCAGGGAGGAGTTCTTAGTCCCATGCTATTTAATATTCTGATTAATGCTCTCCTAAATGCTCTACCTGCCTCACCTAAACATATAGCTATAAGCTATGCTGATGATATCATGATCCATACAACAGGGCATAAGAAGATGAATACCATTCTTAATGAAGTTCAAGCAATTTGTAATCGACTAGGCCTCATAATATCTTCCTCTAAAACTAAGATATTAACAAGCAAACGACATCCCCCACCCATCTATTTGCAGGGTGAAATCATTAGCTACGTTAAAACTTACAGATATCTTGGTGTAGATGTACCCTTTAACAAATCCACTATACCACAACTAAACAAGAAATGTAAAGCTAGGCTAAATGCTCTCAAAGCTGTTGCTGGCTACAATCCCAACTATGGTGCAAATGTGAGAATCGTGAGAATGATGTACATAGCCTATGTTAGGTCCTTAATTGATTATGCTGCTCCCATGTTGATATTAGCTAGAGAAAGTTCTCTCCGACCCTTGGAGTTAATGCAAAATGAAGCTCTCAGGATTATTCTTGGCTGTCCCAGATCTACAAAAGTTCTTAACATGAGGAAGGAGCTTGGTATTTCTAGTATCAGTGATAGGATTGTTGAAATTAACACTGTACTCGGTATTAGAATGTTGAGAAACGAACCAGACACTGTCACAGTGAATCTTACCAAGTGTCTAGAGGTAAATACACACAGATCTAAATGGATTGTGAAAACGTGCAATTGCATTAAGTTTTATAACCTGCATGAACTGTATCACTGTAGGCAACAAGAGCATTTCACCCCTCCATGGAAGATGTGTTCATTTAATATCACATACCTACAAGTCCCTCCCAAGAAGCTCATTGCTAGTAATCCCTTCCTTAAATCTCTTGTTAGAGCAACTGCTCAAGAAGAAATTTCTCACCTAGCTGGTAGTAACAAGTTATCACAAGTTATATACACTGATGGATCTAAACAGGAGTCTTCTGGCAGGGCTGCATCTGCTCTTGTTGCCACCTCCCTAGTTAAGAACGATAATAAATTTGTTGAGTTAGGCATAAGAATTAACAACTGGGCGTCTACACTGCAAACTGAATTGTTTGCAATCCTAATGGCGCTAAAGCTAACCTATGACACTGAGCTTGACTCTATCATCATTACTGATTCTATGTCATCATTGAAGGCTCTTGACTCATATAATGACTCCAACAACATGCTCATTGGGGAAGCCAGGTATAGATACTCAAAAATTAGGGACAAAGGAATTAATGTACAATTGCTATGGATCCCATCACACATTGGATTACTCCTTCATGATAAAGTTGATATGTTAGCCAAGAAGAGTATCGAGAAGGAGAATGTAGAATATAACTTTGGTATAACTGTGTCTAGCATTAGGAATAATATTAGGAGAGAAGTAAATAATGAAAATGATTGTTATAGGAATGCAGTTAGAAGCCTGAGTAGATCTATAACCCACTATGATAACATGAACGTAGATAAGTATGTTTATGGAGCAACTTGCAATGTGAACAGACTGACTGATGTTGTAGTGGCCAGGCTTAGGCTTGGTTACAAGTACTTCTGGCAGTTTGGGAGACACACAGATGATGGTCAAACTAAATGTAAATTATGTGATCAGGCATATGGTCACTCTCTTGAACACTATGTGCTTAATTGTCCACTTATTGAGGAATACAGAGACAGACAGTATAATAACCTATGTGACATGTCAAGATATCTTATTAATGAAAATAAGATACCAGATATACTAAGCAAATTTCCTAAATTTGCTTGTAACAGATAAGTGAACTATAGATATGTAGATATAAATCCATATGTATTCCTGTTAACCCTTTGGGGCCTAGTTCCTAGGCCTTTTGTGTATCCATATGCTCTCACGCTACCGTCCACAGGATGGATATGGGGTGCACAATAAACTAGCCACTTCGGTGGCAAAATCTAATCTGATAGGGTCAGCAGGAAGGGTGGTGGTGTGGCAATGTATGTCAGAGAAAATTTAAATTGTTTTCTTAGACATGATATAAGATTAGAAACATCGAACACAGAATCTGTTTGGCTACAGTTTCTCGAGGGACATAACAAATTAATTTTGGGTGTGATTTATAGGCCCCCAAACCTTGATAGGGAGGGCAGTAAGCTGTTATGGGACGAAATTCATAAGGCATCTAGATATGAAAATGTTGTGATAATGGGAGATTTTAACTTTAGACAAATTGATTGGAAATCTTGAGTCTAGTGACTTTCTTGATACGGTTCAGGATTGCTTTTTAGAACAGGTTGTGACAGAACCAACTAGAGGAAACAATCTGCTTGACTTGGTTCTTGCCAACAAAGATTTACTAATTAATAATCTTGAGGTTAATGATGAGCTTGGGGAAAGTGATCACAAATCACTTAGTTTCAATATATCATGGAAATACCCAGATAATTGCAATCAAATCTCTGTCCCAGATTTTCGCTTGGCCGACTTCATGGGACTGAAAAATTACCTGGGTGGGCTAAATTGTCCTGACTATGGGTCAGGTAGGTGATCTTGGTTGCCAATATGACGTTTTTCAGAGCATAGTTCTAGCTGCCCAGACAACTTTTGTTCCGAGTAGGGAAATTAGATCTAACAAAAATGATCCCAAATGGATGAACAATAGATTAAAACATCTCATTGGTCAAAAGAGGGGCATATATAGGCGTATTAAAAGAGGGGATGGGCAGTTAAGAAATCAATGTATTCAATTAAAGAGAGAAATAAAGAAAGGAATAAGAAAAGCAAAAAGGGATTATGAGGCTAAGGTCGCAAGGGATTCAAAGACTAACCCAAAAGGGTTCTTTCAGGTATACAGAAGTAAGATTAGGGACAAGATTGGCCCACTTAAGAGTAACTCTGGTCAGATCACTGACAGTGATAAGGATATGTGTGAAATTCTAAATACCTACTTTCTCCCACTTTTCACCCAGGAAAATACTAGCGATATTCCTGAAATAATAGATTATGTAGAACAGGATGATAATAAACTATGCACGATTGCAGTAACTAGTGACATGGTCATCAGACAAATAGAGAAACTAAAACCTAACAAATCCTCAGGCCCTGATGAACTGTTTGCAAGGGTGTTAAAGGAATGTAAAGAGGAACTTAGCATACCTTTGGCTAATCTTTTTAACATATCACTACAAACTGGCATAGTGCCTGATAAGTGGAAAATGGCAAATGTAATACCTATTTACAAAGCAGGTGACAGGTCCTTGGCTTCGAACTATAGACCAATAAGCCTTACCTCCATAGTGGGAAAATTTATGGAATCAATAATTGCCGAAGCAATTCGTAGCCATCTTGACAGGCACAGATTGATTAATGAATCTCAACAAGGTTTTACAAAGGGGCGTTCCTGTCTTACGAATTTACTAACTTTTTTTCACTAAAGTGTTTGAGGAGGTAGATCATGGTAATGAATATGATATTGTGTATATGGACTTCAGTAAGGCTTTCGATAGAGTTCCACACCAGAGGCTATTGAGGAAACTTAAGGCACACGGAATAGGAGAAATTTTTTCCTGGGTAGAGGCATGGCTGACAAATAGACAGCAGAGAGCTTGCATAAATGGGGAGAAATCAGAATGGGGGCACGTCACAAGTGGTGTACCTCAGGGGTCAGTGTTGGGCCCGTTGTTGTTCACAATTTACATAAACGACATAGATGAGGGAATAAATAGCGACATAAGCAAATTTGCTGATGACACCAAAATAGGCCGTCCAATTCATTCTAATGAGGACACTAGAGCACTCCAGGATGATTTGAATAGACTGATGCAATGGTCGGAGAAGTGGCAGATGCAGTTTAATATTGACAAATGCAAAGTTCTAAATGTTGGACAGGTAAATAACCATGCCACATATAAACTAAATAATGTAGATCTTAATACTACAGATTGCGAAAAGGATTTAGAAGTTCTGGTTAGCAGTAATCTAAAACCAAGACAACAGTGCATTAGTGTTTGCAATAAAGCTAACAGAATTCTTGGCTTCATATCTACAAGTATAAATAATAGAAGTCCTCAGGTTGTTCTTCAACTCTATATATCCTTGGTTAGGCCTCATTTAGACTATGCTGCTCAGCTCTGGTCACCGTATTACAGAATGGATATAAATGCTCTGGAAAACGTACAAAGGAGGATGACAAAGATGATCCTATGTATCAGAAATCTTCCCTATGAGGATAGACTGAGGGCTTTGAATCTGCACTCTCTCGAAAGGCATAGAATTAGGGGGGATATGATCGAGGTGCATAAATGGAAAACAGGAATAAATAAAGGGGATGTAAATAGTGTGCTGAAAATTTCCAGCCAAGACAGGACTCGCAGCAATGGTTTCAAGTTGGAAAAATTCAGATTCAGAAAGGATATAGGAAAGTACTGGTTTGGTAAGAGAGTTGTGGATGAGTGGAACAAACTCCCGAGTACAGTTATTGAGGCTAAAACGTTGTGTAGTTTTAAAAATAGGTTAGATAAATACATGAGTGGGTGTGGGTGGGTGTGAGTTGGACCTGACTAGCTTGTGCTGCTGGGTCTGGTGCCGTGCTCCATCCTTGAGTGGAGATGATCAGACTGGGTGGGTCATTGGGCTAATCCGGGGGGGTCATTGGTCTAATCCGGGGGTTGGGACATGGACCTGCTCCGCATGGGTCAGTAGGCCTGTCGCAGTGTTCCTTCTTTATGTTCTTATGTTCTTAAGATTGTGTAGATACTTTTAAAACAATAGTCAACATGTGTTTGCCTTTTCTCTTAGCAGTGTACTAGTGAGTAGTCATCCTTGCTTTTGATGTTTTCTATTCTAATTAACAAATCACTACGGATGTAATAATGCCTGCTTCTGATTTTTGTGACGATTTTGATAAATAGGGACACAGGTACTGAGACTCAGCCTCAGTCACTGAGCAATACACACAACAGCGATATTTACCCATTTGTTTATCTCTCCCACAGGTTGGTCTTGAGCCTCGTGGGTGTGGTATCCTGTGCCAAGCTACCTGGGGGCATTTTTGCTGGCGTTAATGACCCAGCGACCACCCCCACCACACTTCCCACAGAGAGCAACACACAATACACATCTACCACTACATCATTATCTTCAACGAACTATATACAGGACACTCCTACTACACTCCCTACAGTGAACGACACACAGTACACGCCTACCACACTCCCTACAACGAACGACACACAGCACACGCCTACCACACTCCCTACAGAGAATGACACCCAACACACACTCATCACACTCCCTGCAGAGACCTATACACCGCCCACACTCTCAAACCAAACCTACACTGTTTTGATATATTCCGACGAGGAGCTTACAGTGACCCCCGCCACGCCTTCTGAAATTGTTCAGCGCTGGTCCGAGGTGCCTGAAATGCTGAAGGATCCTAGTTCACCAGTCAGTGGTGCCCTGACGGATGAACCAACGTTCTTTGGTGTTGCTGGAAGAGGAGATGACACAAGCAGGAACGTATATAATAGTGACAACGATGATACAGATGATTACGCAGATTATAACAGCTTAAAGGATAATGAATCTGACCGTGAAGCGAAATATGAGTATGAAGATGAGGGTGATGACACTGAAATGGAAGACAACGAGGGTGATGACACTGAAATGGAAGACAACGAGGGTGATGACACTGAAATGGAAGACAACGAGGGTGATGACACTGAAATGGAAGACAACGAGGGTGATGACACTGAAATGGAAGACAACGAGGGTGATGATACTGAAAATGATGACGATGGCGATGGTGATGACGCTGAAGAGAAGAGTGGAGGCAGCAGTGACGCCAAGTATAGTGGTGATGATGATGATGATGATGATACTGAGGACGATTATAACTACGAAGAGACTCTTTTCGATAACTATGACGAGTATGATGAAGATGATTACGACAACAGCGAGTATGATGGCTACATAAAAAGTTACTGGGACATCAACGACGAGAAGGAAGAACATAATATTACAAACTACAACAGTAATGATGAAGACGATAACGACAATGAAGATCACAGCGACGGAAGCGATGATAAACGCGACAACACAATGGACAATGACAACAGAATGGCGCACATGTACCATTTTGGAAATGAGTCCAGCGACTTGACCCCCATGCACTCTAGTGGGACCCAAGGTCCTCAGAGGTTACTTGCCAGTGAAGATCTACATATATCTAGGACGATCACAACGACGGACGCTGATATAGGCAGTGAAGGATTGGTTGAAACTTCTACCACGGAGGGTGAGGAGAAGCAACCATCGTACTACCATAGTGATGAGAGCATAGCTAGAGGCGAGACAGTCATCATGCTGAGCGACACACAGCTCCGGCACCTGCAGGATCTGGGAACTTCTGGATATGCAGATGAGGATCAGGAAGAATATACAGAAAGATATGACTACGAGGATAAGGCAAGAGGTGAAGAAAGTACCACTTTCCTACCAGTCGAGAACTCCAGGCAGGAAACAACAGGTACGCCAGCTTTTCTATCTAGTGACACAGCCCACTACTACAAGACTGATTTCATCACGAATGAAGAATTAGAACACATGCTGAAAAGTTACCCTGAGTTTTTGTTCACTGGAGAACAGTGGGAAAATGGTCAGGCTGGAGAAGAAGATTTTGCTAGTACAGAGAGGGACGCTCACTATGTAACTGGTGAAATTATCGATGAAGAAAGGGATGTGACAAAGTTGGGATTAAATTACACTGGACAGGAACGTAACGGAACCACACAAGGAGAAGATCAACATGATGGAAGACTGACCTTGCTCTCACTTTCTGCACCAACCGAAATAAATTACTTGGAGGTCACCAATCAAACAAGAGGAAATCGAGGCGTCCTCAACACGACTACTCAAAATTTTACTGTTGGAAACATCCAAGAAGGGTCCCAGGGTATGGTAATTCCAGATATGTCCCAGACATATAATGAGCTTGTCAAATCTGACCAACTAACAGCAGAAGAGAGGCAGGACCTAAGCGACCTGGAAAGACTCCGGAGGACGGTGGAAGCTCTGGGAGGGGAGAAAACTCTTCACAAGAACCTTGAAATACACCATATCGTCCGGAGACAACTGCAGGGACACGAGGCTTGTAAGGTGTTGAATAGGAGACGCAGGACCGCGGAAAACAACACTGTGGAAGAACATAGTGAGGCTGAGAAGTTTCCTGAATATTTAGTGAGAGTACGGCGAGGTGTGAGCAACGTTGGCAAGAGTCTGGAACAAGGTACCGCTAGATACAAGCAACTTCTCAACCAGTACAAGAAAGTGTGTGACTTCATCGCTTTGACTTTCTTCGACAAATAATAATCTCATGCTCGAAATTATCTGGTGAATTTCTGAAATAACTAAAATCTAAATGTAACAATCACGCACTCTAAGTTCATTTAGTGTTAATAAAGATTATTTTCCGGTAAAAATAATCTAGTACTACTATTAATATTTTCGTAGGTATAATGCTTGTCAGGACACAGGACAGGTGTTTCCTGACTCGGGTCTTGGTTATATGATGACCCACACCTACAGCTTTTGGTCATCTGGCCGAGGACTTCCGCTGGCTTACCAGTTCACATCTTTAAAAATCATGGTTATGATTATAACCATTAATAAATATTTTCGTAATTGTCACGGTTATTTTAAAATATAAAATAAGCATATAAGAAACTTGCGCAGGAGTGTTAGTTAGTTAGTTTAATGTTTATTATGCACCCCATACCCATCCCGTGGGCGGTAGTCACCACATACCCATCCCGTGGGCGGTAGTCACCACATACCCATCCCGTGGGCGGTAGTCACCACATACCCATCCCGTGGGCGGTAGTCACCACATACCCATCCCGTGGGCGGTAGTCACCACATACCCATCCCGTGGGCGGTAGTCACCACATACCCATCCCGTGGGCGGTAGTCACCACATACCCATCCCGTGGGCGGTAGTCACCACATACCCATCCTGTGGGCGGTAGTCACCCCATACCCATCCTGTGGGCGGTAGTCACCACATACCCATCCTGTGGGCGGTAGTCACCACATACCCATCCTGTGGGCGGTAGTCACCACATACCCATCCTGTGGGCGGTAGTCACCACATACCCATCCTGTGGGCGGTAGTCACCACATACCCATCCTGTGGGCGGTAGTCAGCACATACCCATCCCGTGGGCGGTAGTCACCACATACCCATCCTGTGGGCGGTAGTCACCACATACCCATCCTGTGGGCGGTAGTCACCACATACCCATCCTGTGGGCGGTAGTCACCACATACCCATCCTGTGGGCGGTAGTCACCACATACCCATCCTGTGGGCGGTAGTCACCACATACCCATCCTGTGGGCGGTAGTCACCACATACCCATCCTGTGGGCGGTAGTCACCACATACCCATCCTGTGGGCGGTAGTCAAAAGATTACAGAGGTACATAATTGGTCCAGGGACTGGACTCCAAAGTTTTGATAGCTGAGCAAGTTACAGAGGTAATGAACTCACAAGTTACAAAAGTAATGAACTCACAAGTTACAAAGGTAATGAATCCAGTAAGAATGGTTACTTACGTTAATTTGGTATCGATGTGTCGATACCAAATTCATGTTGTACCAAAACTGGATGTATTATACTTGTTTATTTTGTGGTCAGTTATGTGAAATTAAAATAAAAATCCACAATAAGCACTGTTTCATCTGGAGGTGTATGTTGTATTGTTGAGTGTATGTTGTATTGTTGAGTGTATGTTGTATTGTTGAGTGTATGTTGTATTGTTGAGTGTATGTTGTATTGTTGAGTGTATGTTGTATTGTTGAGTGTATGTTGTATTGTTGAGTGTATGTTGTATTGTTGAGTGTATGTTGTATTGTTGAGTGTATGTTGTATTGTTGAGTGTATGTTGTAGTATTGTTGAGTGTATGTTGTATTGTTGAGTGTATGTTGTATTGTTGAGTGTATGTTGTATTGTTGAGTGTATGTTGTAGTATTGTTGAGTGTATGTTGTATTGTTGAGTGTATGTTGTATTGTTGAGTGTATGTTGTATTGTTGAGTGTATGTTGTAGTATTGTTGAGTGTATGTTGTATTGTTTAGTGTATGTTGTATTGTTGAGTGTATGTTGTATTGTTGAGTGTATGTTGTATTGTTGAGTGTATGTTGTAGTATTGTTGAGTGTATGTTGTATTGTTGAGTGTATGTTGTATTGTTGAGTGTATGTTGTATTGTTGAGTGTATGTTGTATTGTTGAGTGTATGTTGTATTGTTGAGTGTATGTTGTAGTATTGTTGAGTGTATGTTGTATTGTTGAGTGTATGTTGTATTGTTGAGTGTATGTTGTATTGTTGAGTGTATGTTGTATTGTTGAGTGTATGTTGTAGTATTGTTGAGTGTATGTTGTATTGTTGAGTGTATGTTGTATTGTTGAGTGTATGTTGTAGTATTGTTGAGTGTAAGTTGTAGTATTGTTGAGTGTATGTTGTATTGTTGAGTGTATGTTGTAGTATTGTTGAGTGTATGTTGTATTGTTGAGTGTATGTTGTATTGTTGAGTGTATGTTGTATTGTTGAGTGTATGTTGTATTGTTGAGTGTATGTTGTAGTATTGTTGAGTGTATGTTGTAGTATTGTTGAGTGTATGTTGTAGTATTGTTGAGTGTATGTTGTAGTATTGTTGAGTGTATGTTGTATTGTTGAGTGTATGTTGTATTGTTGAGTGTATGTTGTAGTATTGTTGAGTGTAAGTTGTAGTATTGTTGAGTGTATGTTGTATTGTTGAGTGTATGTTGTAGTATTGTTGAGTGTATGTTGTATTGTTGAGTGTATGTTGTATTGTTGAGTGTATGTTGTATTGTTGAGTGTATGTTGTATTGTTGAGTGTATGTTGTAGTATTGTTGAGTGTATGTTGTATTGTTGAGTGTATGTTGTATTGTTGAGTGTATGTTGTAGTATTGTTGAGTGTATGTTGTATTGTTGAGTGTATGTTGTATTGTTGAGTGTATGTTGTAGTATTGTTGAGTGTAAGTTGTATGTTGTGATAGAAACACAGGCCTTATCTCTAGGCTTTATTGAACATAGAATCTTCATAGTACTTCTGCAACAACAAAATATAATGACTAGTACATCTAATAATGGCTTCTACAGGGATGGTGATGTCTTGCATATGTCAAGAGAAAAGTTATAACTACAGGCCACATATTTAAACTCACCATGTAATCTGCATCGCTGATAAATGGATAAAGTAGGAGAGAATCACACACCATGTGTTGGTGCCCATGACACACACCAAACTGTTGTTGTTGTTAAGGGCCCCTAGAGGTGGTGCAGTATTATCCTGCTGCTGCTCCCCACAGGACCAGTATCACTACAATCTCCCCCTTCTAAAATATCAGAGACAGTAATCTCCCAAACTGTTAGGTGGGCGACGTACACGTCCCGACCTTCGTAGCCCTTGAGCCTCTTCACCAGGTTCGATATTTTCCAGCGGGGTTTGATTAACTGCTGGAGCAGAATCCTCTATTTCCATAGGGGTAGTCTCAAGGGGCTTTCCAGGAGAAAACGAAGCATCTTTCACATCTATTGGTGTATCTTGAGATTCCACACTAATAGGGATTTCAACTGGGGCTAAATGTCTTGTAGATACTGTAGTCTCTTCACCATTTTGGTAGCGAATGTGGGCGTAATGTGGATTAGCTTGCAGGAGCTCTACCTCTTCCACTAAAGGATCCGTCTTGTTCATCCTACGGTGACTCTTCAGGAGAACGGGTCCAGGATGACATAACCAAGTGGGCACGGAGGCTCCCGTAGAGGAACGACGTGAATAGTTGAGGAGTCTTTCATGAGGGGTTGCATTAGTAGCTGTGCACAGCAGTGATCTAATAGAGTGAAGAGCATCAGGTAGGACAGTTTGCCAGTGTTGAACAGGTAGATTGCACGACTTTAATGTCATTGTAACTGCCTTCCATATAGTACCATGGAACCGCTCCACTTGACCATTGCCTTGAGGGTTGTAGCTTGTTGTTCTGCTGCAGGCAATACCTTTGCTAGCCAAAAACTCCTGAAGTTCGTTACTCATGAACGAGGATCCCCTGTCTGAATGGATATAAGCTGGCATACCAAAAATAGAGAACAACTGTGAAAGACAACTAATAACAGTTGAAGCAGCCATATTTGCACAGGGGAATACAAAGGGAAACCTTGAATATTCATCTACTATGTTAAGGAAATACCTATTCTGATTTGTGCTTGGTAGAGGTCCTTTGAAATCTATATTCAATCTTTCGAAAGGCTGGGTGGATTTTATGAGATGAGTCTTCTCTGGCTGATGAAAGTTTGGCTTGCACTCTGCACATACTCTGCATGCTCTGATCACTTGTCGCACATCTTCCACTGAGTAGGGCATGTTCTTTGATTTGACAAAATGGTACAGGCGTGTAACTCCTGGGTGACACAAAGCCTTGTGGAGAGCTGAGAGTGATTGCAAATCATGACATGCTGCTCCACAGTGGGACCTAGAGAATGCATCAGGTGAGATGTTCTCTTGACCCGGTCGGTACAGAATATCAAAGTCATAACACGATAGTTCCATCCTCCAGCGTAATATCTTGTCATTCTTTATCCTACTTTTGTGCCTCTTGTCGAACATATACATCACGGACCGTTGGTCAGTCCTTATGGTGAAATGTCTACCAGTTAAATAATGCCTCCAGTGGCGAACTGCTTCTATGATGGCCTGGGCTTCCTTTTCTACAGCAGCATAACATTTCTCTGATCCTTGAAAAGTTCTCGAAAAGAAGGCTACTGGTCGTCCTGCCTGAGATAAGACTGCAGCAATGGCAATGTCAGATGCATCCGTTTCCACTTCGAATGGTAGGGACTCATCAATGGCTTGAACTACTGAGTTTTCAATGTCCTGTTTGAGAGTATGGAAAGCGGCTTCTGCTTCCTTTGTCACAGGAAATGTGGTAGCACTCAATGGGCGGACTTTACTTGAATAATTGTAGATCCATTGTGAGTAATAAGCAAAGAGACCAAGAGTTCTTCGGAGTGACTTTTTGTCTTGAGGCATTGGAAGTTCCCGTAGAGGTCGTAGTCGTTCAGGGTCTGGGAATATTGAACCTCCTTCCACTACATAACCAAGGATGCTAAGCCTTTTAGTTGAAAAAGTGCACTTTTCCTCATTGTAACTGATATTTTTCTTCTTGGCGGCTTCCAAAAACTTATCAAGGTTTGCATCATGTTCCTCCTGGGTCTTGCCACAAATGGTAACATTATCTAAATACGCGTAGGTTCCCATGAGTTGCTCTTCCTGAATGAGTGAATCCATAATTCGTTGGAAGCAGGCTACCCCATTGGTGACTCCAAAAGGGACTCTGGTAAACTGATACAGGCCATCACTAGCCTGAAACGCTGTGTATGGTTTATCTTCATTCCTTATAGGGACTTGATGATAGGCACTCTGCAGATCAATTGTGCTAAACACGTAGTACTGAGCAATTTTGTTCACTGTATCGTCAATTCGAGGTAGAGGGTACCCATCAAGAAGTGTAAATTTGTTGATTGTCTCAGAGTAATCGATAGCCAGTCTCCGTTTCCTATAACCATCTTTAACAACAACAACCTGTGCACGCCAAGGGGAATCACTCGGTTCTATAATACCCTCCTTCAGCAGCCTCTGAGTTTCTTTCTCAATGAACATCCGATCCTCATAAGAATAGCGGCGTGACTTAGCTGATATAGGATGGCAATCCGCGGTAAGATTTGCAAACAGCTTTGGTGGGTCTACCCTTAAAGTGCTAAGTCCACAGACAACAAGAGGAGGCAGTTCACCTCCATATGTTAAGGTGACACTACCATGCAGCTTCTGAAAGTCCTGACCAAGGATAACATCAGAGCACAGTTGTGGCAGAATAGCTAAATGTACATCTTGATAATCCTTTCCATTAACTCTGAGATTTACCTTACAAAACCCTAAGGTCTGAATAGAGAGAGATGTTGATGCCATGGAAACGGTACCTGATGAGTGATGTAGAGTCAAGGAGAGCCGTTTAACTAAGTCAAGGTTGATGAAACTCTCTGAGCTGCCACTATCAATAAGACCATCTACTTCTGTTCCTTTGATGAATACTTTCACAACTGCCTTTGACAGTGAATTTGGAGTAGCCGCAGAAGTCACTGTTGCTAGAGTCGCATGATCACTGGAATGTGTGGAGGCACTAGCTCTTGTTGATGCATTAGCACGACATACTTTAGCAAAGTGACCTTTCTTGTGGCATTTATGGCACATTGCTTCAGGACACTTTGGACGTGGATGTCTTGAAAAACCACAAAAGAAACACACCGTACCTGCTGCTGCTGTCACTGAGGCAGGTTCCCCAGTAACTTCATTGCAAGAGTCTTGGTCAGGAATTGCAGCACTTACCACTCGAGAAGGCTGAGTGGTACTGTATACTTCAGAATTCTTCTGGGCTGAATCTAGAGCTCTTGCCTGGTCAAAGGCAGCGGCTAAATCGAGAGTTTTATTCTCCAATAAACGCTGCCTTATTATTGGTGATTGCAGGCCACTGATAAAAGCATCCCTGATGGACTCTTCACAATACTGAGCAGCTGTCACTGCTTGGAAGTGACAGTCCTTACCTAAAATTTTCAGTGCTTGAAAGTATTCCTCTAAGGACTCATCAATCTGCTGGCGGCGAGTTGCAAGGCGATAGCGTGCAAAGATTTCATTTGTAGGTTTAATATACTGAGACTTGAGGGTTTTGATAGCATCTTCGTAGGTATTACACTCAGAAATAGCCTCATATATCTTAGGTGACACAAAATTGATGAGCAGACTTAGTTTATCTAGATCTTCTTTAGGAAGGGCTCCCAAGAAGTTTTCGAAAGTCTTAAACCAGTGCTTCCATTCCTGAGCAGCCGTTGATAAGTTGGGGTCACAGTCTAGCCTCTCAGGTTTCAGTAAACGCTCCATGTTGTGATGTAGTCTAGCGCAGGATCACCACCAGGTAGCCCAGGATTCTATGTTCAATAAATTGTTGTGATAGAAACACAGGCCTTATCTCTAGGCTTTATTGAACATAGAATCTTCATAGTACTTCTGCAACAACAAAATATAATGACTAGTACATCTAATAATGGCTTCTACAGGGATGGTGATGTCTTGCATATGTCAAGAGAAAAGTTATAACTACAGGCCACATATTTAAACTCACCATGTAATCTGCATCGCTGATAAATGGATAAAGTAGGAGAGAATCACACACCATGTGTTGGTGCCCATGACACACACCAAACTGTTGTTGTTGTTAAGGGCCCCTAGAGGTGGTGCAGTATTATCCTGCTGCTGCTCCCCACAGGACCAGTATCACTACATTGTAGTATTGTTGAGTGTATGTTACAGTATTGTTGAGTGTAAGTTGTAGTATTGTTGAGTGTATGTTACAGTATTGTTGAGTGTATGTTACAGTATTGTTGAGTGTATGTTACAGTATTGTTGAGTGTATGTTACAGTATTGTTGAGTGTATGTTGTAGTATTGTTGAGTGTATGTTACAGTATTGTTGAGTGTAAGTTGTAGTATTGTTGAGTGTATGTTGTAGTATTGTTGAGTGTATGTTACAGTATTGTTGAGTGTATGTTGCAGTATTGTTGAGTGCATGTTGCAGTATTGTTGAGTGTATGTTGCAGTATTGTTGAGTGTAAGTTGTAGTATTGTTGAGTGTATGTTGCAGTATTGTTGAGTGTAAGTTGTAGTATTGTTGAGTGTATGTTGCAGTATTGTTGAGTGTATGTTGCAGTACTGTTGAGTGTATGTTGCAGTATTGTTGAGTGTATGTTGCAGTATTGTTGAGTGTATGTTGCAGTATTGTTGAGTGTATGTTGTATTGTTGAGTGTATGTTACAGTATTGTTGAGTGTATGTTGCAGTATTGTTGAGTGCATGTTGCAGTATTGTTGAGTGTATGTTACAGTATTGTTGAGTGTATGTTACAGTATTGTTGAGTGTATGTTGTATTGTTGAGTGCATGTTGCAGTATTGTTGAGTGTATGTTGCAGTATTGTTGAGTGTATGTTGCAGTATTGTTGAGTGCATGTTGCAGTATTGTTGAGTGTATGTTGCAGTATTGTTGAGTGTATGTTGTATTGTTGAGTGTATGTTGTAGTATTGTTGAGTGTATGTTGCAGTATTGTTGAGTGTATGTTGCAGTATTGTTGAGTGTATGTTGCAGTATTGTTGAGTGTATGTTGCAGTATTGTTGAGTGTAGCTTGCAGGTGTCCCGTGGCTCGCTCGCTAGCGCACTCACCTCACACACACAGGTCCGGAGTTCGAGTCATTTCCGGAATGGATGGAAAACATTAATGACTTGTTTCCATAAGACACCTGCTGTCCCTGTTCACCCAATAGTAATAATGGGTACCTGGATGTTAGTCGACTGCTGTGGGTCGCATCCTGGGACAAAATTAACTTAATTTACCCGAAATAACAAGCTTTTATATAGTAGTATGTCATTGATGTCAGCTAGGACTGTATACCTTGTGTATGTACTTGTAATAAATGAAGATAAGTTATTAATGATCCTTGCAGTCGTCAGGTTACTTAAGCCAACACTACTGATCGACTTAATGTCCACAAATAATGTTCTACCCCCACAAACTGGCAGAATTTATACATTATATTAAGAAATCATTGACAAACTTCAGTGTTTGGTTCATTGGTTATATAGTCAGTTGAGTTGACTGTATTTCAGTACTTTATATATGTGTTTTATTTTACCACATGTTTTGTATATCCATTTTCTTGTATTATTTCAGTCTAATTAATAATTGTATGTGACAAGTTGGTGATAACAGGAAAAATATGAAGTAGATAATAAATATATAAAAGTAATTAACAACAATATGGACTTACAATCTATAAAATATTTAGGTATTATATTACCACTAAAACATTGTTGTTAATGGAGGTGCAGTTAATGGTGCCGCCTGAGTGGCTACTTTATTGTGCACTCTCGGCTCAGCCTGGCACCGGTACATCAAAAAAAAATGTAAAGTAAAAGGACACAAGTGCAACTAATGTGATATTTTATTGTGACAACGTTTCGCTCTCCAGAAGCTTTGTCAAGCCGATACGGATCGGCTTGACAAAGCTCCTGGAGAGTGAAACGTTGCCACAATAAAATGTCACATTAGTTGCACTTGTGTCCTTTTACTTTAAATATTGTCAGTAATCCTACCAACATAATCACATCAAAAATAAAAAATAGAGGTTAAAAGAACCCCAATGAAAATAAGTCTGTCAATTTTTTTGATGGTAGGGGGTTATCCTAGGTAATTTGCACTATGTATACCTGTAAATTGTTTACGGTAATTTTTAACACTTAACCTTTCATTGCTTGTTAATTTTAAGTTAATTTTAAGCCTGCCCATAATGCTCTGCATACAAGGGGCTTTTGGCATGTTCACCCAACTGCTATAATTCAATGTACAACTATGTATTATGTCCAAATAAACTATATGAATACCATGTACATATACTTGTACTAAATAAAGATATTATTATTGTCCTGTCCTGTCGCCTGATACTCAAGTTATGCAGGAATGCACATCCAACAATTTAGGCTCCTATTTGACAGGTGTCAGCCCAAATTTAACCTCTAGAGCACGAAAAATTCTTCCCATTACAAATGTCTGTTATTCAATTCAAAAACAAAAATGGCGACTGTCTTCTGCACAGACGCAGGTTTTCCGTTTTCTATGACATAAATATTATTAAATACAGTATGGCCATCTGTTTACATATAACTACTGTATTTCTGGAAAATATATACAGTATTTTCCACAATTATTATTATTATTTTGTTATTATTATTGTTTTATTATTATTTTATTATTATTATTATTATTATTATTATTATTATTATTATTATTATTATTATACTTATGTGTACCTGTACTTAAATAAACTAATTATAGAGCGTCTTTGGCGTCGGTGGCCTGGTGGCTAAAGCTCCCGCTTCACACACGGAGGGCTCGGGTTCGATTCCCGGCGGGTGGAAACATTTCGACACGTTTCCTTACACCTGTTGTCCTGTTCAAGGCGTTTGAAGACTGTTGTGAGTAGCCGGCAGGGTCAAAGGTGAGTCTCCAGCCACCAGCTCTACCCTCGCGCACCACCAGCCAGCAGCAGCTACTCCCCTCAAACCTATTGCCTGCAAGCCTGTTGCAGCCGTTACCTTGCCTCCTTGCTTCCACTCGTAACACTGCCTAGGCGGCTGGCCAGTACCCCGTAGTGGGTGTTTTGAAATAGTGTCAGCTCAGCACAATATGGAGACCGTGACTCAAGACGGTTGGTCGTTGAGTCAACGGACAGGTTACTGGTAACTGGTTACTACTACTGAGAAGTCGACTGGTGTGGGTCGCATCCTGGGGGACAAGATTAAGGACCCCAATGGAAATAAGTTAGACAGTCCTCGATGACGCACTGACTTTCTTGGGTTATCCTGGGTGGCTAACCCTCCGGGGTTAAAAATCCGAACGAAATCGTATCTTATCTTATCTTTAACAGACGCCATTGATCATTGTTATATCACTAGAAAAATAATAGTCACTTCATATATTACGATACCTTCATATAGATAATATGCACAATACAGTAAGGAATACAGCCTTAAAAAATGATATCTTATTACCACTCAGAAAATTTGGTATAACCGGGTTGCAATCTATAAAACCAGTTCATTCATCTAGTCAATGCAAAATGTGGACACAATCTCAAGATTTCAGATATCTTGTCTTTAACAAAGAGGTGTTTTGCCATGTCATGTAAGGTTTACATGGAGGTGTCTCTGAAAGGTTGTATGTTTACACACCTATTCCAGCTAAGCAAATTCCTTCAACAACTGCTTTGGGCAACAAATGTTTCCCATACATCGGGAAGTCGCGCTCGACACTGTATAAGCTGTCAGTGGCCCTGATATACTCTACAAACAAACTTCGTGGAGTGTGGATGTCTCGGTCTCGCCTGAGCATCAGTTAGTTTAATAGTTTAATATGTTTATTATGCACCCCATACCCATCCTGTGGGCGGTAGTCAAAAGATTACAGAGGTACATAATTGGTCCAGGGACTGGACTCCAAAGTTTTGATAGCTGAGCAAGTTACAGAGGTAATGAACTCACAATTTACAAAGGTAGTGAACTCACAATTTACAAAGGTAATGAACTCACAATTTACAAAGGTAATGAACTCCAGGTAAGTCTGGTCACAATCATGACAAGTTACAAAGGTATTTACAGATTACAGAGGTACGTAATGGGTCCAGGGACTGGGCCCCCAAAGTTTTGATAGCTGAACTAGGTACAAAGGTAATGAGCTCACAAGTTACAAAGGTAATGAATTCTGTAGAATGGTTACTTACGTTTATACTTTGGCTACAATCATGAACAAATTATAGAGTAATGAGCAATGAGCATCAGTGACAAATTTTCCCTGTTCTCATTGGGACATTTGTCCACATCTATTTTGTCCGCCGGACACATTACAAGAGGGTGAGAGGGGGGGAGGCACCTTTCATCGGCTTAATTTTAACCAACTCCATTTTTTCATCTATGCGGATAGTTATTTAAGATAAGATAAGATAAGATTTCGTTCGGATTTTTAACCCCGGAGGATTAGCCACCCAGATAACCCAAGAAAGTCAGTGCGTCATCGAGAACTGTCTAACTTATTTCCATTGGGGTCCTTAATCTTGTCCCCCAGGATGCGACCCACACCAGTCGACTAACACCCAGGTACCTATTTGCTGCTAGGTGAACAGGACAACAGGTGTAAGGAAACGTGTCGAAATGTTTCCACCCGCCGGGAATCGAACCCGGGCCCTCCGTGTGTGAAGCAGGAGCTTTAGCCACCAGGCCACCGGGCCTGGTGGCTTTTGATTGGAAGCCGGTTCTTAAACTCAGATGAAGTGTGATCATCTCGCTCTTCATTCCTGCAAGTCCCTTCCAAGAAGCTAATTGCTAGTAATTTCTTCCTTGAAGACTGAGACACCAATGGTCAGTGGTCAGTCGTCACGTGAGGTCACAGGCCCTGAGCTGCTTTAGGGATTAGTATGGACGGTTACAAAGCATGCCTTACTTTTGCAGTGTTTTAAAAATTGAGGTTGGAGAGTTAAAGTAGGAAGTCTTGCTTCTCCAGGAGGAAATTAGACGGCTGAAGCTTCACCTCGGTTTGGGAGTGAGTGTGAGGTGGCTGGAATGGTGGAGGGGAATGAGGCTACCAGTAGCGAGGTGCAGTCTGTCCCTCGCTGCGAGGAAGCTGTAGGTGGGGAGGTGGCAACTGCTACCAGCAGTGAGGTGCAACCCAGCACCTGCTGCAAGTGGAAAGTGGTTCCCAGTAATGGGAAGAGCATCAAAATAAAGAAAGTTAAGAGAGAAAATTTAAAGGTAGGAAATCGCTTCTCTGTTCTTCAGGATGAGTGTACTTCAGTGGCCAGTGAAGGTAAAGGTACTACTTCCCCTGCAAATAGAGGTCAGCGCATCCTTGTGGTTGGGGACTCACAGGTAAGATATATGGACCGTGCTTTCTGTAATAGGAATAAGAAGGTAAGAGATAGAGTGTGCTTCCCTGGAGCTGGTGTTAGTGACATAGTCAACATGTTGGATATCATGTCAGGTAATGGGAACAAGCCTATTATCTGTCTCAGTGCTGGTGGAAATGATATTGGGAAGGGTAGGACAGAAGAGCTACTAGATAAGTACAGGTCAGCTCTAGATTTAATTAAGTCTAAGGAAGGGGTCCCAATCATATGTAGCATCTTGCCTAGAAGGAGAGTGGGCAATGAATGGTTGTCTAGGGCAACTGACATAAATTGCTGGCTAGACAGATACTGCAAGGAACTTGCAGTATCTGGGACAACTTTTATGGCAAACATGATATGTATGCAAGGAATGGGATAAATCTCTCTGGGGCAGGGGTGGTAGCACTTGCAAACTCAATCGACAGGGCCACTGCTGAAATGCCTAGGATTTTAAACTGATAGAAGATAGAGGTATGTGTGTGTGTGTTGGAAACAGTCAGGTTTCAACACTAGGGTTGAAAACAGTAAATGTATAAAAGACATTCATCAGCAAACAAAGGGAGACAGCAGAGGGCAGCAAGGGACTAGCTCATTTAAGGTCTACTATACTAATAGCAGGAGTGTAAGAAATAAGATAGATGAGCTAAGATTAATTGCAAGTGCAGGAAACATAGATATCATTGCTATAACAGAGACCTGGCTCAATCTGAAAGATAGAGAGATGCCTTCTGAATGTCTCATACAAGGCTATAAATTATTCCACACTGACAGGGTCAACAGGAAGGGTGGTGGAGTAGCAATGTATGTCAGAGACAATTTAAATTATTGTGTCAGACAAGATATAAAATTAGAAGCGTCAGCCACTGAATCAGTTTGGTTACAGCTTCTCGAGGGCCGTGAAAAACTAATTTTGAGTGTGATTTACAGGGCCCCAAATCTTGATAGGGAGTGTGGTAAACTCCTGTGGGACGACATTCGTTAGGCGTCTACATACAAAAATGTTGTGATAATGGGAGATTTCAACTATAGACAGATTGACTGGAGCAATTTGACAGGAAATTTAGAGTCAAGTGACTTTCTTGATACGATCCAGGATTGTTTTTTAAAACAGTTTGTGACAGAGCCAACTAGGGGAAATAACCTCCTTGACTTGGTTCTTGCCAGTAGGGAAACGCTAATTAATAATCTTGAGGTTAATGATGAGCTTGGGGAAAGTGATCACAAATCACTCAGTTTTAATATATCATGGAATTACCCTAATAATGGCAATCAAGTCTCTGTCCCTGACTTTCGCTTGGCTGATTTCATAGGACTGAAAAATTACTTGGGTGGGCTGAACTGGAATGACCTGACTATGGGTCAGGTAGGTGGTGATGATTGTCGATATGATGTTTTCCAGGGCAAAGTTCTAGCTGCTCAGACAACTTATGTTCCAAATAGGGAAATCAGATCAAACAAAAATGATCCTAAATGGATGAACAATTGATTAAAACATCTCATTGGTCAAAAGAGAGGCATATATAGGCAAATCAAAAGAGGAGAGGGGCAATTAAGAAATCAATATATTCAGTTAAAGAGAGAAATAAAAAAAAAAGAATAAGAAAAGCAAAAAGAGATTATGAGGTTAAAGTTGCAAGAGAATCGAAGCCTAACCCAAAAGGATTCTTTCAAGTATACAGAAGTAAGATCAGGGACAAGATAGGCCTACTCAAAAGTTACTCGGGTCAGCTCATGGACAGTGATAAGGAGAAGATTGAGACACTTATGCAGCATATGGGAATCTTTATTCAGGAAACGTTTCGCCACACAGTGGCTTCATCAGTCCAATGCAAAGAGGAAGGCGTAAGGAGAGGAGGAGTATGAGGTAATCAGTCCCTCAGCCTGGAGTCGATGTGTTCAGTCCATCAATCTTGTAGAATGTACAGCATAGGGCCGTAGACGTGGCTTATATACTGTAGTGAGGTGACTTGAAGCAGACGGAGGCGGGATCATAGTGGTACCATCCACTAGTCGAAGTAGGTCTTTGTCCAAAGGTTGAACAAGCGTTGAAGAATTCTTTGTAAGAAGATCCCATGATGCTGCAGTGTCTGACAGTTGTGATGAATGGTTTGAAAAACCGACAAGTTGAAGATTGAGACACTTATGCAGCATATGGGAATCTTTATTCAGGAAACGTTTCGCCACACAGTGGCTTCATCAGTCCAATGCAAAGAGGAAGGCGTAAGGAGAGGAGGAGTATGAGGTAATCAGTCCCTCAGCCTGGAGTCGATGTGTTCAGTCCATCAATCTTGTAGAATGTACAGCATAGGGCCGTAGACGTGGCTTATATACTGTAGTGAGGTGACTTGAAGCAGACGGAGGCGGGATCATAGTGGTACCATCCACTAGTCGAAGTAGGTCTTTGTCCAAAGGTTGAACAAGCGTTGAAGAATTCTTTGTAAGAAGATCCCATGATGCTGCAGTGTCCTGGAGTTTACCTGGAGAGAGTTTCGGGGTTCAACGCCCCCGCGGCCCGGTCTGTGACCAGGCCTCCTGGTGGATCAGCGCCTGATCAACCAGGCTGTTGCTGCTGGCTGCACGCAAACCAACGTACGAGCCACAGCCCGGCTGATCAGGAACTGACTTTAGGTGCTTGTCCAGTGCCAGCTTGAAGACTGCCAGGGGTCTGTTGGTAATCCCCCTTATGTGTGCTGGGAGGCAGTTGAACAGTCTCGGGCCCCTGACACTTATTGTATGGTCTCTTAACGTGCTAGTGACACCCCTGCTTTTCATTGGGGGGATGGTGCATCGTCTGCCAAGTCTTTTGCTTTCGTAGTGAGTGATTTTCGTGTGCAAGTTCGGTACTAGTCCCTCTAGGATTTTCCAGGTGTATATAATCATGTATCTCTCCCTCCTGCGTTCCAGGGAATACAGGTTTAGAAACCTCAAGCGCTCCCAGTAATTGAGGTGTTTTATCTCCGTTATGCGCGCCGTGAAAGTTCTCTGTACATTTTCTAGGTCGGCAATTTCACCTGCCTTGAAAGGTGCTGTTAGAGTGCAGCAATATTCCAGCCTAGATAGAACAAGTGACCTGAAGAGTGTCATCATGGGCTTGGCCTCCCTAGTTTTGAAGGTTCTCATTATCCATCCTGTCATTTTTCTAGCAGATGTGATTGATACAATGTTATGGTCCTTGAAGGTGAGATCCTCCGACATAATCACTCCCAGGTCTTTGACGTTGGTGTTTCGCTCTATTTTGTGGCCAGAATTTGTTTTGTACTCTGATGAAGATTTAATTTCCTCATGTTTACCATATCTGAGTAATTGAAATTTCTCATCGTTGAACTTCATATTGTTTTCTGCAGCCCACTGAAAGATTTGGTTGATGTCCGCCTGGAGCCTTGCAGTGTCTGCAATGGAAGACACTGTCATGCAGATTCGGGTGTCATCTGCAAAGGAAGACACGGTGCTGTGGCTGACATCCTTGTCTATGTCGGATATGAGGATGAGGAACAAGATGGGAGCTAGTACTGTGCCTTGTGGAACAGAGCTTTTCACCGTAGCTGCCTCGGACTTTACTCTGTTGACGACTACTCTCTGTGTTCTGTTAGTGAGGAAATTATAGATCCATCGACCGACTTTTCCTGTTATTCCTTTAGCGCGCATTTTGTGCGCTATTACGCCATGGTCACACTTGTCGAAGGCTTTTGCAAAGTCTGTATATATTACATCTGCATTCTTTTTGTCTTCTAGTGCATTTAGGACCTTGTCGTAGTGATCCAGTAGTTGAGACAGACAGGAGCGACCTGTTCTAAACCCATGTTGCCCTGGGTTGTGTAACTGATGGGTTTCTAGATGGGTGGTGATCTTGCTTCTTAGGACCCTTTCAAAGATTTTTATGATATGGGATGTTAGTGCTATTGGTCTGTAGTTCTTTGCTGTTGCTTTACTGCCCCCTTTGTGGAGTGGGGCTATGTCTGTTGTTTTTAGTAACTGAGGGACGACCCCCGTGTCCATGCTCCCTCTCCATAGGATGGAAAAGGCTCGTGATAGGGGCTTCTTGCAGTTCTTGATGAACACAGAGTTCCATGAGTCTGGCCCTGGGGCAGAGTGCATGGGCATGTCATTTATCGCCTGTTCGAAGTCATTTGGCGTCAGGATAACATCGGATAGGCTTGTGTTAATCAAATTTTGTGGCTCTCTCATAAAAAATTCATTTTGATCTTCGACTCTCAGTCTGGTTAGCGGCTTGCTAAAAACTGAGTCATATTGGGACTTGAGTAGCTCACTCATTTCCTTGCTGTCATCTGTGTAGGACCCATCTTGTTTAAGTAGGGGCCCAATACTGGGCGTTGTTCTCGATTTTGATTTGGCATAGGAGAAGAAATACTTTGGGTTTCTTTCGATTTCATTTATAGCTTTTAGTTCTTCCCGCGATTCCTGACTCCTAAAGGATTCTTTTAGCTTAAGTTCGATGCTTGCTATTTCTCTGACCAGTGTCTCCCTGCGCATTTCAGATATATTGACCTCTTTTAGCCGCTCTGTTATTCTTTTCCGTCGCCTGTAAAGGGAGCGCCTGTCTCTTTCTATTTTACATCTACTCCTCCTTTTTCTTAGAGGAATAAGCCTTGTGCATACATCGAGTGCCACCGAGTTAATCTGTTCTAGGCATAAGTTTGGGTCTGTGTTGCTTAGTATATCTTCCCAGCTTATATCGGTTAGGACTTGGTTTACTTGGTCCCACTTTATGTTTTTGTTATTGAAGTTGAATTTGGTGAATGCTCCCTCGTGACTAGTCTCATTTTGTCGGTCTGGGGCTCCTCGCATACATGTCTGAACCTCAATTATGTTGTGATCTGAGTATATTGTTTTTGATATGGTGACATTTCTTATCAGATCATCATTGTTAGTGAATATGAGGTCTAGTGTATTCTCCAGTCTAGTAGGCTCTATTATTTGCTGGTTTAAATTGAATTTTGTGCAGAGATTTAAAAGCTCGTGTGAGTGTGAGTTTTCATCAGAGCTGCCTCCTGGTGTTATTACTGCAACAATATTATTTGCTATATTCCTCCATTTTAGGTGCCTTAAGTTGAAATCCCCCAGGAGCAAGATGTTGGGTGCAGGAGCTGGAAGATTTTCCAGACAGTGGTCAATTTTTAACAGCTGTTCCTGGAATTGCTGGGATGTTGCATCCGGAGGCTTGTAGACTACCACAATGACTAGGTTTTGGTTCTCGACCTTTACTGCTAAAACTTCCACTACGTCATTTGAGGCATTAAGCAGTTCTGTGCAAACAAGTGACTCTGCAATGTACAGGCCAACCCCCCCCTTTTGCCTGTTCACTCTGTCACATCTGTATAGGTTGTAACCTGGGATCCATATTTCATTGTCCAAGTGATCCTTTATGTGGGTCTCAGTGAAAGCCGCGAACATTGCCTTTGCCTCTGCAAGCAGTCCACGGATGAAAGGTATTTTGTTGTTTGTTGCTGGCTTTAGACCCTGTATATTTGCAAAGAAGAATGTTATCGGACTGGTGGTATTGTTGGTACTGGGGGGGGGGGATTTTTTTTTCCGGCATTAGTATCTGTATCTGTTGGTTTGGAGTGGAGGCCATCGACTGTGGTTCCACTCCAGGAATGACTGGATTTGGTGTACGATTTCTGCCATTTCCTGCCAGTTTTTTTTCCTTCCTGGCACTAAAAAACCTCTCCCTCTTGAGTGGCTGTGGCTACCCAGGTTTTCCCATGGCCTGGATGTTTTGTATCTTTTTGTCCCCTTTAGATGGTATGCCTGGCAATTTAAGTTATAGCACAGTCTTTCCTGTACTGAAGAGGTACACATTTCAGGGTGAAAAAGCTTACAGGAAGGGAGTTTGCATTTTCCTGTTGTCATATGGGCATGGCATTTTCTAGGGTGGTCATAGTTGCACGTCCCATCTGTTTTTCCAGATTTCCCATGCCAGCAGATACCAAGTGCATAGTATGTGCACAGGCTTGGTTTCCGCTTGCCTTGGGTTTCTGTGACTGTATTCCCTGTTGGTGCATGTTTCCCTGTCTTACTTCTATCCTCCCTAGCACCAACAATGGAGCTCCCACCAGTTGTTTTTGGTAATTTATCCTCACTATTGCTATTGGAGTCCTCTTGTTTGCTATTTCCTGCGGTATTTCTAGTTTGCAATATTGGTTTTATCTTATCTTTGACTACACTTGTTTCCCTACTATGGCTCCTGTCCCCTATGAGGTCATTTATATGTATTCCTTCCTGCATATAATTCCCGACTACCTGGACAAAATCTCCAGCTTCACCATTACTGTCTCCCAGGACAGTATCTCCAGCTTCACCATTTCTGTCTCCCAGGACAGCACCTCCAGCTTCACCATTACTGTCTCCCAGGACAGCACCTCCAGCTTTACTATTACTGTCTCCCAGGACATCACCTCCAGCCTTACAGTTTGTGACTACATGGCCAGTATCAAGGGCAGTACCATTCAGCCCAGACTTTTTATGTTCCCATCTGTTGTAGAAAGCTTCCAGGTTTTCTATGAAAGCAGCTTTGATGTTGTCCTCTTTTAATACCCTTGTGATTTTAGTCCACAGATTTTCCTCATTTGGGCATACCCAGAAACACTTCTCTGTTTTAATACTGCTTGTAGCTAGTTCTGGGATATCTGCACAAGGGGCGTGACACCAATTTCCACAAAAATGACAATTTATCCATGTGGAAGCCCGTTTGTTTGACTGACCACAGACTACACACAGCTTCATAATGATTTGAATGGTTGATTTACTGCAATTCTACTAGCAACCTCTTGAATATTATATTAATAACCTTAAATGAAGCTCTAGCTATTTGTATTTCTGTTTCTAACTCTTTTTGTATATTGGACAGCTTACCGTCACGTTCCTGATTTTTAATGTTTGTGTTTATAAGGGCGCCTACAACCCCATCCGTTTACAGTCTGCTTTATTGTCCAACGAAACTGTTTGAAACCAGTCCCGGGTTCGGACCAGTCAAGGGTTCGGACCAGTCAAGGGTCCGGACCAGTCGATCTGCTCTGATCAGTGGGTCACTTATTTAAAACATACTGGTCGGTGATTTGAGCTAACACATGAAGGATCTACTGGAAATTATCTACCCGAGTAATATGTGATTTGACTGATACAAAAGTATAACTTGCGTGTTGAAGAGCCGGTGATATCTGGCAGCTCCTACAATGACGAACGGTCACCTCCTTGTTTATCAATCGCTGTATCTGGCTTTTCTATTTTTTTTTTTTTTTTCGTCTCCACCACAATAAATGCTATATTATCACTATAGTTGACTGGTGCAAATTTTGGAGGAAGGACGCTTTTTCTGTAGTAATAATTGCTTCTCGTTGTGTATATTGCGACCGCTGGTAACTACAGGTTATATGAAATTCACAGTAACGTCTCGTATTTCAAGAAAAGAAACTAATGAAAGTCACTCCACTCCACTAAGTACCATTATAATACTGGTTAGTTGCTACTACAACACTGTATTCTGCTATTCACTGGTATCACTAGATTATATGCGAGTACACTAGCAGGCCAGGAAGATTATTAAAAACAGCTGACCTGTGGTAAGTTTCTGGCGACTTCTGGCACCTTCCTCTATAGGCTTATCACTTCATTTACAAATTCACCTGTTTTCAAATGACACTTTAGCCTTTATCATCAATATACTAGGGAGCCACTGTAGTATACACTATACACTATGTATACTCAATGTTATCAGGGAGACTTTCTTTCCTCTGACATGAAAAGTTCAATTATTATTATTTTTTTCCACACGGGACACAGGCCTATGATTCCCCTCTGGCAGTAAACTCTGCTACGCAGTGCACACTAATTCTCCTTTTTTGACTCAGTATATAATGTTTTCCGCCCAAGATTGGTTCCAGGCGCTAGAGGGATGTATCGTATAGGATTGATGACACAAATTAAAGTTCAAGCACGTAAGAGCCACCGTGAAAACACCAGAAAACCCGGAGCACAACGAGGCACGCTGACCGTTGTGATGAATGGTTTGAAAAACCGACAAGTTGAAGATTGAGACACTTATGCAGCATATGGGAATCTTTATTCAGGAAACGTTTCGCCACACAGTGGCTTCATCAGTCCAATGCAAAGAGGAAGGCGTAAGGAGAGGAGGAGTATGAGGTAATCAGTCCCGCAGCCTGGAGTCGATGTGTTCAGTCCATCAATCTTGTAGAATGTACAGCATAGGGCCGTAGACGTGGCTTATATACTGTAGTGAGGTGACTTGAAGCAGACGGAGGCGGGATCATAGTGGTACCATCCACTAGTCGAAGTAGGTCTTTGTCCAAAGGTTGAACAAGCGTTGAGGGACTGAGGGTGAGGCTGAGGGACTGATTACCTCATACTCCTCCTCTCCTTACGCCTTCCTCTTTGCATTGGACTGATGAAGCCACTGTGTGGCGAAACGTTTCCTGAATAAAGATTCCCATATGCAGCATAAGTGTCTCAATCTTCAACTTGTCGGTTTTTCAAACCATTCATCACAACTGTCAGACACTGCAGCATCATGGGATCTTCTTACAAAGAATTCTTCAACGCTTGTTCAACCTTTGGACAAAGACCTACTTCGACTAGTGGATGGTACCACTATGATCCCGCCTCCGTCTGCTTCAAGTCACCTCACTACAGTATATAAGCCACGTCTACGGCCCTATGCTGTACATTCTACAAGATTGATGGACTGAACACATCGACTCCAGGCTGAGGGACTGATTACCTCATACTCCTCCTCTCCTTACGCCTTCCTCTTTGCATTGGACTGATGAAGCCACTGTGTGGCGAAACGTTTCCTGAATAAAGATTCCTATATGCTGCATAAGTGTCTCAATCTTCAACTTGTCGGTTTTTCAAACCATTCATCACAACT
The DNA here is from genome assembly GCF_038502225.1 of Cherax quadricarinatus. Lineage (NCBI taxonomy): Eukaryota > Metazoa > Arthropoda > Malacostraca > Decapoda > Parastacidae > Cherax > Cherax quadricarinatus. The sequence goes on along the minus strand of NC_091306.1, from coordinate 31,823,957 downwards.
GTCAGACACTGCAGCATCATGGGATCTGTGCAAGAAAGGTATAAAATACCGACAATATGAAAGTTAAGACACATGTGCAACATCTGGATATCTTTATTGTAGACGTTTCGCCATCCAGTGGCTTTATCAATACAGATTCTAGGACATAATAGGAAGACAGTAGAACTATATACAAAAGATGAGGTAATCAGTCCCTCGGCCTTGGAGTTAGTGTTCACAGCATCGTGGTGGAGGAGAATCTGGAGCAAAGGCAAGCAAAGCAAGCAAACAAGTTCAGGTAAGATCCCAATGGGATGAGCGGGGAAGATGGGACAGATGAAGAATAGCTCTGGAGAGGAGTGTTCTTAGTCAGAGAAATAGAGCCAGGGCTTACCCAGCAGCTAAGGCGATCGTGGGGCAGACTTGAGAACAGGAATAGCAGGGACTGTTGCATTGGACTTGTGGTAGTTGAAGTCTTGAATCTTGAGTAGTTGGCAGCAGGCTAGGTCACATCAGAGGGTAGAACACATATGGGAGTTATAGGAGTAACTGAGGAGGCAGGTTAGCAATGGAGCCATTTTCGAACTTTTTGAAGCTGCTTCTAGATAGGTGGTATAGTTTAGCCTTGTTACTGAAGGTGAAACGTAGAGGCTTGATGAACTCAAGAACTTGGGTGAGTGAGAAGTGAAGCGGTGATTCACATGCATACTTGATTGTTCCAGCACCGAGGCTTTTGTAGAGTTCAGTACAGGTCATGGTGTCAGTATTTGAAGGAGAAGTGTAAAAGGTAAGGTTTTCCCATGAGGGTTTACTGGAGTCGTCGTTATCTTCCTCTTCTGGAGTGGATTCATTGGGAGAATCTACAATGGTGGTTGCCGGTGACTGAGGGTCGACAGGAGCAGCTGTAAGGTGTAATGGTTGTGTAACAGCAGGCTGGGAGAGGTGGGAGACGGTGGTTGAGGCAACATGATCAACGTTGTCAGCGGTGGAAGTGGTTATAGAAGTTACAGGAGCAGTTGCTTGGGCAGGAGACAGGTCTGCAGGTGCAGTAAATTTCAGGACGTTGGGAAGGATCTTGAGGATGTCTGCTGAATGTGTGGAGTCCGGAAAATTGAAGGCAGGCATGTTGTTCAGACGGAATAGTTCGTTAATAGTGGTGTTGAAAGTGCCGGGGTTTGCTGCGTTTGCAAGGTGTGCATACACCATGCAGTACAGCACCTTTGAGGAATCTCCGTCTGGGAGTGGAGAGAGGGAGTTGCTGGGCGATGGTGCCTGTAGATTAGCGTGTAGAGTCTTGGTGGTGTCGGTTTGTGGTTTGGTTATTGCAGCGTGTGTCGGTGAATTGGAGGTGTTCTTCAGAACTTTAGTTTTCTTCAGTATGATTTCTTTCCTGATTGGGCACTTAGCTGCAAGGGTATGATGATTACCCTTGCAGTTTAGACAAGTTGGTGCTGTAGTAATGGTGCAGGATCTGAAATCGTGTCCATCATTCCCACATTTTGAACAAAACTTCTTATCCTTGATGGGGCAATCCTTGGTGGTGTGTTTATAGGAGTAGCAGGTCCAGCAGTGGGAGATGTATGTGAAACGTTCTTGTTCTATATGACTAGCGTGGATGTGGTAATATGAGATGGCCAGACCGTCAGAGAGAGCTTGGGCAGCCATGGAGATGTCTGAAAATGTAATCTTTAGCATAGATGAGGCGTTAGGGATCTTGTAGATGCTGTCTACCGAGGCCCAGGTGTTTTGTTCCTCAATAGATGTCTTCAGTGCTTCAGTAGAGAGAGAGGTGACCATATTGTCCAGTCTTTTCACAAAGACCGAACGTTTCGACTTCAAGAATGGAGACGGGGATAGAGTGAATTGTTGTGTTTGTAGGGTCCTGATTGAAGAGTCGTCCATAAGTTTTGATGCTTCCGTGTCGTCTGTGCAGACGACAATGAAGGAGTCCTTCAGAGAGTGGATTGCCGTAAATTTGACCTGCAGGCGGGTCTTAACGACAGTAGCTAAAGCTAACTTCGAGGAGTCATTTATTGCACCATTCACAGGCTTGATTTTCACACGATTCGACAGCATTGTGAAAAGGATGTGATGTCGAAGAGAGTCTTCTTGACTGTACTGACGATGTGTTCAGTCCATCAATCTTGAACAGAATACTGGAGCAAAGGCAAGAAGACTGGCGTTTATATAGGCGTCTGCTGCCCGTCCCTTCCACTGACGCCTATATAAACGCCAGTCTTCTTGCCTTTGCTCCAGATTCTCCTCCACCACGATGCTGTGAACACTAACTCCAAGGCCGAGGGACTGATTACCTCATCTTTTGTATATAGTTCTACTGTCTTCCTATTATGTCCTAGAATCTGTATTGATAAAACCACTGGATGGCGAAACGTCTACAATAAAGATATCCAGATGTTGCACATGTGTCTTAACTTTCATATTGTCGGTATTTTATACCTTTCTTGAACAACTTGTTAGACACTGCAACATCATGGAATCTTGGTTCAGAGGACATCTACAAGACCTTCTTCACGGCTGCTGCAACTAACCCATCTCTTTGGGAAGGACCTACTTCCACTGGGGAATCCCGCCTACCAGTGACTGCCCTCGTCTGCTGCCCGTCCCTTCCACTGACGCCTATATAAACGCCAGTCTTCTTGCCTTTGCTCCAGATTCTCCTCCACCACGATGCTGTGAACACTAACTCCAAGGCCGAGGGACTGATTACCTCATCTTTTGTATATAGTTCTACTGTCTTCCTATTATGTCCTAGAATCTGTATTGATAAAGCCACTGGATGGCGAAACGTCTACAATAAAGATATCCAGATGTTGCACATGTGTCTTAACTTTCATATTGTCGGTATTTTATACCTTTCTTGCACAACTTGTCAGACACTGCAACATCATGGAATCTTGGTTCAGAGGACATCTACAAGACCTTCTTCACGGCTGCTGCAACTAACCCATCTCTTTGGGAAGGACCTACTTCCACTGGGGAATCCCGCCTACCAGTGACTGCCCTCGTCTGCTGCCCGTCCCTTCCACTGACGCCTATATAAACGCCAGTCTTCTTGCCTTTGCTCCAGATTCTCCTCCACCACGATGCTGTGAACACTAACTCCAAGGCCGAGGGACTGATTACCTCATCTTTTGTATATAGTTCTACTGTCTTCCTATTATGTCCTAGAATCTGTATTGATAAAGCCACTGGATGGCGAAACGTCTACAATAAAGATATCCAGATGTTGCACATGTGTCTTAACTTTCATCATGGGATCTTCTTACAAAGAATTCTTCAACGCTTGTTCAACCTTTGGACAAAGACCTACTTCGACTAGTGGATGGTACCACTATGATCCCGCCTCCGTCTGCTTCAAGTCACCTCACTACAGTATATAAGCCACGTCTACGGCCCTATGCTGTACATTCTACAAGATTGATGGACTGAACACATCGACTCCAGGCTGAGGGACTGATTACCTCATACTCCTCCTCTCCTTACGCCTTCCTCTTTGCATTGGACTGATGAAGCCACTGTGTGGCGAAACGTTTCCTGAATAAAGATTCCCATATGCGGCATAAGTGTCTCAATCTTCAACTTGTCGGTTTTTCAAACCATTCATCACAACTGTCAGACACTGCAGCATCATGGGATCTTCTTACAAAGAATTCTTCAACGCTTGTTCAACCTTTGGACAAAGACCTACTTCGACTAGTGGATGGTACCACTATGATCCCGCCTCCGTCTGCTTCAAGTCACCTCACTACAGTATATAAGCCACGTCTACGGCCCTATGCTGTACATTCTACAAGATTGATGGACTGAACACATCGACTCCAGGCTGAGGGACTGATTACCTCATACTCCTCTCCTTACGCCTTCCTCTTTGCATTGGACTGATGAAGCCACTGTGTGGCGAAACGTTTCCTGAATAAAGATTCCCATATGCTGCATAAGTGTCTCAATCTTCAACTTGTCGGTTTTTCAAACCATTCATCACAACTGTCAGACACTGCAGCATCATGGGATCTTCTTACAAAGAATTCTTCAACGCTTGTTCAACCTTTGGACAAAGACCTACTTCGACTAGTGGATGGTACCACTATGATCCCGCCTCCGTCTGCTTCAAGTCACCTCACTACAGTATATAAGCCACGTCTACGGCCCTATGCTGTACATTCTACAAGATTGATGGACTGAACACATCGACTCCAGGCTGAGGGACTGATTACCTCATACTCCTCCTCTCCTTACGCCTTCCTCTTTGCATTGGACTGATGAAGCCACTGTGTGGCGAAACGTTTCCTGAATAAAGATTCCCATATGCTGCATAAGTGTCTCAATCTTCAACTTGTCGGTTTTTCAAACCATTCATCACACAGTGATAAGGAAATGTGTAGCATTTTTAACACATACTTCCTCTCAGTTTTTACACAGGAAGATACCAGCGATATTCTATAGATAATAAATTATGTAGAACAGGATGATAATAAACTATGCACGATTAGGGTCACAAGTGACATAGCCCTTAGGCAAATAGATAAATTAAAACCTAACAAATCCCCAGGCCCTGATGAACTGTACGAAAGGGTTCTAAAGGAATGTAAAGAGGAGCTTAGCAAATCTTTGGCTAATCTTTTCAACATATCACTACAGACTGGGATGGTGCCAGGTAAGTAGAAAATGGCAAATGTGATACCTATTTTCAAAGCAGGTGACAGGTCCTTAGCTTCGACCTATAGACCAGTAAGCCTAACCTCCATAGTGGGAAAATTTATGGAATCAATAATTGCCGAGGCAGTTCGTAGCCATCTTGAAAAGCATAAATTAATCAACGAATCTCAGCATGGTTTTACAAAGGGGCGTTCTTGCTTAACGAATTTATTAACTTTTCTCACTAAGGTATTGGAGGAGGTAGATCATGGTAATGAATATGATGGTAGGTACGACACATAGGCAACAGTTAGGCAACTTTATTCTGAAACGTTTCGCCTACACAGTAGGCTTCTTCAGTCGAATACAGAAAGTAGGCAGGAACAGTAGAGATGTGAAGACGATGTAATCAGTCCATCACCCTTGAAGTCGTAGAATTTGATGTTGTCAGTCCCTCAGCCTGGAGAAGTTCAGTTCCATAGTCAGGAACTGTCTATGAACTGACTATGGAACTAAACTTCTCCAGGCTGAGGGACTGACAACCTCAAATTCTACGACTTCAAGGGTGATGGACTGAGTACATCGTCTTCACATCTCTACTGTTCCTGCCTACTTTCTGTATTCGACTGAAGAAGCCTACTGTGTAGGCGAAACGTTTCAGAATAAAGTTCCCTAACTGTTTGTAGATGAATGGTTCAGAGAACCGACATGTTGATAAATTAGACACATATGCAACTCTTGGGTATCTTTATTGAGGAAACGCTTCGCCACACAGTGGCTTCATCAGTCCATACAAAGGAGAATCTTGAAGAACAGGAGGAGAATGAGGTAATCAGTCCCTCAACCTTGAGTCGATGTGGTCAGTCCATCAATCTTCTATTCAAGATTGATGGACTGACCACATCGACTCAAGGTTGAGGGACTGATTACCTCATTCTCCTCCTGTTCTTCAAGATTCTCCTTTGTATGGACTGATGAAGCCACTGTGTGGCGAAACGTTTCCTCAATAAAGATACCCAAGAGTTGCATATGTGTCTAATTTATCCCTAACTGTTGCCTATGTGTCTTACCTACCAACCTGTCGGTATTGTATACCATTTTGATGTTCATCAATGAATATGATATTGTGTATATGGACTTCAGTAAGGCTTTTGACAGGGTCCCTCATCAGAGACTGTTAGGTAAGACACATATGCAACAGTTAGACAACTTTATTCCGAAACGTTTCTCCTACACAGTAGGCTTCTTCAGTCGAATACAGAAAATAGGCAGGAACAGTAGAGATGTGAAGACGATGTAATCAGTCCATCACCCTTGTAGTCGTAGAATTTGAGGTTGTCAGTCCCTCGGCCTGGAGAAGTTCAGTTCCATAGTCAGGAACTATCTGAAGATCAAGCGACAGTGCGGAGACTTAAATACTGTCGGAAGGAGAGGTGCAGAGTAGTAGTAGTAGTAGTAGAGAGAATGTAACCACTGAAAGGTCATGTCCCTCTCAGATCCAACACTTCTCACTTGAAAAGCTTGTCCAAGGTGTTTTCTGTACCAAGATGCCATGTGTTGCAGTGTCTGACAAGATGAATATCAAAATGGTATACAATACCGACAGACACTGCAACACATGGCATCTTGGTACAGAAAACACCTTGGACAAGCTTTTCAAGTGAGAAGTGTTGGATCTGAGAGGGACATGACCTTTCAGTGGTTACATTCTCTCTACTACTACTACTACTACTCTGCACCTCTCCTTCCGACAGTATTTAAGTCTCCGCACTGTCGCTTGATCTTCAGATAGTTCCTGACTATGGAACTGAACTTCTCCAGGCCGAGGGACTGACAACCTCAAATTCTACGACTACAAGGGTGATGGACTGATTACATCGTCTTCACATCTCTACTGTTCCTGCCTATTTTCTGTATTCGACTGAAGAAGCCTACTGTGTAGGCGAAACGTTTCGGAATAAAGTTGTCTAACTGTTGCATATGTGTCTTACCTAACAACCTGTCGGTATTGTATACCATTTTGATATTCATCAGAGACTATTGAAGAAAATTAAGGCACATGGAATAGGAGGAGAAATTTTTTCCTGGATAGAGGCATGGTTGACAAATAGGCAGCAGAGAGTTTGCATAAATGGGGAGAAATCAGAGTGGGGAAGTGTTACGAGCGATGTTCCACAGGGGTCAGTGTTGGGCCCCCTGCTGTTCACAATCTACATAAACGACATAGATGAGGGCATAAAGAGCGACATCGGCAAGTTTGCCGATGACACCAAAATAGGCCGTCGAATTCATTCTGACGAGGACATTCGAGCACTCCAGGAAGATTTGAATAGACTGATGCAGTGGTCGGAGAAGTGGCAGATGCAGTTTAATATAGACAAATGCAAAGGACCCTGAGCTGCTTTGGGGATTAGTGTGGACGGTTACAAAGCATGGCTTGCTTCTGCAGTGTTTTAAAAATTGAGGTTGGAGAGTTGAAGGAGGAGGTCTTGCTTCTCCAGGAGGAGATTAGGAGGCTGAAGGTCCACCTCAATGGGTCTGGGAGAGAGTGTGAGGTGGCTGGAGTTGTGGGGAATGAGGCTTCTAGCAGTGAGGTGCAGTCTGTCTCTCGCTGTGAGGAGGCTGTAGTTGGGGAGGTAGCAACGGCTACCAGCAGTGAGGTGCAGTCCAGCACCTGCTACGAGTGGCGAGTGGTTCACAGTAATGGAAGGCGCATCAGAGTAAGGAAAGTTAAGAGTGAAGATCTGAAGGTAGGAAATCGCTTCTCTGTTCTACAGGATGAATGTACTTCAGTGGCCAGTGAAGGTAAGGGTACTACTGCCCCTGCTAATGGAGGTAAGCGCATTCTTGTGGTTGGTGACTCTCAGGTAAGATATATTGACCGTGCTTTTTGTAATAGGAATAAGAAGATGAGAGATAGAGTGTGCTTCCCTGGAGCTGGTGCTGGGGACATTGTCAACAGGCTGGATAATATCATGTCAGGTAATGGGAACAAGCCCATTATCTGTCTCAGTGCTGGTGGAAATGATATTGGGAAGGGTAGGAGAGAAGAGCTGCTAGATAAGTACAGGTCAGCTATAGATTTCATTAAGTCTAAGGGAGGGATCCCAATCATATGTAGCATCTTGCCTAGAAAGGGAGTAGGAAATGAATGGTTGTCTAGGGCAATTGGTGTAAATTGCTGGCTAGACAGATACTGCAAGGAACTTGCAATCCCATTCATTGACAACTGGAACAACTTTTATGGCAAACATGATATGTATGCAAGGGATGGGGTACATCTCTCTGGGGCTGGGGTGGTAGCACTTGCAGACTCGATTGAGAAGGCCATTGGTGAAATGCCTATGATTTTAAACTGATGGAAGATAGAGGTATGGGTGTGTGTGGGAAACAAGCAGGTTGCAACACTTGGGTTGGAAACAGTAAATGTATAAAAGGCATTCAGCATGAAGTTATAAATAAAGACAATAGATCAGGTCAGCAAACAAAGGGGGACAGCAGAGGGCAGCAAGGGACTAGCTCCCTTAAGGTTTACTATACTAATAGCAGGAGTGTAAGAAATAAGATAGATGAGCTAAGATTAATTGCAAGTGCAGGAAACATAGATATTATTGCTATAACAGAGACCTGGCTCAATCTGAAAGATAGAGAGATGCCCTCTGAATGTCACATACAAGGCTATAAATTATTCCACACTGACAGGGTCAACAGGAAAGGTGGTGGAGTAGCGATGTATGTCAGAGACAATTTAAATTGTTGTGTTAGACAAGATATTAAATTAGAAGCGTCAGCCACTGAATCTGTTTGGTTACAGCTTCTCGAGGGCCGAGAAAAACTAATTTTGGGTGTAATTTACAGGGCCCCAAATCTTGATAGGGAGTGCAGTAAACTTCTATGGGACGAAATTCGTAAGGCATCTACATACGAAAATGTTGTGCTAATGGGAGATTTCAACAATAGACAGATTTACTGGAGCAATTTGACAGGAAATTTAGAGTCAGGTGACTTTCTTGATACGATCCAGGATTGTTTTTTAAAACAGTTTGTGACAGAGCCAACTAGGGGAAATAACCTCCTTGACTTGGTTCTTGCCAGTAGAGAAACACTAATTAATAATCTTGAGGTTAATGATGAGCTTGGGGAAAGTGATCACAAATCACTCAGTTTTAATATATCATGGAATTCCCCTAATAATGGCAATCAAGTCTCCGTCCCTGACTTTCGCTTGGCTGATTTCATAGGACTGAAAAATTACTTAGGTGGGCTGAACTGGAATGACCTGACTAAGGGTCAGGTAGGTGGTGATGGTTGCCGATATGATGCTTTCCAGGGCATAGTTCTAGCTGCTCAGTCAAATTATGTTCCAAATAGGGAAATCAGATCAAACAAAAATGATCCTAAATGGATGAACAATAGATTAAAATATCTGATTGGTCAAAAGAGAGGCATATATAGGCAAATCAAAAGAGGAGAGGGGCAATTGAGAAATCGATATATTCAGTTAAAGAGAGAAATAAAAAAGGGAATTAGAAAAGCAAAAAGAGATTATGAGGTTAAAGTTGCAAGAGAATCGAAGACTAACCCAAAAGGATTCTTTCAGGTATACAGAAGTAAGATCAGGGACAAGATAGGCCCACTCAAAAGTTCCTCGGGTCAGCTCACTGACAGTGATAAGGAAATGTGTAGAATTTTTAACACATACTTCCTCTCAGTTTTTACACAGGAGGATACCAGCGATATTCCAGTAATGATAAATTATGTAGAACAGGACGATAATAAACTGTGCACTATTAGGGTCACAAGTGACATGGTCCTTAGGCAAATAGATAAATTAAAACCTAACAAATCCCCAGGCCCTGATGAACTGTATGCAAGGGTTCTAAAGGAATGTAAAGAGGAGCTTAGCACACCTTTGGCTAATCTTTTCAACATATCACTACAAACTGGCATGGTGCCAGATAAGTGGAAAATGGCAAATGTGATTCCTATTTTCAAAACAGGTGACAGGTCCTTAGCTTCGAACTATAGACCAATAAGCCTAACCTCCATAGTGGGAAAATTTATGGAATCAATAATTGCCGAGGCAGTTCGTAGCCACCTTGAAAAGCATAAATTAATCAACGAATCTCAGCATGGTTTTACAAAGGGGCGTTCCTGCCTTACGAATTTATTAACTTTTTTCACTAAGGTATTTGAGGAGGTAGATCATGGTAATGAATATGATATTGTGTATATGGACTTCAGTAAGGCTTTTGACAGGGTCCCACATCAGAGACTATTGAGGAAAATTAAAGCACATGGAATAGGAGGAGAAATTTTTTCCTGGATAGAGGCATGGTTGACAAATAGGCAGCAGAGAGTTTGCATAAATGGGGAGAAATCAGTGGGGAAGCGTCACGAGCGGTGTTCCACAGGGGTCAGTGTTGGGCCCCCTGCTGTTCACAATCTACATAAACGACATAGATGAGGGCATAAAGAGCGACATCGGCAAGTTTGCCGATGACACCTAAATAGGCCGTCGAATTCATTCTGACGAGGACATTCGAGCACTCCACTCATATTGTCGGTATTTTATACCTTTCTTGCACAACTTGTCAGACACTGCAACATCATGGAATCTTGGTTCAGAGGACATCTACTAGACCTTCTTCACGGCTGCTGCAACTAACCCATCTCTTTGGGAAGGACCTACTTCCACTGGGGAATCCCGCCTACCAGTGACTGCCCTCGTCTGCTGCCCGTCCCTTCCACTGACGCCTATATAAACGCCAGTCTTCTTGCCTTTGCTCCAGACTCTCCTCCACCACGATGCTGTGAACACTAACTCCAAGGCCGAGGGACTGATTACCTCATCTTTTGTATATAGTTCTACTGTCTTCCTATTATGTCCTAGAATCTGTATTGATAAAGCCACTGGATGGCGAAACGTCTACAATAAAGATATCCAGATGTTGCACATGTGTCTTAACTTTCATATTTGTCGGTATTTTATACGTTTCTTGCACAACTTGTCAGACACTGCAACATCATGGAATCTTGGTTCAGAGGACATCTACTAGACCTTCTTCACGGCTGCTGCAACTAACCCATCTCTTTGGGAAGGACCTACTTCCACTGGGGAATCCCGCCTACCAGTGACTATGCCCTCGTCTGCTGCCCGTCTTTATCCACTGACGCCTATATAACCGCCAGTCTTCTTGCCTTTGCTCCAGATTCTCCTCCACCACGATGCTGTGAACACTAACCCCAAGGCCGAGGGACTGATTACCTCATCTTTTGTATAAAGTTCTACTGTCTTCCTATTATGTCCTAGAATCTGTATTGATAAAGCCACTGGATGGCGAAACGTCTACAATAAAGATATCCAGATGTTGCACATGTGTCTTAACTTTCAGATTCAGTGGCTGACGCTTCTAATTTAATATCTTGTCTAACACAACAATTTAAATTTCATCAAATCCCTTCCTTAAATCACTTGTTAAATCAACTGCTCAAGAAGAAATCTCTGACGTAGCTGGTAGTAATAAGTTATCACAAGTTATATACACTGATAAATAACGAAAAAGGCACAATACCGTGACTGGAACGATACACAAATAACCCGCACATAAAAGAGAGAAGCTTACGACGACGTTACGGTCCGATTTGGACCATTTACAAAGTCACACTAACCAGAAGTGGGGCTGGATGGCTATATACAGGCAGGAAGAGGTGGTGCTAGTTGTAGTAATAGTAGTACAAGAATGGTATATAATACCAGGCCCGGTGGCCTGGTGGCTAAAGCTCCCGCTTCACACACGGAGGGCCCGGGTTCGATTCCCGGCGGGTGGAAACATTTCGACCCATTTCCTTACACCTGTTGTCCTGTTCACCTAGCAGCAAATAGGTACCTGGGTGTTAGTCGACTGGTGTGGGTCGCATCCTGGGGGACAAGATTAAGAACATAAGAACGATGGAACACTGCAGAAGGCCTACTGGCCCATGCGAGGCAGGTCCAAGTCTCCTACCGGCTTAAGCCAATGCACCCAACCTAGTCAGGTCAGGTCACATTGACTTAAGGGAGGAACACGGCAACCGACCTGGTAGCACAAGCTATCAGGTCTAACTCACACCCACCCACATCTACTCATGTATTTATCCAACCTATTTTTAAAGCTACACAACGTTCTGGCCTCTATAACGGTACTTGGGAGTTTGTTCCACTCATCCACAACTCTATTACCAAACCAGTACTTTCCTATATCCTTCCTGAATCTGAATTTTTCCAACTTAAAACCATTGCTGCGAGTCCTGTCTAGGCTAGATATTTTCAGCACACTATTTACATCCCCTTTATTTATTCCTGTCTTCCATTTATACACCTCAATCATATCCTCCCTAATTCTACGTCTTTCTAGAGAGTGCAGTTTCAGGGCCCTTAGTCTATCCTCATAGGGAAGGTTTCTGATACATGGGATCAACTTTGTCATCCTCCTTTGTACATTTTCCAGAGAATTTATATCCATTCTGTAATACGGTGACCAAAACTGTGCAGCATAATCTAAATGAGGCCTAACCAAGGATGTATAGAGTTGAAGAACAACCTGAGGACTCCTATTATTTATGCTTCTTGATATGAAGCCAAGGATTCTATTAGCTTTATTGCGAACACTTATGCACTGTTGTCTTGGTTTCAGATTACTGCTAACCAGAACTCCTAAATCTTTTTCGCAATCCGTAATATTAAGATCTACATTATTTAGTTTATATGTGGCATGGTTATTGTCCTGTCCAACATTTAGAACTTTGCATTTGTCTATATTAAACTGCATCTGCCACTTCTCCGACCACTGCATCAGTCTATTCAAATCTTCCTGGAGTGCTCGAATGTCCTCGTCAGAATGAATTCGACGGCCTATTTTGGTGTCATCGGCAATCTTGCCGATGTCGCTCTTTATGCCCTCATCTATGTCGTTTATGTAGATTGTGAACAGCAGGGGGCCCAACACTGACCCTTGTGGAACACCGCTCGTGACGCTTCCCCACTCTGATTTCTCCCCATTTATGCAAACTCTCTGCTGCCTATTTGTCAACCATGCCTCTATCCAGGAAAAAATTTCTCCTCCTATTCCATGTGCTTTAATTTTCCTCAATAGTCTCTGATGTGGGACCCTGTTAAAAGCCTTACTGAAGTCCATATACACAATATCATATTCATTACCATGATCTACCTCCTCAAATACCTTAGTGAAAAAAGTTAATAAATTCGTAAGGCAGGAACGCCCCTTTGTAAAACCATGCTGAGATTCGTTGATTAATTTATGCTTTTCAAGGTGGCTTCGAACTGCCTCGGCAATTATTGATTCCATAAATTTTCCCACTATGGAGGTTAGGCTTATTGGTCTATAGTTCGAAGCTAAGGACCTGTCACCTGTTTTGAAAATAGGTATCACATTTCCCATTTTCCACTTATCTGGCACCATGCCAGTTTGTAGTGATATGTTGAAAAGATTAGCCAAAGGTGTGCTAAGCTCCTCTTTACATTCCTTTAGAACTCTTGCATACAGTTCATCAGGGCCTGGGGATTTGTTAGGCTTTAATTTATCTATTTGCCGAAGGACCATGTCACTTGTGACCCTAATAGTGCACAGTTTATTATCGTCCTGTTCTACATAATTTATCATTACTGGAATATCGCTGGTATCCTCCTGTGTAAAAACTGAGAGGAAGTATGTGTTAAAAATTCTACACAGTCCTCGATGACGCACTGACTTTCTTGGGTTATCCTGGGTGGCTAACCCTCCGGAGTTAAAAATCCGAACGAAATCTTATCTTATCTTACCGACAAGATGAAATTAAGACACATGCGCAACACCTGGGCATCCCTATCGTAGACGTTTCGCCATTCAGCCAGCCACTGGATGGCGAAACGTCCACAACAAAGACAACCAGACGCCGCACATGTGTCGTCGTAAGCTTCTCTCTTTTTATGTGCGGGTTATTTGTGTGTATACACTGATGGATCTAAACGGGAGTCTTCTGGCAGGGATGCATCTGCTCTTGTTGCCACCTCCCTAGTTAAGAACGATAATAAAATTATTGGGTTAAGCATAAGAATTAACAACTGGGTATCTACATTGCAAACTGAATTATTTGCAATCCTAATGGCGCTAAAGCTAACTTATGACACTGAGCTTGACTCTATTATTATTATTACTGATTTTATGTCATCATTGAAGGCTCTTGACTCATGTAATGGTTCCAACAACATGCTCATTGGAGAAGCCAGGTATAGATATTAAAAAATCAGGGACAAAGGAATTAATGTACAATTGCTATGGATCCCATCACACATTGGATTACTCCTGATGTTGTAGTGGCCAGGCTTAGGCTTGGTTACAAGTACTTCTGGCAGTTTGGGAGACACACAGATGATGATCAAACTAAATGCAAATTATGTGATCAGGCATATGAACAGTATGTGCTTAATTGTCCACTTATTGAGGAATACAGAGACAGACAGTATAATAACCTATGTGACATGTCAAGATATTAATGAAAATAAGATACCAGATATACTAAGCAAATTTCTTAAATTTGCTTGTAACAGATAAGTGAACTGCAGATATGTAGATATAAATCCATATGTACACCTGTTAACCCTTTTGGGGTCTAGTTCCTGGGCCTTTTGTGTATCCATATGCTCTTGCGCTACCGTCCACAGGATGGATATGAAGATTGAGACACTTATGCAGCATATGGGAATCTTTATTCAGGAAACGTTTCGCCACACAGTGGCTTCATCAGTCCAATACAAAGAGGAAGGCGTAAGGAGAGGAGGAGTATGAGGTAATCAGTCCCTCGCCCTGGAGTCGATGTGTTCAGTCCATCAATCTTCTACAAGATTGATGGACTGAACACATCGACTCCAGGCCGAGGGACTGATTACCTCATACTCCTCCTCTCCTTACGCCTTCCTCTTTGTATTGGACTGATGAAGCCACTGTGTGGCGAAACGTTTCCTGAATAAAGATTCCCATATGCTGCATAAGTGTCTCAATCTTCAACATGACTGTGGTACTATGTTCCACAGTCAGCCCTCCTGGCCCTATATCACTCTCTTATGTACCCCTATCTCACCTATGGAATTTGTGCATGGGGCTCAACAACAATTAACCATCTCAGACCACTAATTACCCAACAAAAGGCTGCAGTTAGAATGATAACAAATTCTCACTACAGGCAGCACACTCCACCAATATTCAATACACTAAACCTACTCACCATACAAAACATCCATACTTATTACTGCACCTATTACATACATAGAACACTTAACTCTGATATTAACCCTCCCCTCAAACATCTCCTTGCCAACCTCAACAGAACACATAACCATAACACAAGGCAGTTAGTTTAATATGTTTATTATGCACCCCACACCCATCCTGTGGGCGGTAGTCAAAAGATTACAGAGGTACATAATGGGTCCAGGGACTGGGCCTCAAAGTTTTGATAGCTGAGCAAGTTACAGAGGTAATGAATTCACAATTTACAAAGGTAATGAACTCACAATTTACAAAGGTAATGAACTCCAGGTAGGTCTAGTCACAATCATGACAAGTTACAAAGATATTTACAGATTACAGAGGTACACAATGGGTCAGGGACCGGGCTCCAAAGTTTTGATGGCTGAACTAGGTACAAGGTAATGAACTCCAAAGTTACAAAGGTAATGAAATCACAAGTTACAAAGGTAATGAATACTGTAAGAATGGTTACTTACGTTTATACATGGCTGCAATTATGAACAAATTTTAGAGTAATGAGCAATTCACACTTCCACACCCGGTCACAACTGTAGTGAGTTATTGGTCACTCTTTGATGTTCCTCGTGTCCATCTCACGCTATGCAAAAACTCAATGCACATAAAAGGCCCTAAAATCTGGAATTCATTACCTGTAAATATAAAAGAAACACTACTTGTTTATAAATTCAAGTCTCTTCTCAAAGATCACTTACTGACCCAAAACCAAATAAATACTGAATAACTGAACCTTATAAATTGTATATCTTAAATGTTTCTCACAATTATATCACATAAATGTTAAACCTAAAACCCAATCTAACTTTATTATTTTTTAAATACACTACCTAACAGAATACTTCATACGACTGAATGTACAACAATGCATGCAACCATATGACCTGTCTTTGTAATACTCACTTGTGCTTGTGTATTATCACTGATTTCATCATTGCTTAGTTAATTTTAAGCCAGCCCGAAATGCTATGCATAGTATAAGTGGCTTTGGCATGCTGCTCTTATCTGTATTTTTTTGTACCTCTGTATGTGTGCTCAAATTGTAAATAAATAAAAAATAAATAAATAAATTCATCACACACACACACACACACACACACACACACACAGGATGGATATGGGGCGCACAATAAAGTAGCCACTTCGGTGGCAAAATCTAAATCTTGTGAAGTTAGCAAGGGGGTCCACCTGCTTTAATTGGGAACTTCTATTTATTGTTTCAATTTACAAAGGAACTCCTGGTCCCTTGAATCCCTTTTCTTTCATGGCTCAGCTTTGGACAACAAATCTTCGTACATCAGGAAGTCAAACTTGACAGGTTTAAGCTGTCAGTGGCCCTTATAAACCCAACAAACAACAACACCAGAAGAGCTGCTCGTAACCTAAAAGAAATAATAATCTTATGTTGTGAAAATGTCTATAAAAAGCATCAAAGTATTATCGAGAAACCCAGACCACTATCTTCGAGAGACAAAAAATGATATACATAAAGGTAAATAGGGTTTATAGTTTGTTGATCAAAGAACAGTCCACGTGGGCCTGGAAGACCAGGCTGCAGCCAGGCCTGTGAGGTTCAAGGTTAGAGTCAGGCCTGTAACACCAGGCTACAGCCAAGCCTGTGAGGTTCAAGGTTAAGAGTCAGGCCTGTAACACCAGGCTGCAGCCAGGCCTGTGAGGTTCAAGGTTAAGAGTCAGACCTGTAACACCAGGCTACAGCCAAGCCTGTGAGGTTCAAGGTTAAGAGTCAGGCCTGTAACACCAGGCTGCAGCCAGGCCTGTGAGGTTCAAGGTTAGAGTCAGGCCTGTAACACCAGGCTGCAGCCAAGCCTGTGAGGTTCAAGGTTAGTCAGACCTGTAACACCAGGCTGCAGCCAGGCCTGTGAGGTTCAAGGTTAAGAGTCAGGCCTGTAACATCAGGCTGCAGCCAGGCCTGTGAGGTTCAAGGTTAGAGTCAGGCCTTTAACACCAGGCTGCAGCCAAGCCTGTGAGGTTCAAGGTTAGAGTCAGACCTGTAACACCAGGCTGCAGCCAGGCCTGTGAGGTTCAAGGTTAGAGTCAGGCCTGTAACACCAGGCTGCAGCTAAGCCTGTAAGGTTCAAGGCTAGAGTCAGGCCTATAAGACCAGGCTGCAGCTAAGCCTGTAAGGTTCAAGGTTAGAGTCAGGCCTGTAACACCAGGCTGCAGCCAGGCCTGTGTGTTTCAAGGCTAGAGTCAGGCCTGTAAGACAAGGCTGCATCCAAGCCTGTGAGGTTCAGGCTAGAGTTGCAGCGCTGTATAGCCCTCGTGGTTTACAGCTTCTTTTTGATTATAATAATCAGGCTAGAGTCAGGGCTGTAAAGTTAAAGGCTAGAGTCAGGCCTGCAAAACAAGGCTGCAACCAGGCTTATAAGGTTCAAGCGTGAGTCGCAGCACTAGCCCTCGTGGTTTAGCGCTTTTTTTTTATAATAATAATAATAATAATAATAATAATAATCAGGGAGGGGAATGTATGAGAGTATAGTTTTACCAACGCTCTTATATGGGTGTGAAGCATGGGTGATGAATGTTGCAGCGAGGAGAAGGCTGGAGGCAGTGGAGATGTCATGTCTGAGGGCAATGTGTGGTGTGAATATAATGCAGAGAATTCGTAGTTTGGAAGTTAGGAGGAGGTGCGGGATTACCAAAACTGTTGTCCAGAGGGCTGAGGAAGGGTTGTTGAGGTGGTTCGGACATGTAGAGAGAATGGAGCGAGACAGAATGACTTCAAGAGTGTTTCAGTCTGTAGTGGAAGGAAGGCGGGGTAGGGGTCGGCCTAGGAAAGGTTGGAGGGAGGGGGTAAAGGAAGTTTTGTGTGCGAGGGGCTTGGACTTCCAGCAGGCATGCTTGAGCGTGTTTGATAGGAGTGAATGGAGACAAATGGTTTTTAATACTTGACGTGCTGTTGGAGTGTGAGCAAAGTAACATTTATGAAGGGGTTCAGGGAAACCGGCAGGCCGGACTTGAGTCCTGGAGATGGGAAGTACAGTGCCTGCACTCTGAAGGAGGGGTGTTAATGTTGCAGTTTAAAAACTGTAGTGTAAAGCACCCTTCTGGCAAGACAGTGATGGAGTGTATGATGGTGAAAGTTTTTCTTTTTCGGGCCACCCTGCCTTGGTGGGAATCGGCCAGTGTGATAAAAAAAAAAATAATAATAATCAGGCTATGTCAGGGCTGTAAGGTTCAAGGCTTGAGTCAGGCCTGTAAGACAAGGTTGCAGCCAAGCCTGTGAGGTTCAGGCTAGAGTCGCAGTGCTGTATAACCCTTGTGGTTTAGAGCTTCTTTTTGATTATAATAATAATAATAATAATCAGGCTAGAGTCAGGGCTGTAAGGTTCAAGGCTAGAGTCAGGCACGTAAGACAAGGCTGCAGCCAGGCCTGTAAGGTTCAAGGCTAGAGTCAGGCCTGTAAGACAAGGCTGCAGCCAAGCCTGTAAGGTTCAGGCTAGAGTCGCAGCACTAGCCTTTGTGGTTTAGGGCTTCATTTTGATTATAATAATAATAATACTCAAGCTAGAGTCAGGGCTGTAAGGTTCAAGGCTAGAGTCAGGCCTGTAAGAGAAGGCTGCATCCAGGCCTGTGAGGTTCAGGCCAGAGTCGCAGCACTAGCCTTTGTGGTTTAGGGCTTCATTTTGATTATAATAATAATAATAATCAAGCTAGAGTCAGGGCTGTAAGGTTCAAGGCTAGAGTCAGGCCTGTAAGACAAGGCTGCAGCCAGGCCTATAAGGCTCAAGGCTAGAGTCAGGGCTGTAAGGCTCAAGGCTAGAGTCAGGGCTGTAAGGTTCAAGGATAGAGTCAGGGCTGCAAGGTTCAAGGCTAGAGTCAGGCCTGTAAGACAAGGCTGCAGTCAGGCCTGTAAGGTTCAAGACTAGAGTCAGGGCTGTAAGGTTCAAGACTAGAGTCAAGACTGTAAGGTTCAAGGCTAGAGTCAGGGCTGTAAAAGTTCAAGGCTAGAGTCAGGTCTGTAAGGTTCAAGGCTAGAGTGAGGCCTGTAGGGTTCAAGGCTAGAGTTAGGGCCTGTAAGGGTCAGGGCTAGAATCAGGGCTGTAAGGCTCAGGGCTGCATTCTGGCCTGCAAGGCTCAGGGTTGCAGCCAAGCCTCCTGTAAGGTTCAGAGTTACAGCCATGCCTGTAAGAGAGTAGGACCTCTTAGTGGGTGAAACTAAATAGTATATATTTTTAAAAATATTAATTTTTTTTGTTTACCCAGTTTTTGTAAGCAGGGTCATTGGAAATTATGAATTTCACTGCAATTTGGCCTAAAAAGCTGTATGTTTTTTGTTGGTTGTGTATTTTGTGGATTACTCTTCCATTTCTCCTTCTTTTGGTTTAAAATATAAACCAAAAATCGGTAGTTTGAAGAAAAATTCTAGCTGTTTGAAGGTACATAATACATATAAATGCACTGGAAAACATACAGAGGAAAATGGCAAAGTTGATCCTATATATCAGAAAACTTCTTTATTAGGATAGACTGAGAGGCCCTGAATCTGCACTCTCTAGAATGGCATAGAATTAGGGGTGGATATGATTGAGGTGTATAAATGGAAGACGAATAAATTTTGAAGGACCTTCCCAGTATGGGCCAGCAGGCCTATTGCAGTGTTCCTTTTTTCTTATATTCTTATACAGGGAATGTAAACAGTGTGCTAAAAATATCTAGCCAAAACAGGACTCACAGCAATGGTTTTAAGTTGGAAAAATTTAGATTCAGGAAGGATATAGGAAATCACTGGTTTGGTGATAGAGTAGTTTAGCGCTTCTTTTTTTATTATTATAATATAATAATTGGTAATAGAGTTGTGGATGAGTGGAACAGACTCCCAAGTACTGTCATAAAAGCTAAAATGTTGTGTAGTTTTAAAAATAGGTTAGATAAATACATGAGTGGGTGTGGGTGCATGTGAGTTGGACCTGACTAGCTTGTGCTAATAAGTCAGATGCCATGCTCCTTCCTTAAGCGGATGTGACCTGACCTGACTTGGTTGGATCATTGACTTAAGCCAGTAGGAGACTAAAACCTGCCTTGCATGGGCCAGTAGGCTTTCTGCAGTGTTCCAGCTTTCTTTTGTTCTTATGTTCTTATTTCTTCATTGACAGTTATCTTGAATATAAGTTTTTTTGGATATCCATATGTTTAGCTTCATTATTTATTGAAGAATCATAAAATTCTTTCTGATGTTATCAAATTCACTCTCAAAAGCTTTTATTTTATTGGGTTTTATTGAAAATTTTGAAAATTTAAAAATGTGCAAAAAATAAATACTGTGTGTGTGTGTGAATGTAGTTAGTTAATTTATTTCTTATATATTTTAGTACAAAGAAACTACGATCCAGACCTCCATCCCTTTGAGGCAGCTCGAGAGTATAAATTGGCTCTAAATGCTGTCAAACTTGAGAGAGTGTTTGCCAAGCCTTTCATTGGAAGCCTCGCACATTCTGAGGGTGTGTCTGCTATTTGCCGTCACCCAAGCAGGCTGGCGTGCTCATTTACAGGAACAGTTGAAGGGGAGGTGAGTGACATCCTAGCTTTCATTTTTTTGTATGAACTAGATGCACATACTTAAAGCTGTAACCCCATTCAACACTTTGAGGTTGAGAGGTAAGAATCTTTAGATTGTGTTTTGATGACTGTTTCTTAAACTCAGACCGTGGCAGATTTCCCAGGATTTTCTTTAATGTGTGTGGCTGAGATATTTTCTTATCTGTCAAAATTTTGGTGGTGCATTACCCCAACAAACTTAAGAGATTTTATTAAAAAAATAAAATTTAAAACTATAATTTTGTATGTGCTACATATAAGGTCTGTGAAAATATTGTTCTTGATATACAGCCTCTTCTCACTTAGCAACGTACTCATTTACTGACGACTCGAACTTACGACGGGCTCTCTGACCAGTATGCATACCTAAATAATGTATATTAATGCTAATTTCCTCTATTCTGTTTATTACAGTATACGTACAGTACACTTCTGTATAAACATTTAACCCTTTGACTGTTTATGTCGTATATATATGTCTTATCCGCCACTGTTTCTGACGTATTTATACGCGTAAATTCTACCGGCTTCAAATCAAGCAGGAGAAAGCTGGTAGGCCCACATGTGAGAGAATGGGTCTGTGTGGTCAGTGTGCACCACATAAAAAAAATTCCTGCAGCACACAGTGCGTATACCTTACCTATATACCGTATACTTTACCTCCTATACCCTGAGCTGCAGTGGCGGCTCATGGTATAGGAGGTAAAGTTCTAGCATGGATAGAAGTATGGCTTACCAATAGAAAGAAGAGAGTTACCATTAATGGAGTGAAATCTGAATGGGGATTAGTCACTAGTGGCATTCCACAAGGATCAGTTTTAGGCCCTCTTTTGTTCATAATTTATATTAATGACCTTGATGAAGAGATTACGAGTGACATGAGTAAGTTTGCTGATGATACAAAGATAGGCCGTATAATTCACTCTGAGGAGGATAGCAATGAACTCCAGGAGGATTTGGACAAATTAATGTCTTGGTCTGAAAAATGGCAGATGAAGTTCAATGTTGATAAGTGTAAGGTACTAGCCCTTGGTAATGAAAATAACCCTCGAAGCTATAATCTAGGTGAAGTAGAGCTTGATCATACAGAGTGTGAAAAAGACTTGGGAGTCATGGTAAGTAGAAATCTAAAGCCAAGACAGCAGTGCCTTAGTATGTGCAACAAGGCCAACAGATTACTTGGATTTATTTCAAGAAGTATAAGTAACAGAAGTCCAAAAGTTATTTTACAGCTCTATACATCACTAGTGAGGCCTCATTTAGATTATGCTGCTCAGTTTTGGTCCCCTTACTACAGGATGGATATAGACTCATTAGAGAACATACAGAGAAGAATGACTAAAATGATTTACTGTGTAAGGAACCTTAACCCTTAAATGGTCCAAACGTATATATATGTTTTTTCAACATCTGAAAGTATGTAAAAAAATGTAGATCTTCTTTTTTGTTTTACATTTGAAAACGTGTAAAAAAACACTTTTATCTACATTTTTTTTTTGTTATATTTGAAAATATGTAAAAAAAAGTAGATCTACTTTTGTAACACTATGAATTTGAACGTTGATCTCTTTGGACCGTTTAAGGGTTAAATCTCCACTCTCTGGAGAGGCGTAGAATGAGGGAAGATATCATTGAAGTGTATAAGTGGATGACGGGCATAAACAAGGGAGATATTAATAAAGTACTGAGGGTGTCGAACCAGGTAAGAACCATATATAATGGATTTAAGTTGGATAAGTTTAGATTTAGAAAGGACATAGGTAAGTACTGGTTTTCTAACAGAGTTGTAGATGCGTGGAACAGTCTTCCCAGTGGGGTGATAGAGGCTAGGACCTTGGGTAGCTTTAAGAAGAGACTGGACAAATATATGAGTGGGAGGGGCTGGGTTTGATTGGTGTCATTGGGTACGGGAGTTATTTCTTGGGTAGCTTAAGGTAGAGGTCGTTTTGATAAGGACCTGACTCGCATGGGCCAGTAGGCCTTCTGCAGTGTTCCTCCATTCTTATGTTCTTATGTAATGAGAAAAAAAACTGACCGTCTTTTTGGATTAAAACGCCGACTTTGAGGTGTATTTTCGTATATTTATCATTGTACAGTGGACCCCCGCATAACGATCACTTCCGAATGCGACCAATTATGTAAGTGTATTTATGTAAGTGCGTTTGTACGTGTATGTTTGGGGGTCTGAAATGGACTAATCTGCTTCACAATATTCCTTATGGGAACAAATTCGGTCAGTACTGGCACCTGAACATACTTCTGGATTGAAAAAATATCGTTAACCGGGGGTCCACTGTATTCTCGTTTTCATGGTCTCAGGTGATAAAATGGAAAACATATTACAGAAATAGAGATGATTTTCATTACTTTCACGATGAAAACGACCTTGAAATTGAGCTCAAAGTAGCGGAAATGTTCGATTTTTACCAATGTTCAGGAGTGAGCAAATTACACGACACGTCCAATACACGTCAACTAGGGAGTTTAATGTTCTTTCACTAGTGCACTGATATTATTTATACCATTTTTACAATAATGCATTAGTCTGCATAACAGTAAATTTTGTATTTTTTTGGATGAATAAAAAATCAAAATAGAAAGCAATAGTAATATAAGAGGGTCCCAGAGACATGACTAATGAACAGAGGATATGTTATTTTAGTGCCAAGAATGTCTACATTGTTTATTCTGGACCCTATTTTGAAATTGGCATCTTCTTTAATTTGCGTGAAATTGGCCAAATTGCCAATTTCTGACCACTTTATTGGGTAGTTCAAATCGGTAAATGGGTGGTTTCTTGTACTCAACTGATAGAAAAAATGGAGTTCTAAAGAAATAGCTATGAGTTGGGTCAACTGGAACAACGGAATTGGCTAAAAACAGGGCTCAAAGTCAGCGAAATTGCCAATGCGTGTATGTCGCTGAAACCGCTAATTTCGCGGGAGCATAATTCCACGAGTTTTCGACCTAATTTTGTACTTT
>NC_091306.1:31775477-31795477 GCF_038502225.1 Cherax quadricarinatus | reverse complement strand
GTTTTTGTCTACTATGCGGGGCAAAATTTTAGCGATCAAAGCGTTCGCTATGCGGAATGTTCGCTATGCAAGGCGTTCGCTATGCGGGGGTCCACTGTATATAAGCATCAGGCGCCTTGCTTCTGCTTCAGAATCTCCACGACTACGGTGCTCTTTGCACCTACTCCTAGGTTGAGGGACTGATTACCTCATCTTCTGTACATAGTTAACAAAAAAAAGGCACAATACCATGACTGGAACGATACACAAATAACCCGCACATAAAAGAGAGAAGCTTACGACGACATTTCGGTCCGTCTTGGACCATTTACAAAGTCACACTAACCAGAAGTGGAGCAGGACGGCTATATATAGGCAGGAAGAGGCGGTGGTAGTAGTAGTAGTACAAGAATGGTATATAATACCGACAAGATGAAATTAAGACACATGCGCAACACCCGGGCATCCCTATCGTAGATGTTTCGCCATCCAGCCAGCCACTGGATGGCAAAACGTCCACAACAAAGACACCCAGACGCCGCACATGTGTTTTAATTTCATCAGTAGTAGTAGTAGTAGTGGTAGTAGAAGAGGTAGTAGTAGTGGTAGTGGTAGAAATGGGGAATAAGGAGGATGAGCCAGTCAAATACAAAGGAAGGGGAGCACTGCAAGGGAGCTAGGTGCCCACAGAGGGAGAGCAAGCGCATAGAGGTGCGTGAAAGGGGAAGTGGTGAAATAAATGAAGAAGGAACAGAAACACGAGACAGAAGAGAGAAAGACAACCCAGAGGAGAAAAAGGAAAGAGGAAAGGAGAAGAGGGAGAAGAAGAAAAAGAGAAAGAAAAAATGAGGAGTCAGGTTAAGTCACGGGTGTTCTGAAGTTTGGAGCATTTTACAATGTAGTGGGAGAGGAAGGCATCTACAGAGATGAAGCCAGGGCTAAGATTCATACAAGGAAAGTTTTGTATTAGAGAGGATTCAACTAGACGGCGACTGTTTGAGTTGGTAGTAGGGAAGACAGTTTTAGCAGAAGACCAGTCAATAGGATGGCTATGATCTCTGATGTGACAGAAAAGAGCATTGTTAGTGTCGGCAAGCCTAACACTATTTTTGTGCTCCCTAAGTCTGTCAGAAAGAGATTGACCAGTTTCTCCGAAGTATTGAAGAGGACAGGAGGAGCAAGAAATAGAGTAGACACCAGGAACATCTGTAGAGGGAAGCTTGCCGACACTAACAATGCTCTTTTCTGTCACGTCAGAGATCATAGCCATCCTATTGACTGGTCTTCTGCTAAAACTGTCTTCCCTACTTCCAACTCGAACAGTCGCTGTCTAGTTGAATCCTCTCTAATACACAACTTTCCTTGTATGAATCTTAGCCCTGGCTTCATCTCTGTAGATGCCTTCCTCTCCCACTACATTGTAAAATGCTCCGAACTTCAGAACACCCGTGACTTAACCTGACTCCTCATTTTTCTTTTTCTTTTTCTTCTTCTCCCTCTTCTCCTTTCCTCTTTCCTTTTTCTCCTCTGGGTTGTCTTTCTCTCTTCTGTCTCGTGTTTCTGTTCCTTCTTCATTTATTTCACCACTTCCCCTTTCACGCACCTCTATGTGCTTGCTCTCCCTCTGTGGGCACCTAGCTCCCTTGCAGTGCTCCCCTTCCTTTGTATTTGACTGGCTCGTTCTCCTTATTCCCCACTTCTACCACTACCACTACTACTACCTCTTCTACTACCACTACTACTACTACTACTGATGAAATTAAGACACATGTGCGGCGTCTGGGTGTCTTTGTTGTGGACGTTTCGCCATCCAGTGGCTGGCTGGATGGCGAAACGTCTACGATAGGGATGCCCGGATGTTGCGCATGTGTCTTAATTTCATCTTGTCGGTATTATATACCATTCTTGTACTACTACTACTACTACTACCACCACCACCTCTTCCTGCCTATATATATCCGTCCTGCCCCACTTCTGGTTAGTGTGACTGTAAATGGTCCAAGTCGGACCGAAACATCGTCGTGAGCTTCTCTCTTTTATGTGCGGGTTATTTGTGTATCAGTACATAGTTCTACTATCTTCAAGTTATGTCCTGGAATTTGTACTGATAAAGCCACTGGATGGCGAAACGTCTACAATAAAGATACCCTACTACCTAGGATTCAGTTTTATTTATTTTGTTTTTTTTTTATTAACACATTGACCGTTTATCACGAAGGTAGGGTGGCCTGAAAAAGAAAATCTTTCACCATCATTCACTCCATCACTGTCTTGCCAGAGGCACACTTAAGCTACAGTTACAAAACTACAACATTAACACCCCTTCTTCAGGGTTCAGGTATTGTACTTCCCATCTCCAGGACTTAAGTCCGCCCTGCTGGTTTCCCTGAATCCCTTCGTAAATATTATCCTGCCCACACTCCAACAGCACGTCAAGTCCTATAAACCATTTGTCTCCATTCCCTCCTATCTAACATGTGCATGCATGCTTGCTGTAAGTCCAAGCCCCTCGCACACAAAACCTTTACCCCCTCCCTCCAACCTTTCCTAGGCTGACCTCTACCCTGCCTTCCCTCCACTACAGATTTATATACTCAAAGTCATTCTATTTTGTTCCATCTTCTCTACATGTCCAAACCACCTCAACAACCCCTCCTCAGCCCACTGGATAATAGTTTTGGTAATCCCACACTTTCTCCTAATTTCCAAACTATGAATTCTCTGCATTATATTCACACCACACATTGCCCTCAGACATAGCATCTCCACTGCCTCCAGCCTTCTCCTTGTTGCAACATTCACCACCCATGCTTCACACCATTATAAGTGCTTTGGTATAACTATACTCTCGTACATTCCCCTCTTTGCTTCCATGTACAATGCTCTTTGTCTCCACAGACTCCTCAGTGCACCACTCATCTTTTTTTCCTTGTCAGTTCTGTGATTCACCTCATCTTTCATAGGCCCATCTGCTGACACGTCTACTCCCAAATATCTGAATACATTCACCTCCTCCATACTCTTTCCCTCCAACCTGATATCCAGTCTTTCGTTACCTAATTTTTTTGTTATCCTCATCACCTTACTCTTTCCTATATTCACTTTCAATTTTCTTCTTTTACATACCCTACCAAACTCATCCACTAACCTCTGCATCTTCTCTTCAGAATCTCCCAACAACACAGTGTCATCAGCAAAGAGCAACTGTGACAACTCCCACTTTGTGTTAGATTCTTTATCTTTTAACCCTACACCTCCTGGCAACACCCAAGTACGTATTCGCTTCTTTTACAGCTCCATCTATAAATATATTGAACAACCAAGGTGACATCCCACATCCTTATCTGAGGCCTACTTTTACTGGGAAATATTCCCCCATCTGTCCTACATACTCTAACTTGAGCCTCACTATCCTCGTAAAAACTTTTCACTGCTTCAATAACCTTCCTCCTATTCCATACATTTGCAACATCTGCCACATTGCCCCCCCTATCCACCCTGTCATACACCTTTTCCAAATCCATAAATGCCACAAAAACCTCTTTACCCTTATCTAAATACTGTTCACCTGCATGTGTCACTATAAACACTTGGTCTACACACCCTTTACCCTTCCTAAAGCCTCCTTGTTCATCTGCTATCCTGCTCTCCGTCTTACTCTTAATCATTTCAGTAATAACTCTGCCATACACTTTACCAGGTATACTCAACAGACTTTTCTTTTTTTTCAACAAACCGGCCGTATCCCACCAAGGCAGAGTGGCCCAAAAAGAAAAAATGAAAGTTTCTCTTTTTAAATTTAGTAATTTATACAGGAGAAGGGGTTACTAGCCCCTTGCTCCTGGCATTTTAGTCGCCTCTTACAACACGCATAACTTACGGAGGAAGAATTCTGTTCCACTTCCCCCTGGAGATAAGAGGAAATAAACAAGAACAAGAACTAGTAAGAAAATAGAAGAAAACCCAGAGGGCTGTGTATATATATGCTTGTACATGCATGTGTAATGTGACCTAAGTGTAAGTAGAAGTAGCAAGATGTACCTGAAACCTTGCATGTTTATGAGACAGAAAAATGGACACCAGCATTCCTACCATCATGTAAAACAATACAGGCTTTTGTTTTACACTCACTTGGCAGGACGGTAGTACCTCCCTGTGCGGTTGCTGTCTACCAACCTACTACCTAGACTCGACAGACTTATTCCCCTATAATTTTTGCATTCTCTTTTGTCACCTTTGCCTTTATACAAAGGAACTATGCATGCTCTCTGTCAGTCCCTAGGTACCTTACCCTCTTCCATAAATTTATTAAGTAAAAGCACCAACCACTTCAAAACTATATCCCCACCTGCTTTTAATATTCATACAGTGGTGCTCTGAGTTTCGGCCATACTTCGTTCCAGAAGGCTGTTTGAGTGCCGTTACCGAACAAATTTGTTCCCATAAGGAATAATATAAATTAGATTAGTCTGTTTCAGACCTCCAAAAACACTCTTACAAAAGCACTTACAATAATACACATAATTGTATGAGTTGGGAGTTGTATGAAACTCGGTGTACCACTCTATCTTTATCCCATCAATCCCAGCTGCTTTACCCCCTTTTATTCTATCCACTGCCACACAAACTTCCCCCACACTAACAACTTGCTCCTCCTCACTCCTACAAAATGTTATTTCTCCTTGCCCTATACACAAAAATCACAGCTTCCCTATCTTAATCAACATTTAACATTCCTCAGAATATTCCCTCCATCTTCTCAATACCTCTAACTCTCCATTTAATAACTCTTCTCTCCTATTTTTAACAATCAAATCCATTTGTTCCCTAGGCTTCCTCAAGTTATTAATCTCACTCCTAAGCATTTTCTGATTTTCAACAAAATTTGTCAATAACATCTCACCCACTCTCTCATTTGCTCTCTTTTTGAAGTGCTTCACCACTCTCTTAACCCCTTTAACGGTCCAAACATATATATACGTTCTCTTGCGCAGCGCCCCAAACGTATATATATATATGTTTCATTTTTCATTCATTCAAAATTGGCGTGATAGGCCTGAGTCACCTAGACGTGAGAGAATGGGTGTGCGCACTCAGTGTGCACCATATGAAAAAATCGGGGACGCCTGGGTACCACGTGGCAGGTCCAGTTACATTCAGTTCCATCTTGGGTCGGCATCATGGCACATCCTCGTGATTCACTCATGCCTTGTCATATTAACACTCTACTATTCGAGGAAAGTGATATAGATCATGAGTTTAGTGAATTTGACACCAATGGGGCAAGTAATATTCAAGGAATTAGTGAAAATGTCGACGATAACCCAGATGACCCTCAGCCCATCACCTCTGGGGTAGCCACACCTGTCCTTGGGCCAAGCACCTCTGGGGTAGCCAGTGTGGCCACAGCAGACCCTAGGCCAAGCACTTCTGGGGTGGCCAGTGTGGCCACACAAGACCTTGGGCCAAGCACCTCTGGAGTGGCAAGTGTTACCCATAGGCAACTTCGCAAGAGGAAACTATCATTTTCCCGGTGTTTTAGTGATAGTGAAAGTGATGTTAGTGACGATGAGATTGATTTTATGCCATTCGAGGATTCGTCTAGCAATAGTGAAGTTCATTATTCACCAGTGAAGTGTACTTTTAGGCGTCATCGTCTCCATTCGGGCAGTGTGCCATATGCAGTCCCCAAGGGTTGTGGCAGGTCACGATCCAAAACCAGGCCACTGATAGTGAAAGTGATCATGAAGGCGAGTATGCAGGGATGAGGAAGTAGTGGTGGGTGGCACGGTGCCTGGCCCACATGGCGTGGTGGGTGGACAGACAAAGGACCGCCCGACATCCCCTCAACCATGTGCTGCCTCCACTCCTGTCCCTCCTTCTGCTCCCCCTCGCCCCATGCCACAGGTCCACCCTGCACCATGTGATCGTGAGTAGAACTGGACACAAAGTATATTCATGCCACAGCCTTGTGATTTTGGTGTGAGTGGAAGTGGTATCCAGCCAGCATGTCCCCTAACGAATGAGTCTACAGACTTAGATTATTTCCAGTTGTACTTTGACGAGCCTATAATGAACTTGATAGTGACCCAGACAAGCAGTTATTACCGATATGTCATGGACAACACAGCAGAGGTTGGAGAATCGTCACGGCTGCACAGGTGGAAAGACACAACAGTGGCTGAAATGTATTCCTTGCCACTGTCATGCTTATGCTACATATCTATAAGAACAATATACGTAATTACTGGTTCACAGACCACTTCATCAGTACTCCAGTTTTCTGTGACCTCCTTCCCTGCAACAGATTCACTCTGTTGCTATGAATACTCCAATATGCCAAACAGAAATGACCTTCTATATAAAATCTGGGAAGTGTTTATGCATTTGAAGCAGAAATTCAGTGCATACTTTTATTCCTTCAAGAACATTGTTGTTGATGAGTCCTTGATTCTGTTCAAGGGACACCTGTCATTCACGCAATATATACCAAGCAAACGTAATCGCTTTGGTATAAAACTTTTTGTTGTGTGTGACTGTGAGAGTGGTCTTGTGTTGGATGTTATTGTATACACCGGGAGAAACACACTCGATGATGACTAACGATGTTGGGCATTTCCGGTGATGTTGTTTGCAGGATGATGGAACCATACCTTGGCAAGGGCCATACATTGTACACAGACAACTAACTCCTAACTGTCACTATCTGGTGCCAATACCACCTACCCCAAAGAAGAAGAATTCCCAGAAAAAGTGTATTGTGTGTGCTAACACCAAAAAATGACCCTAACAGCGGAAGGACATATGATTCATTTGTTACCAGTGTGGGGTGGCACTCTGTATGAATCCATGCTTCATGGAGTATCATACAATCGTGGAACTCTAGAAACATAAGTGGGACATGTAAATACTTGTATATAGTTGTAGATAATAGAATGTGATTCAGCCAGGTGTGCAGAATCACCTGTCAATGTGTACATATGTGTTTATGACAGTATGATAATTTTGTATATAATATTGGTGTATAAACAACAATTGGCATTGAAATCAAAAGATTTGCTGTAAAACATAATTATCATATCATGAAAACCAAGAAAATGAAAAAAATGGAAGAAAACGGTAACTATGTAGAATTTCTGCAAGTGGCAGTACTCCCAGTTGCCGTCAGGTGATCGCCAAGTGCCAACTTCGTGGCCTCATATCTCGGTAAGTACTGTCCTTAATTTTTTTTTATTCTAAAACACTTAAAAAAATGTGCTCTTTTTTTCTATAAAAAAAAACTATTTTTTTTTTTCAAAATATTCCGGGCGCTGCGCGAGAGAACGTATATGTACGTTGGACCGTTTAAGGGTTAACCTCTCTTTTCTTCTCCATATACTCCTTCCTCCTTGCATCTCTTCTACTTTGTAAAACCCTCTCATATGCTAACTTTTTCTCTCTTAGTACTCTCTTTACATCATCATTCCACCAATCGCTCCTCTTCCCTCCCGCACCCACTTTCCTGTAACCACAAACTTCTGCTGAACACTAACACTACATTCTTAAACCTACCCAATACATCTTCAACCCCATTGTACAGTGGACCCCCGCATAACGATCACCTCCGAATGCGACCAATTATGTAAGTGTATTTATGTAAGTGCGTTTGTACGTGTATGTTTGGGGGTCTGAAATGGACTAATCTACTTCACAATATTCCTTATGGGAACAAATTCGGTCAGTACTGGCACCTGAACATACTTCTGGAGTGAAAAAATATCGTTAACCGGGGGTCCACTGTATATACTCTTACCAGCCCATCTCTCCTCCAGTAGTTGTTTATATCTTACCCTAATTGCCTCCTCCTTTAGTTTATAAACCTTCACCTCTCTCTTACTTGCTGCTTCCATTTTCCTTGTGTCCCATCTATCTTTTACTCTTACTGTAGCTACAACTAAAAAGTGATCTGATATATCTGTAGCTCCTCTATAAACATGTACATCCTGAAGTCTACTTAACCCTTTGAGGGTTTTGGATGTACTAGTACGGCTTACGTGCAGGGGTTTTTGACGTACTAGTACGCATAAATTCTAGCGCCATCAAATCTTGCGGGAAAAGGCTGGTAGGCCTAGATGTGAGAGAATGGGTCTGTGTGGTTGGTGTGCGCGGTAGAAAAAAAAATCTGGGACCCAGTGGTGCATTGTGGGAACGCCATCTTAGTACACAATGTCCACCATGCCTCGCGGTAAGAAGTTCCTCACTCCTCGGCGAATTGGGACACTTTTGTTCCCCAGTGACAGTTCTAATATAGATGGAAGTGCCAGTGAAGATGAGTTTCAAGGTTTTGGTGAGGTTTTGACCAAAACTAATGATCATAATATCGGTAATAGTGAGGAAAACCCAGACGACCCTCAGCCTTCCACCTCTGGTGTTGGGCTGTCTTTTTCACGTTCAGTTGTACCAGAATCAAAGAGGAAACTCCAATGTTTCCAAATCCCATACTCAGATGTGAGCATTTGTGATGATAGTGAGAGTGATTATGAACTACAAGCTCTTGAAAACAGTTCCAGTAGTGATAGTGAAGTGGAATATTCCCCAGTGAAGCGTCAGTATATATGACGATATATGTGCTCTGGTAGTGTGCCATATGCTATTCCAAGGGGAAGGAGTACATCTCGGAGTACATCCCATGGCTGTACAACAGGAACAAACAGTGAAAATGACAATGATAGTGTTGCAATTGGGATGGAAAATGTGCTTGGTTGTGGTGGTGGTGGTGACGGCCGTGAGGCACCAGCAGTGGGCCATGCTGCCACTCCCGCTGCCACCCACGCCGCTGTCCCAGCTGATCTACAACAAAGGCCACCATCCCCCACCCACCCACCACACCAGCCTCCACAACCACAACCTCCACAACCACAATCACCTGTCATTGTCCAGTACCCACCAGCAGACTGCACCTGGGATTGGCAGGAAGCTGTCAATTTTGTTCCAAATGCCCACCAGTTTGATGACAGCCAAAGTGGAATATGGCCATCTTGTACACTTGGGAACAATGCCACTGAACTGGAATGTTTCGAGTTATTCTTTGACGAACCTTTGATGGAAAGTATTGCCATGGAAAGCAACACGTACTGCGAGTACACCATGGTAAACACAATACTTTCACCAAAATCACGTCTACACCAGTGGAAGGAGGCAACTGTGACTGAGATGTATCTTTTCTTTGCCAAAATGATGCTTATGCCACAATACACCCTGTCAACTAATTACACGAATACCACCTGGTGGTTAACACTTACACTTACACTCACCCATTTGACCATAAACAGAAATATCAATCCCAATCTCAAAATAATGAATCTTAACTAGTCATAAGTTGGCCTGTGATACTCCAATATTGAAACTATGTATAGTGCCAAAACAAAAGCATTCACATTGCTAAACTCACAAACTAGTATTTAGTCACATAGCCATATTACCAACTTACCTCATAATTTTGTAATATTTTAAACTTAAGATTTAATCTAAGTCTGCCCAAAATGCCTAGCCATGCTAGGTGTTCTAGTGGTACACTCTGTAATTATTATTTTACTACATGTAAACCACACAATAACCAAATTCTGTAAGCTCAGCATTGTAATCCTTATAGAGAATAAACTTTGAATTTGAATGTGTATAAATACAAAGTGAAATCATACTGGTCAACAGACCGCCTGATTGCAACCCCAGGTTTCAGTGATATAATGCCAGTGAATCGATTTGTGCTAATGTTACGTATGCTTCACTTCTCAGACAAAACCAGGCCTGACAGAAATGACAAGTTATATAAGATTAGGCATGTGTTTGTGTATCTGAAAGAGAAATTCAATATGTATTTTTATCCCTTCAGGAAGCTTGTAATTGACGAGTCTTTGATTCTGTTCCAAGGAAGACTCTCTTTCAAGCAGTACATACCAAGCAAGAGGAAATGCTTTGGTATAAAGTTGTTTGTGCTTTGTGATTGTTACAGTGGTCTGGTATTGGATATTATTGTGTACACTGGAAGTTATACATTGCAAAATACCAGGAAGTTATTGGGCATATCTGGTGATGTGGTTAGAACAATGATTGAACCATACCTTGGTAAGGGGCATACATTATATACTGATAACTGGTACACAAGCCCCTCACTCAGTGATTTTTTGTGAGTGAACAAGACAGATGTGTGTGGCACAGTGTGTGTAAATCGGAAACACATGCCCAGGTTTGACGCTGGCACTCGTAGAGGTGAGGTGCAGGCGTTTGCTGCCAATGACATCATGGCATTTCGGTGGCATGACAAACGAGATGTCACATTGTTGTCATCAGTTCACCCTAATGAAATGGCAGACACTGGCAGGCACCATAGAGAGAGCAATGAACCCATTCTAAAACCTGCAGCTGTGAGTGATTACACCTTTAATATGCGTTCAGTGGACAAATGTGACATGCAGATTGGGTTTGCTGATTGTGTTCGCAAGAGTTATAAGTGGTACATAAAACTCTTTTTCCATCTTCTGGACATTTCCATGCTCAATGCTTATAATGTGTATAAGATGAGGACCAGAAACAAACCACAATACGGCAAATTCTGTTTGTCTGTCATCAGACAAATAGTATTCAAGTACCAAGGAAGAAC
The DNA here is from genome assembly GCF_038502225.1 of Cherax quadricarinatus. NCBI lineage: Eukaryota > Metazoa > Arthropoda > Malacostraca > Decapoda > Parastacidae > Cherax > Cherax quadricarinatus. The sequence goes on along the minus strand of NC_091306.1, from coordinate 31,784,859 downwards.
ACCTGCAATAGACTGCCCACCAAATTATCAACAACTACCTTCTCATCTGAAGCATGGTGATCACTTGCTGGTAAAACTGCCTGATACTGCTTTCAAGAAAAAGGCTCAGAAGAGGTGTTATGTCTGTGCACATACAAGGAAACGCCCACAACAACGCAGAGACACTCGTTTTATGTGTGAAGAATGTAAAACACCACTGTGCATGACACCATGTTTCAAAGACTTCCACAGGCTGCAGAACTTCTAGAAACATTCCCTGTGACTGTATATGTGTATATAAAATATAGAGAAATAGTAATAAACAACATTTCCTATCGTTTGTTTGTGTAAATATTTTCTGTAAACAAAACATTGACAACAGTGTTTACGCCCTTATTGTGTAGTATTGAAAAAGAAAACTTACAAAATACTGATCATATTGGTCTCACAGGCCATAAAAGTTACTTGGAAAAAGAAAAATTAAAAAAATAATAGAAATTAGTACATAAAGTAAATAAAAGAATACCGGGAGACGGCAGTCGGCGATATTGCCTCATTGTCCCCCTTTTTCATCAACTTCACGCCTCCATATCTCGGTGAGTATTGATGGTAAAAAAATTTTGTTTAACCTATAATATTTAGAAAAAAAAAAAAATTTCATAAGAATTTTTTTTTTTTTTTTTGAAATTTGGCCGACCCTGAGAACGAGTCTCTGAGAGGACCTGTCGACCCTCAAAGGGTCGACAGTGGACCTGCACCTTACGATGGCATCGCGTTAGGTTAAATCCACCATACGATACATTTTAACGCAAAAATTTTGCCTCGCCTCACGCGATTTGTCCCGGTCTGGGACACATCCCACATGTGGCCTGAGCGTGCCTCAGCTGCCCCGTGGGTGCCAGTGTTTACAAGCCAGCCAGTGCAGTCGCATCCACGCATACAATCGGTACATTTCATATTATCACAGCGTTTTTAGTGATTGTACCTGCAAAATAAGTCACCATGGGTCCCAAGAAAGCTTCTAGTGCCAACCGTGCAGTAAAAAAGGTGAAAATTATTATGGAAATGAAGAAAGAGATAATTGCTAGGTACGAAAGTGGAGTGTGTGTCTTGGAGCTGGCCAGGTTGTGTAACCAAACCCCAATCAACCATCGCTACTATTGTGGCCAACAAAACGGCAATCACAGAGGCTGTTCTTGCAAAAGGTGCAAGTTTGTTTTTGAAACAGAGATTGCAAGTACTCAAAGATGTTAAGAGACTGTTATTGGTGTGGATAAACAAAAAACAGATAGCAGGAGATACCATCTCTCAAGCGATCATATGTAAAAAGGGTGGGAAATACGTACTATCATACCACGGTCAGCTGTTGCTGCACCACCGTCAGCTGTTGCTGCACCACAGTCAGCTGATGCTGCACCACAGTCAGCTGCTGCTGCACCACCGTCAGCTGCTGCTGCACCACCGTCAGCTGCTGCTGCACCACCGTCAGCTGCTGCTGCACCACAGTCGGCTGCTGCTGCACCACCGTCAGCTGCTGCTGCACCACCATCAGCTGCTGCTGCACCACCATCAGCTGTTGCTGCACCATGGTCAGCTGCTGCTGCACCATCGTCAGCTGTTGCTGCACCATGGTCAGCTGTTGCTGCACCAGTCAGCTGTTGCTGAACCACGGTCAGCTGCTGTTGCATCACGGTCAGCTGCTGCTGCACCACGGTCAGCTGCTGCTGCACCACAGTCAGCTGCTGCTACACCACCATCAGCTGTTGCTGCACCACGGTCAGCTGTTGCTGCACCAGTCAGCTGTTGCTGAACCACGGTGAGCTGCTGTTGCACCACGGTCAGCTGCTGCTGCACCACAGTCAGCTGCTGCTACACCACCGTCATCTGTTGCTGCACCACAGTCAGCTGCTGCTGCACCAAAGTCAGCTGTTGCTGCATCACGGTCAGCTGGTCCTAGTGGCATTAAAAGAAGAAGGGAAGTAACCCCGGAAAAGGACGTGCTACTTAAAGTCCTAATGGAAGGGGATTCCCCTTCTAAGCATTAACAACTTCCACACTCTCCCCTCCTCCCATCCCATCAATCATCACCAGATCTTCACGGATTAATTTGATTTCTATCATTTCTTATGGGGAAAATTAATGCACCTTACGATAATTTCGGCATACGATGAGCTCTCAGGAATGGAATAATATCGTAAGGTGGGGGTCCACTGTACTTAGTCCAACAAACTACTGTCATTATGCCCTGCATCATATCTTGTATACCTATTTATCCTCTTTTTTCTTAAAATATGTGTTACCTATAACCAAAACCCTTTCTATACAAAGTTCATTCAAAGGGCCCCCATTATCATTTACAAGTGGCACCCCAAACTTACCTACCACACCCTCTTTAAATGTTTCTCCTACTTTAGTATTTTGGTCCCCTACCACAATTACTCTCTCACTTGGTTCAAAATTTCCTACATACTCACTTAACATCTCCCAAAATCAATCTCTCTCTTTCTCTCTCTCTTTCTCTCTCTCTTTCTCTCTCTTTCTCTCTCTCTTTCTCTCTCTCTTTCTCTCTCTCTTTCTCTCTCTCTTTCTCTCTCTCTTTCTCTTTCTCTCACTTTCTCTCTCTCTCTTTCTCTCTTTCTCTTTCTCTCTCTTTTTCTCTCTCTCTCTCTCTCTCTTTCTCTCTCTCTCTCTTTCTTTCTCTCTCTCTTTCTCTCTCTCTTTCTCTCTCTCTTTCTCTCTCTCTTTCTCTCTCTCTTTCTCTCTCTCTTTCTCTCTCTCTCTCTTTCTCTCTCTCTCTCTTTCTCTCTCTCTCTCTCTCTCTCTCTCTCTCTCTCTCTCTCTCTCTCTCTTTATCTCTATACCTCTTTATCTCTCTCTCTTTATCTCTCTTTAACTCTCTCTCTCTCTCTCTCTCTCTCTCTCTCTCTCTCTCTCTCTCTCTCTCTTTTTTACACAGGGTTTGACAAGGTTATAGATCCCTAGTTTTATTGACAAGCTATTTACAGGTTAAGAATTCCTAACTTTATTGACAAGCTAAGAGCTGTTACCTACATCAGCTCATTTGAAAGCATTTTTATTGTTATGAGACGTACAAGTAGGAAACAGGATGAAGTTGGAGGCATCGTTGAAATCATAATGCTGTACGAATGTGCTCCAGACTCGAGTCATCCTGGGGATAAATGATCTCAGATGGAGTGATGTTCTGGAGAAGGGTACAGCCAGAGTGAAGTTGCTGTTTTCTGCCCGTCTTATGGTATAGAAGCTTGTTTCACGCTGTCCTCGAAGTGGATCCAAGTGTGGTACTTTGACAATATTGGCCTTGTACATAACAGTAAGTTCACCCACATCCCTCCTGTGTTGAAGGCTCTGCTGAAATGACAAATCTATCCAGGATGGGTCCAGGCGAGAGATGAGACGTCTAGCTCTGTTCTATACTCTGTCAAGCAGTTGCAGATGAGAGGGGGGGGGGCAGACAAACCAAGAAAGTGGAGCATATTCAAGGTGCGAGCGCACTTTGTGCCTCTGCATAGAATCTTGCAACCCCTACTGTCAAGTAGATGCGAGATATGGCGAAGTGCTGTAAGCTTCCTGGCTGCCTTGTTTGCAAGATTTACAACATGGTTCTTCATGGTTAGTTTGGAGTCAAATTTCACCCCAAGGATATCAACTTCTTCTCCAGGTGCCAACACCCTCCCATTCATCCTTACTACTGCACCAGCATTACCATCATGGTGCCTAGAGACGATCATCATTTGCATTTTCTCAGGTGCAAAGTGCAAATGTTACTTGCCATCTATTTCCCCAAGCTGATATAGCTCTCAGCTGGTGATTGATGTACCTTAGAGCAGCTGGCATTTCTTCTCTTGGATAAGTGAATGTCAGTGTGCAGTCGTCTGCATATGCATGTGATTCTGGGATGAGATGAAGAAGGTCGTTGAAGTAGACATTCCATAACAATGGTCCCAGCACGCTTCCTTGTGGAACACTTGCCCCAATAGGATGTCTTGCTGATTCCGTTCCATTGAGAACTACACTTAGAGATCTACCATGCAGGTAATCACTGAGGAGACATAGTGTAGAGCCTGCAATTCCCAGTGCTTGAAGTTTTGCTAAGAGGCCCTGGTGCCACACCCGGTCGAAAGCGCCAGCAATGTCCAGTGCTACCACACAGCTGACTTTGGATTCTCTCTCTCTCTATCTCTCTCTCTGTCTCTCTCTCTCTCTCTCTCTCTCTCTCTCTCTTTCTCTCTCTCTCTCTCTCTCTTTCTCTCTTTCTCTCTCTCTCTCTCTCTCTCTCTCTCTCTCTCTCTCTCTCTCTCTCTCTCTCTCTCTCTCTCTCTCTCTCTCTCTCTCTCTCTCTCTCTCTCTCTCTCTCTCTATCTCTCTCTATCTCTCTCTATCTCTCTCTCTCTCTCTCTCTCTCTCTCTCTCTCTCTCTCTCTCTCTCTCTCTCTCTCTCTCTCTCTCTCTCTCTCTCCACTCCTCTCTCTCCACTCCTCTCTTCTCCAGGTGCATACACACCTATTGAGACCCACTTTTCACATCCAACCTTTATTTTAATCCACATAGTCCTTGAATGTATACATTTATATTCCCACTTCTCTTTCTATAACTGATCCTTCAGCATTATTGCTACCCCTTAGCTCTAATTCTCTCAGATACCCCTGACTTAATCTCATTTATTTCTCCTCACTGAAACTCACCTACCCCCTTTCAGCTTTTTTTTGCTTAGAGCTAGGACATCCAACTTCTTTTCATTCATAACATTAGCAGTCATCTCTTGTTTTATCATCTGCACTACATCCACATACATTCAAGCATTCCAGTTTTATAAAGTTTTTCTTCTTCGCTTTCTTAGTATTTTCTATTGGAGAAAGGGTTACTAGCCAATTGCTCCTGGCATTTTAGTTGCCTCATACGACACACACGGTTTACAGAGGAAAGATTCTTTTCCACTTCCCTATGGAGAATAGAGAAAATAAAGAAGATGAACTATTAAGAAAAAAGAAGAAAAACCTTGATGTGTGTATGTATATATATGCATGTGCATGCCTATGTAGTGTGACCCAAGTGTAAGTAGAAGTAGCAAGATATACCTGTTATCCAGTGTGTTTATGAGACAGAGAAAAGAACACCAGCAATCCTGCCATCATGTAGAACAGTTAAAGGTTTCAGTTTCACAATCACTTGGCAGGATGGTAGTACCTCCCTGGGTGGTTGCTGTCTACCAACCTACTACCTATAGTGCTAAAAAATGTAATTATTATGAACATTTACAGATGAAGGTAATAAATCATTTATTCAAGAGTCCCATTACAGGTCGACCATCACTAATCCATCATCATTGGAACCTGTATTGTGCTGGATTAGTGAGTTTTCCGGATTACAGAATGGTTAGGTTAGAATACACTTAATTAACCTATCAACAGACTTGTTCTGCTAAATCTTCCTTATTTTCATCACTGCTTTCTCCTCCACTGGCTTGCTGCTGTGGTTTTATGATGAAATTTGAAATTATGCTAGCCGAAATTAATGCCAGATTACTGATGGAACCGGAGAACTGATTGCCGGATTAATGAAGGCCAACCTGTATTATTTATGTATATTTTACTTATTTATTTCATCTTTTAATTACTTCTGTAAATGATAGTACCGTATTTCATGGCTTATAAGATGCTCCGAAGCATTAGACGCATCCCAATTTAGAAGGTAATAATCAGAAAAAAAGAAGTTAAAGAGTTCCTAATACCAAGTAATATTTACTCCTATGGTAATTTTACATGCAGAAATAGGTTTACGTTTGATTTATGGGTAGGTCAAAACATACGATAGGCCTAGTGCTCACCTGAACACCCCAATGATCTCTCAATTTGAACTGGTGAAACAGTTGCTGGTGGCTTAGTTGCTGCTGTGTGCACAACTCTATATAGTGGGGGTCCCAGAGTGCATACTAATGTGTCTCTGTCAGTGACTATCAGTATAAACAAAAATGGCTGCTTCAGCTGTTGTACTATAACATATGGTAAATATGATTACTGGTACCTGGTAATAAAGGAAAAATACGCAGCATGTGCTAACGATAGCGTAGTATACGGTGGCATTATTTTAAAGTGCCTACCATAATGATACTGCTTTGTGACTTCGGTAGTTTAAGAAATAAGAAAGGAAGGTGTTACTTAAGGAGGAATTTTGTTTTCTGTCAATATCCCAATACAGTATGTGTATTTCATAAATAGCTTGTCTCAAAATGTTATTAATTTACTGTAATTTTGAAACACTGGACTTGTTTTAGTTTCAATGGCTCGGCATTGGGCGTAACTGGGAGAGTTACAGCCCACCCCACACCCTAGACTTATAGCTCCTTTCACTGACCTTCGGTTTATAGGAAGCAGGGTGGTTTTTGGAGACAATTTATGGAAAAAAATGCGCCAGATAAGCCACGAAATACAGTGGACCCCCGCATAGCGACCTTAATCCGTGCAAGAGGGCTGGCTGTTATGCGAAATGTTCGGTATGCGAATGAATTTTCCCCATAAGAAATAATGGAAATCAAATTAATCCATGCAAGACACCCAAAAGTTTGAAAAAAAAAATTTTACCACATGAAATATACATTTTCCTACACACAGAGAGAAGGATACATGCACAATAGTAGAGTAGTACATGCACAATATATATTGTGCATGTACTACTCTACTAAATGAAGAATAAATGACACTTACCTTTATTGAAGATGCAGCAATGACTGATGAGACACTGTGTCCTGGGAGTGCCTTTTCCTCCTGAGTACTGTAGGTCCTGTTTGGTATTTTCTTCCAGAACAGGCCTTATCACACTGTGTATGTCACTACGATTCTTAAATCTCTCAAACCAACCTTTGCTGGCTCTAAATTCACCACACACTGGTGTGGGTTGCATCCTGGGAGACAAGATTAAGGACCCCAATGGAAATAAGTTAGACAGTCTTCGATGACACTGACTTTTTTGGGCTATCCTGGGTGGCAAATCCTCTGGGGTTAATTGTTTCTTGGTATTCTCAATAAGCCACACCAACAAGCGGTGCTAGCAGCAGCAGCAGCAGCTGGCGGTGGTACAGCAGCAACAGCGATGCTACAGCAGCAGGCAGCGTGCTACAGCAGCAACAGGCGATGCTACGCAGCAGCAGGACGATGCTACAGCAGGCAACTGGCGATGTTACAGCAGCAGCAGGCGATGCTACAGCAGCAGCAGCAGCAGATGATGCTACAGCAGCAGCAGCAGCTGGCGGTGGTACAGCAGCAACAGGACGATGCTACAGCAGCAAGCAGGCGATGCTACGCGCAGCAGGCGATGCTACAGCAGCAACTGGCGATGTTACAGCAGCGGCAGGCGATGCACAGCAGCAGCAGCGCGAGGCGATGCTCAGCAGCAGCAGCTGGCGGTGGTACAGCAGCAACAGACGATGCTACAGCAGCAACAGGCGATGCTACAGCAGCAGCGATGCTACAGCAGGCAACTGGCGATGTTACAGCAGCAACAGGCGATGCTACAGCGGCAGCAGGCGATGCTACAGCAGCAGCAGGCGATGCTACAGCAGCGGCAGATGATGCTACAGCAGCAGCAGGCGATGCTACAGCAGCGGCAGATGATGCTACAGCAGCAGCAGACGGTACTACAGCAGGGGCAGCTGGCGGTGGTACAGCAGCAGCAGCTGACAGTGCAGCAGCAGCTGGCGGTGATACAGCAGCAGCAGCAGCTGTACCACCAATAGTAGCGATGGTTGATTGGGGTTTATTATACAACCTGGCCAGCTGAGAACACGCACACTTTCATACTTATCAATGATCTTTTCTTCATCTCCATAGTAATTCTCACCCTTATTGCTGTAGGGTTGGCACTAGAAGCTTTCTTAGGGGCCCATGGTCACTTATTTTCCAGAAAAAAATCACCAAAAACACTGTAATAATACAAAATGTTCGATTGTATGCTTGGATGTTACAGCGGAGGCTGGCTGGTAAACAATGCCACCCAGCGGAACATGTCGTGCTCAGGCCGCACATTGGGCGCGTCTCGGTGAAGGCCGCTGAGCGGGTTTTTGGGCGGTATGCGGGGCAAAATTTTAGCGATCAAAGCGTCCGCTATGCGGATTGTCCGTTATGCAAGGCGTCCGTTATGCGGGGGTCCACTGTACAGTAATTGTACCTTGAATATTTTTTACAAAAGCTCACTAGAATGTTTCTTTTGATATTTCAGTCAATCATCACAGGCATCACTCACCACAGATACAAAAATGAGTTCGTCACATGTGGTGAACGTGTCTTATTATGGGATGCTAATACCAAGGCCCCTAAATTTTCCTACAACTGGAGCACGAGTGGTGATCGCAATGATGCCAGTGTAGTGTCTATCAAGTTCAACCCAGTAGAGACTGACCTCTTTGGTAACTCTTCTAATTAAGTTTGCTGATATATTTCCATTGCAATACTCAAACTGAAATTCACAATTTGTAGTCATTTTTTATGATACAAGTCATTTGCACTGTACACAATAAAAGGTACAGTATATTGTATAAGTGTAGGTTTTCATTTACTCCTCTTTAATAAGCAACCACAATTTTATTTCTAACTTTTAGCTTCCAGTGACCAGGCAAATAACATTGTGTTGTATGACACTCGAGCTAAGGAGGTGAAGAAGTTAAAAATGACGATGCGTGTTAATGCCTTGGCCTGGAACCCCATGGAGGCATTCATACTGACAGCTGCCAGTGAAGATTACAAGTAAGTGGAGCTTTAAAGTCAAAATCAAGTAGTATAATAAAATGAGAGTGCTAAATTCCTTATTAAATTATGGTACATGCATAGTACAGCATATAAAGCATTGCTTAAATAAGAATCTGATTCAGAAATAATGTACCACCATCTTGTCATCATGAACGAGATGTGTATAGATGTAAAATTTTATGCACTAACAGAATAGCTGATCTTTTGTGTGTGTACTCACCTATTTGTGGTTGCAGGGGTCGAGACATAGCTCCTGGCCCTGTGTGTGTGTGTGTGTGTGTGTGTGTGTGTTTGTTTGTTTGTTTGTTTGTTTGTTCTCTCTCTCTCTCTCTCTCTCTCTCTCTCTCTCTCTCTCTCTCTCTCTCTCTTTTTACACAGGGTTTGACAAGGTTTCTCTCTCTCTCTCTCTCTTTTTCTCTCTCTTTATCTCTCTCTCTCTCTTTTTTTTTTTTTTACACAGGGTTTGACAAGGTTAAGGATCCCTAGCTTTATTGACAAGCTATTTACAGGTTAAGGATTCCTAACTTTATTGGCAAGCTAAGAGCTATTACCTACATCAGCTCATTAAGCATTTTTATTGTTATGAGACATACAAGTAGGGAACAGGATGAAGTTAGAGCCATCTGTGGGCTAGCATTTTCGTT
>NC_091306.1:31570477-31770477 GCF_038502225.1 Cherax quadricarinatus | reverse complement strand
AATCGGCCAGTGTGATAATAAAAAATAAATAAATATCTCTCTCTCTCTCTCTCTCTCTCTCTCTCTCTCTCTCTCTCTCTCTCTCTCTCTCTCTCTCTCTCTCTCTCTCTCTTTCTCTATCTCTCTCTATCTCTCTCTATCTCTCTCTATCTCTCTCTATCTCTCTCTATCTCTCTCTATCTCTCTCTATCTCTCTCTATCTCTCTCTATCTCTCTCTCTATCTCTCTCTCTATCTCTCTCTCTCTATCTCTCTCTCTCTCTCTCTCTCTCTCTCTCTCTCTCTCTCTCTCTCTCTCTCTCTCTCTCTCTCTCTCTCTCTCTCTCTCTCTCTGTCTCTCTCTCTCTCTCTGTCTCTCTCTCTCTCTCTGTCTCTCTCTCTCTCTCTATCTCTCTCTCTCTATCTCTCTCTCTCTCTCTCTCTCTCTCTCTCTCTCTCTCTCTCTCTCTCTCTCTCTCTCTCTCTCTCTCTCTCTCTCTCTCTCTCTCTCTCTCTCCATTAAAGACAGTGAATAAATCTTACATTCAGTATACACTTTACTTTTCTAAGTTTTTAGTATTTCTTAGTCCTGTAGTTTCTCATTTCCAGTTTACGCAGCTTCTTCTGAGATCAAGTTGTTGGTTCCTAAGATACTTGTATTAACATTGAGATTTAATTGGAAAATTACACTACATTATGGCATGAAGGTTTGTAGGAATATTAGTTTTGCATAATTTCATATTTGTCTGGAGCACATCCTTGTTGTTAGTGGGGAGGATACTCTGTTGTATGAATGATAAATGCACTATAGTAATGTATTAAAATCTATCATTGTGTTGGCTTAATTGATTTACTTTTGTTCAATTAATTTATTTTCAGTGTCTACTCATTTGATATCAGAAATATGAATAAAAGCAACAGAATTGTCACTCTCCATGAAGGTCATACGTCTGCTGTTATTGATCTTGACTATGCTCCTACTGGCAAAGAATTTTGCACGGGAAGCTATGACAAGTCTATCAGAGTTTTTAGAACAGATGAAGTAAGTGAATGTTTAGTTCTGTCTCATTTTTTTCTTTTTTGTTATACAGAACATCTGTCATGTTTTACATATACATAGGCATTCTAGACACAGTCATATCCTTTATTGTTCTCATTCCTTTCAGCTTAGGCACCAGTCTGGATGCACATCTTGTTTTAATTAACCCTTTCAGGGTTTCTGCCTAAATTTTAGCGCCTTCAAATCTAGTGAGAGGAAAGCTGGTAGGCCTACATATGAAAGAATGGGTCTATGTGGTCAGTGTGCACAGTATAAAAAAAATCCTGCAGCACACAGTGCATAATGAGAAAAAAAAACTGACCATGTTTTTGGTTTAAAACAGCGAATTTGCAGTGTATTTTTGTATGGTATTTATGGTTGTATTTTAGTTTTCCTGGTCTCATTTTATAGAATGGAAGACATATTACAGAAATTGAGATGATTTTGATTGGTTTCATAAAGAAAAGTACCTTGAAATTGAACTCAAAGTAGCAGAAATGTTCGATTTTTACCAAAGTTCAAAAGTAAACAAATCATGCCAAGCGTCCAATACACGTCACCTGGCGAGTCTAATACGATATTAATCCGTTCCTGAGAGCTCATCGTGAGCCGAAATTATCGTAATGCGAATTAATTTTCCCCATAAGAAATAATGGAAATCAAATTAATCTGTGGAAGACGCCCAAAAGTCTGAAAAAAGAATTTTTTTACCACGATATATTAATTTTAATACACACAAACTTAAGAAGGCATGCACAATTAATACTCTACTAAGAATAGAATACATGACACTTACCTTTATTGAAGATCTGGTGATGATTGATGGGATGGGAGGAGGGGAGAGTGTGGAAGTTGTTATTGTTTAGAATGGGAATCCCCTTCCATTAGGACTTGAGGTATCAAGTCCTTTTCTGGGGTTACTTCCCTTCTTCTTTTAATGCCACTAGGACCAGCTTGAGAGTCACTGGACCTCTATCGTACAACAAATCTGTCCATAGAGCTCTGTACCTCCCGTTCCTTTAAGATTTGCCTAAAATGGGCCACAACATTGTCATTGTAATAGTCACCAGCACGGCTTGCAATAGCTGTGTTAGGGTGATTTTCATCCATAAAGGTTTGCAGTTCAACCCGCTTTGCACACATTTCCTTAATCTTTGAAGTAGGCACAATGGATTCCACAACTGGCATAGGCTTCTTAGGGTTAGCCCCAAACCCTTCAAAATCTTTCTTAATTTCCTTACTAATTCTCACCCATTTTACTGCAGGGTTGGCACTAGAAGCTTTCTTGGGGCCCATGGTGACTTATTTTGCAGTTCCAAGCACAAAAAACACTGGGGAAATGTACCGAATGTATGTGTGGATATGACCGCACTGGCTGGCTTGTAAACACTGGCGCTGAGACCACACGTGGGACGCATCCCGGACGAATCACGTGAGGCGAGTTTTTTATCGTGAGGTGAGGCAAAATTTTTGTGTTCAAATGCTTCATATGGCGGATTTAACGTAACGCGATGCGGTCATAGGGCTGGGGTCCACTGTATTCTTTCACAAGTGTGCTGATATTATTTATACCATTTCTACACTAATGCAGTACTCTGCATAACAGTAAATCTTCTATTTTTTGTGAGAATAAAAATTCAAATTGGAAAGCAAAAGAGATGTAAGAGGGGCCTGGGGACATGACTAATGAACAGAGAAAATGTTATTTTAGTGCCAGGAATGTCTGTCTTGTTTATTCTGGACCCTATTTGGAAATTAGCATCTTCTGAAATTTGTGTGAAATTTGCAAAATTGCCAATTTCTGACCACTTTATTGGATAGTTGAAATCTGTAAATGGGTGGTTTCTTGTACTCATTCGATAGGAAAAATGGAGTTCTAGCGAAATACAGTGGACCCCCGGTATTCGATGGCATCGGTATTCGATAAATCCGGTTTTCGATGCATTTTAATGCAAAAAATTTTCCTCGGTATTCGATACAATTCGTACGAGACCTGTCCACGTGTGGCCTGAACTGCTCTGTGTGTGCAAGTGTTTACAAGCCAGCCAGTGTGCGCGCATCTAAGGATACATTCGGTACATTCCATATTATCCATATTATCACTGAGTTTGGTACTAGTTTCTGCAAAATAAGTCACCATGGGCCCCAAGAAAGCTTCTAGTGCCAACCCTTCGAGAAAAAAGTCGCTAATGACTTATGAAACGAAGAAAGAGATAATTGCAAAGTACGAAAGTGGAGTGCGTGTGTCGGAGCTGGTCAGGTTGTATAATAAACCCCAATCAACCATCTCTACTATAGTGACCAGGAAAACGGCAATCAAGGAAGCTGTTCTTGCAAAAGGTGCAACTGTGATTACGAAACAGTGACCGCAAGTGTTAGAAAATGTTGAGAGATTGTTATGGTGTGGATAAATGAAAAACAGATAGCAGGAGATAGTATCTCTCAAGCGATCATTTGTGAAAAGGCTAGGCAGTTGCATGACGATTTGGTAAAGAAATTTCCTGCAACTAGTGGTGATGTGAGTGAATTTAAGGCCAGCAAAGGTTGGTTTGAAAGATTTAAGAGTCGTAGTGGCATACATAGTGTGATTAGGCATGGTAAGGCTGCCAGTTATGTTGTGCGACAGAAGTCCAGTGACTCTCAAGCTGGTCCTAGTGGCATTAAAAGAAGAAGGGAAGTAACCCCGGAAAAGGACTTGCTACCTCAAGTCCTAATGAAAGGGGATTCCCCTTCGAAACACTAACACCTCTCCCCTCCTCCCATCCCATCAATCATCACCAGATCTTCATTAAAGGTAAGTGTCAATTATTTTATTGTTATTGTAATTATTCTATTGCATTAAACTTAATATTTCATGTAGTAAATTTTTTTTTTCATACTTTTGGGTGTCTTGCATGGATTAATTTGATTTCCATTATTTCTTATGAGGAAAATTGATTCGGTTTTCGATATTATCGGTATTCGATGAGCTCTCAGGAACGGATTAATATCGAATACCGGGGGTCCACTGTAGGTATGATTTTTGTCGACTAGTACACTGGAATTGGCCGAAAATAGGGCTCAAAGTGGGCGAAATTGCCAATGCGTAAACATCATTGAGACCGCTAACTTCAAGACAGCATAATTCCGTAAATTTTCCATCAAATTTGATACTTTTGGTGTCATTATGATTGGGAAAAAATTCTCCATCATTTTATAAGAAAAAATAATTTTTTTTTTTTCTGAAAAATTTTCGACCCTGAGAACGAGTTTAGGAGAGGGCCGCTCGACCCTGAAAGGGTTAATTATAATCATCTTAATGTTAAATGTATGGATATTTTTCTAGACCATCCACTCAAAACAATGACGTCAGTTATTGTTAAATGTAGCCTTTTCTTTCAATATACTCAGAGTACTGGCCATCCCTATGCTATAGCCAAAATGTTGGTTGCCAGTACAGTAGGGCCCCGCTTTACGGCGTTTCACTAATACGGACATTTCAAATTATGACGAAAACTCTCTATACGGCTCCCCCACCTGACTTTCTAATGTGGTCACTATGCCCCACCCGGTTTGTTTACATTCTCCAAGAACACGACTCTCCATAATGTCTAGAAACTCCAAAATTTCAAGTGTTTTAAAGTTCTTCTCTTTCAACACACCGGCCGTATCCCACCGAGGCGGGGTGGCCCAAAAGGAAAAACGAAAGTTTCTCCTTTTACATTTAGTAATATATACAGGAGAAGAGGTTACTAGCCCCTTGCTCCCGGCATTTTAGTCGCCTCTTACAACACGCATGGCTTACGGAGGAAGAATTCTGTTCCACTTCCCCATGGAGGTAAGAGGAAATAAACAATAACAAGAACTAGTAAGAAAAATGGAAGAAAACCCAGAGGAATGTGTGTATATACATATATGCTTGTACATGTATGTGTAGTGTGGCCTGAGTGTAAGTAGAAGTAGCAAGACGTACCTGAAACCTTGCATGTTTATGAGACAGAAAAATGGACACCAGCAATCCCACCATCATGTAAAACAATTACAGGTTTCCCTTTTACACTCACTTGGCAGGACGGTAGTACCTCCCTGGGCGGTTGCTGTCTACCAACCTACTACCTAAGTGTTTTAAAGTTATTTTATATTTTATAAATATTCTAATAATTATACTTAAGTGTACCTGTTTCTAAATAAACTTACACACTGTGCTAGCATTCATGTACAAGTTAAAATCACTAAGAGTGTCTTATTAGTTTTGAAGATGCCATGTTAATAATAATAATAACACACAATAATAATCACTCTGAGGCACTCTAAATGTTGTATATTAATATATGCATTTTGATTAATCCATCTATGATATTTTTTTTCGAAATTATATACGTAATAAACACGCTATGTAACATACAGACATTATTAATACACCCCACACCACTCTACAAAGGTGGCAGTAAAATAATTGCAAAGAACTACTGACCGAAAGCACTAACATTCTATATCATAAAAATGTTTGAAAGGGTTCTAAGAAACAAGATTGCCAACCACCTAGATACCCATCAATTACACAACCCAGGGCAACATGGGTTTAGAGCAGGTCACTCCTGCCTGTCTCAGCTATTGGACCACTATGACAAGGTCCTGGATGCTATAGAGGATAAACAAAATACAGATGTAGTATACATGGACTTTGCAAAAGCCTTCGACAAGTGTGACCATGGTGTAATAGCCCACAAAATGCGTGATAAAGGAATAACAGGAAAAGTTGGTAGATGGATCTATAACTTTCTGACAAATAGAACACAAAGAGTAATAGTAAACAGAGTAAAATCTGAAGCAGCTAAGGGAAAAAGCTCTGTTTGACAAGGCACAGTACTTGCTCCAATTCTATTCCTCATCCTTATAGCTGATACCCAGCCCTAGAGAAACCGAATAGGGAACTAGGGTGTGGCGCTGCTAATGAAACCCCTCTGGAAAATTTATTTGTTATACCCAGCCCTAGAGAAACCAAATAGGGAACCTAGACAGAGATGTAAGCCATAGCTCCATGTCTTCCTTTGTGAATGACACCCGAATTGCCATTGAAGACACCACAAGACTCGAAGCGAAAATCAACCAAATTTTCAAATGGGCCACTCAAACAATAAGAAGTTCAATGAAGTGAAATTTCAACTGCTCAGATATGGAAAACTTTAGGAAATTAAAGCTGTATTAGGGTATACAACAAATTCTAACCATACAATTGAGTGAAAAAGTAATGTGAAGGACCCGGGAGTGATGATGTCAGAGGATCTAGCCTTCAAAGACCACAATAATGTATCTACAGCATCTGCTAGGAAAAATGATAGGATGGATAATGAGAACCTTCAAAACTAGGGATGCCAAGCCCATGATGATTCTCTTCAAATCACTTGTTCTCTCTAGGCTGGAATACTGCTGTACACTAACTGCCCCCTTCAAGGTAGGCGAAATTGCTGACTTGGAGAGTGTACATAGAACTTTGATGGCACACATAAGTATGATAAGGCACCTAAATTACTGGGAACAGTTGAAGTCCCTTGATATGTATTCCCTGGAACGCAGGTGAGAGAGAGATACTTGATAATACAGTGGAACCTCAGCTTATGAACGCTCCACCATGTGAACTTTTCAGGATGCGAACCATCATTCAGTCGATATTTTGCTTCTGGATACGAGCGAAATTTCAGGATACGTACTTCCCCCTCAAGGAAGGGTCCTTAGATAAATCAATAAATAAAATATTTATTTCTTTGCGAAGGTTACAATGTGTGTTAACATATAAAATGATTGGAGCAAAGAAAGCCACTCTCGTGCCGAGGCATTTCGGGGAGACTTAACCTAATACTTATAGACTACTTAAGTCTAGACAAGATAAGATAAGATAAGATTTTGTTTGGATTTTTAACCCCGGAGGGTTAGCCACCCAGGATAACCCAAGAAAGTCAGTGCGTCATCGAGGACTGTCTAACTTATTTCCATTGGGGTCCTTAATCTTGTCCCCCAGGATGTGACCCACACCAGTCGACTAACACCCAGGTGCCTATTTGCTGCTAGGTGAAGAGGACAACAGGTGTAAGGAAATGTGTCGAAATGTTTCCACCTGCCGAGAATCGAACCCGGGCCCTCCATGTGTGAAGCGGGAGCTTTAGCCACCAGGCCACCGGGCCAGGTGAAAAGTAGTGGTTATCAATGTTTTGCTGATGGTGGTGCCAACTGCTGGCAGCCTTTTGAAGTTTCTCATTACTGTTATTATTATTATTATTATTATTATTATTATTATTATTATTATTATTATTATGTATTATTATTATTATTATTGTTATAGTAATAATAATACAGTTGACCCTCAACTAATGGCGGCATTAAGTATGTAACGGCAATTTCGTCTAATGGCCCTTTTTGCCGTAGAAAAAATGCCTCAACCAATGGCGAAAAACTTAACCAACAACGTTTGTCCGGAACATGTCCCCAGCCATTCCAAGACTCAGTGTGCCATTGTTTACAAGCTGTTGCGGTCAGTTTCCACGTGTGCCTCCCATACATTTTGGATTATTCCACTGTTTCTAGTGTTTGTAACCGCTAAATAAGCCACCATGGTCCCCAAGAAAGCTTCTAGAGCCAGCCCTTTGGTAAAGGATGTGGGAAATACGATAGAATTCAAGAAAAAGTTTGTAGAAAAATACGAAAGTGGTGGTGGTAGTGTGGTGGTAGAGAGTGGTACTGGTTGTGATGGCAGTAGAAGGTGGTACTGGTTGTGATGGTGGTAGAGGGTGGTAGTGATGGTGGTAGAGGGTGGTAGTGATGGTGGTAGAGGGTGGTAGTGATGGTGGTAGAGGGTGGTAGTGATGGTGGTAGAGGGTGGTTCTGGTTGTGATGGTAGTAGAGGGTGGTACTGGTTGTGATGGTAGTAGAGGGTGGTAGTGATGGTGGTAGAGGGTGGTACTGGTTGTGATGGTAGTAGAGGGTGGTAGTGATGGTGGTAGAGGGTGGTACTGGTTGTGATGGTGGTAGAGGGTGGTACTTGTTGTGATGGTGGTAAAGGGTGGTAGTGATGGTGGTAGATGGTGGTACTGGTTGTGATGGTGGTACTGGTTGTGATGGTGGTACTGGTTGTGATGGTGGTAGAGGGTGGTAGTGATGTTGGTATAGGGTGGTACTGGTTGTGATGGTGGTAGAGGGTGGTACTTGTTGTGATGGTGGTAGAGGGTGGTAGTGATGGTGGTAGAGGGTGGTCCACTGATTCTCAAGCTGGTCGTAGTGGCATTAAAAAACCAAGAAGGGAGGTAACCCCACCAAAGGACTTGGTACCTGAAGTCTTTATGGAAGGGGATTCTCCTTCCAAGCAATAGACAATCCTGAATTTCCCCTGCTGCTGGCACATCACTCATCAACAACTCCACAATAAAGGTAAGTGGCATTTAATTATTGCTTATTCTGCATGTCCCATTCCTTTCCATATAAGGAAATGTATATTTCATGTAAAAAAAAAAAATCAGACTTTGGGGTGTCAGGAACGGATTAATTCTATTTCCATTATTTTTTATGGGGAAAATTAACTCAACCAACGGCAGTTTCGACCAATGGCAAACCCTCTGGAACGGATTAATGCCGTTGGTTGAGGGTCCACTGTAATAATATTATTGTTATTATTAGTATTAGTATGTATGTGGCAAGGGGCTCTTGATCTAGGGAATTGGATCCGTGTTCCAGTTCCATAAATTAAGCCTGAATACCTTCCATCCCGTTCCCCCCACAAGTGCTTCCCCATTATAATTAATAATAATAATAATAATAATAATAGTAATATAGTAAAATAATATAATATAATAATAATATAATAATAATAATAATAATACGTGTAATAATATAATAAAAAATGTACTATAATAATAATTATAATAATAGACGGCTTCGAAAGGCCATCACTAGATGGCAATGAATACCACAACAATGTGGGAGCAGTTATGGCCGCCTCCACTTGTCACATAATGACATATTTTATTCATTCTAGAGTATACAGTAGGGCCCCACTTATATGGCAGGTTAGGTTCTAGGCTACCACCATAAAGTGGAAATCGACGTAAAGTGGAACACCCTTTTTTTCCACTTATAAATGCATAGAAATACTAGATAACAAGTTTACATTAACATATATTAAATTAGCAATAGAACTAGGCATTAAAAAACGATAAAGTAAAATACACATACAGTGGACCCTCGAGTTTCGAACTTAATCTGTTCCAGGAGTTAGTTCTAAAGTTGAAATGTTCGAAAGTTGAACCAATATTTCCCATAAGAAACAATGGAAATACAATTAATCCATACCAGAAACCCAAAAATACAGTGGACCCTCGAGTTTCGGCAGCCTCGACTTTCGTGAAATTCGACCTTCGGCGAGTTTTTTTGGAAAAATTTGGCCTCTAGTTTCGTGAAAATCTCGTGTTTTGGCGACCGTCCGGTACCCATCCGCCTGTCACCGTGCACACAAAGCCAGTCTCCCACGCCATTCACGCTCAGTTTGCCATTGTTTACCAACACGTGACCATCACCCCGCGGGTTCATACGTAATAATCCATTGTTTTTTGTGATTACAGCTGCTAAATAAGTCACCATGAGCCCAAGGAAAGCTAGTGCAAGCCCTTTGGTAAAGAAAGTGAGGAACACAATCGAATTCAAGAAGGACATCATTGAAAAATATGAGAGTGGAGTGCGTGTTACAGAGCTTACCAGGATGTATGGCAAGCCCCATTCAACCATCACTAAGATCGTGGCGAAAGGAAATAGTGTGCTGTTGCAAAAGGGGTGGATATGCTGACAAAAAGGAGATCACAAATCCTCGAAGAAGTGGAGAGGTTATCGTTGGTGTGGATTACCGAAAAATAGTTAGCAGGAGATAGTGTTACGCAGTCGATAATATGTGAAAAGGCAATGGAGTTGCATGACGATCTCGTAAAGAACATGCCTGCAACAAGTGGTGATGCTTGTGATTTTAAGGCCAGCAAAGGTTGGTTTGAGAGATTTAAGAAGCGTAGTGGCATTCACAGTGTGATAAGGCATGGTGAGGCTGCCAGTTCTGACAAAAAAGCAGCTGAGAAGTTTGTACAGGAGTTTAAGGAGTATGTAGACACTGGAGAATTCAAACCCCAGCAAGTGTTTAATTGTGACAAAACAGGCCTCTTTTGGAAGAAAATGCCAAAGAGGACCTACATCACGCAGGAGGAAGCGGTACTCCCAGGACACAAGCCTATGAAAGACAGGCTTACTCTCATGTGCGACAAGGGTCCAGTGACTCTCAAGCTGGTCCCAGTGGCATTAAAAGAAGGGAAGTAACCCCAGATATGGACTTCATACCTGAAGTCCTAATGGAAGGAGATTCTCCTTTCAAAAAATAGTGTACACCTTCCTCCTATCCCCTCCTCCCGTCTTCCATCTACGCAGAAGTCTTCAGTAAAGGTAAGTGTAATGTTATTATTATTTATTTTAAATGCATGTGTACTTGATTTCTGATTGTTTTCATTATGTAAATCTTTATTTAATTTGAAAAAAATACAGTGGACCCCCAGTTAACGATATTTTTTCACTCCAGAAGTATGTTCAGGTGCCAGTACTGACCGAATTTGTTCCCATAAGGAATATTGTGAAGTAGATTAGTCCATTTCAGACCCCCAAACATACACGTACAAACGCACTTACATAAATACACTTACATAATTGGTTGCATTTGGAGGTGATCGTTATGCGGGGGTCCACTGTATTTTATTTTAATATTTTTGGGTGTCTGGAACTGATTAATTTTATTTCCATTATTTCTTATGGGGAAAATGGTTTCGAGTTTCGTGAATTTCGACCTTCGGCGGGCTCTCTGGAACGGATTAATCACTAAACTCGGGGGTCCACTGTATTCACAAAAATATACATTTTATAGAGATTACATTATAGTTTTACATACACACAACAAACATACACTGTACATTCAGTATTAGATAAATAAACATTTAAATAAACATATAAAATTACATTTTTACTTATCAAAAAAAATAAATTGTTGAGGGGAACATGGGGTTGTGTAAACAACATTGCTGACCGGCAATGTTTTATCAAAGTGAAATTCTTGCCTTCTAATACCACTCCTCTCCTCCAGCCCATGGACCAGCAGGTCATTTCAAATTTCTAAAAACTGTACACCAAAGCAGTGTTTCAAAATTGCCTTGAAGTGACCTCAGACACTCAATTGACCCTAAGAGAGTTTTGGAAAGATCACTTTAGTATCCTCAATTGCATAAACCTTATAGGTAAGGCTTTTGAGGAAGTGACTAACTGGACCTTGAACTCTGCTTGGAGGAAATTGTGGCCAGGATGCATACAAGAGAGGGATTTTGAAGGGTTTGGGGCTAACCCTGAGAAGCCTATGCCAGTTGTGGAATCTATTGTGGCATTGAGGAAGTCCTTGGGGTTGGAGGTTAGTGGGGAGGATGTGGAAGAGTTGGTGGAGGACGATGATGAAGAACTAACCACTGATGAGCTGCAAGAGCATCTGCAACAGCAAGAGGCCACAACTGAGGAAATTGCTTCAGAGGAGGGGAGAGAAAAATTGAGGAAGTTGCCTTCTTCAACGATTAAGGAAATTTGTACAGTGTGCACAAAGATGCAAACCTTTGTGGGTGAAAATCATCCTGACACAGCTATTGCAAGCCGTGCTGGTGACTTTTACAATGACAGTTGGAAAATCTTGAAGGAATGTGAGGTACAGAACTCTCTGGACAGATTTTTGGTGTGACAGAGGTCCAGTGACTCTCAAGTTGCTCCCAGTGGCATTAAAAAAAGAAGGGAAGTAACCCCGGAAAAGGACTTGGTACCTAAAGTCCTTATGGAAGGGGATTTCCCTTCGAAACATTAATACACCTCCATCTCCCCTCCTATCTCATCACTACATCTTCAATTAAGGTAAGTGTCATTTATTCCTCATTTAGTACAGTATTTATTGTGCATGTATCCTTATTTTTCTGTGTAGGAAAATGTATATTTCATGTGAATTTTTTTTTGTTTTCATACTTTTGGGTTTCTGGAACGGATTAGTAATTGGATTTCCATTATTTCTTATGGGAAAAATTAATTCAACTAACGATAAATTCGCCTAAAGATAAGCTCTCTGGAATGGATTAATATCGTTGGTCGAGGGTCCACTGTATTATTATTATTATTATTACTAATATGGCGTCACTCGTACAAGTCGTCTGGCTACCACATCTCATTTATGTTTATTTATTTTACTGTGGGGTGTATTATCATCTTTATATGTTACGTATCGTGTTTGTTATATAATTTTGAAAAAATCATAGATGGATTAATGAAAATGTGTATACGTATTAATGTAATATAGGACATTTAATGAGACTCTGATTATTATTGAGTTTTATTATTGTCATTACTAATATGGCATCTTGAGACATAAGACACTCTTAGTGATTTTAATGTGTACATGCACGCCAGCACAGTGTGTAAGTTTATTTAGGTGCAGGTATACATAAGTATAATTATCAGAGTATATATAAAATATGAAATAACTTTTAAAAACACTTGAAATTTTGGAGTTTCCAGAGATAATGGAGAGACTTTGTGCTTACAGAGCTCACAGAGAATGTAAACAAACTGGGTGGGTGGGGCGCAGTGACTGTATTAGAAAGTCAGGTGGGGGAGCTGTATAGCGAGTTTCGGTCATAATTTGAAATGTCCATGTTAGTGCAATGCCGTAAAGTGGGGCCCTACTGTATATCTGGTTTCTATGTTATTTATATTGTTTATTATGTTGTATTAGATCAATTTTGATAGATAAATAAGCCGTAGAGTTGATATTAGTGCTATATTGAAGTGTATTTTTCCTGCCTCTGAGAGCAGGGATTTTGCCGGAACGGATTAATGGCTTTTCAGTTAATTTAAATGAGGAAAGTTTTCTCAGCATATGAACATTAGAAAGAAGGAACACTACAGCAGACCTACTGGCCCATGCAGGGCAGGTCAACCCCTGGCTTAGACCAATGGCCCACCCAGTCAGGACACCTCCACTTAAGGAAGGAGCATGGCATCTGACCCAGTAGCACCAGCTAGTCAGGTCCAACTTACACCCACCCACACCCACTCATGCATTTATCTAACCTATTTTTAAAGCTACATAATGTCTTAGCTTCTATAACGATCAAATTTTTGCTTCCAGACTTGAGCAAAATTTCCAGATGCGAGCAGGCCTCAAGGGAGGTTAATTGACACTGGTGAGGGGGCTCTTGCTCTTGATCTAGGGAATTGGATCTCAGTTGTTTGTTGGACTATCTTATTGAAACTTGGGCAATTTATGATGAAAAGATGCTTCTTAACGTACACCAAAAATGAAAGAAATTGGACCATAAATAACAGAGTTCACTTCTCAGCCATTAGCCTCCCCTTAGCGGTATATTTTCGTATGGTTTTTATGGTTGTATTCTCGTTTTCTTTGGTTTCATGTGATAGAATGGAAGATATACTACAAAAATAAATTATTTTAATTGGTTTCACGATGAAAAGTACCTTGAAATTGAGCTCAAAATAGCAGAAATGTTCGATTCTTTGGCGACATCAGTGGTAGACATCATGAGGTAGCAGTGGCAGACAACATGAAGCAGCAGTGGCAAACATCATGAGGTAGCAGTGACAGACAACATGAAGCAGCAGTGGCAGACAACATGAGGTAGCAGTGACAGACAACATGAAGCAGCAGTGACAGACATCATAAGGTAGCAGTGGCAGACAACATGAAGCAGCAGTGGCAGACAACATGAGGTAGCAGTGACAGACAACATGAAGCAGCAGTGACAGACAACATGAAGCAGCAGTGGCAGACATCATGAGGTAGCAGGGGCAGACATCATGAGGTAGCAGTGGCAGACAACATGAATCAGCAGTGGCAGACATCATGAGGTAGCAGTGGCAGACAACATGAAGCAACAGTAGCAGACACCATGAAGCAGCAGTGGCAGACAACATGAAGCAGCAGTGGCAGACATCATAAAGTAGCAGTGGCAGACAACATGAAGCAGCAGTGGCAGACAACATGAAGCAGCAGTGGCAGACAACATGAAGCAGCAGTGGCAGACATCATAAGGTAGCAGTGGCAGACAACATGAAGCAGCAGTGGCATACAACATGAGGTAGCAGTGACAGACAACATGAAGCAGCAGTGGCAGACATGAAGCAGCAGTGGCAGACAACATGAGGTAGCAGTGACAGACAGCATGAAGCAGCAGTGGCAGACATCATGAGGTAGCAGTGGCAGACACCATGAAGCAGCAGTGACAGACAACATGAAGCAGCAGTGGCAGACATCATGAGGTAGCAGTGGCAGACACCATGAAGCAGCAGTGACAGACAACATGAAGCAGCAGTGGCAGACATCATGAGGTAGCAGTGGCAGATACCATGAAGCAGCAGTGACAGACAACATGAAGCAGCAGTGGCAGACATCATGAGGTAGCAGTGGCAGACACCATGAAGCAGCAGTGACAGACAACATGAAGCAGCAGTGGCAGACATCATGAGGTAGCAGTGGCAGACACCATGAAGCAACAATGGCAGACAACATGAAGCAACAATGGCAGACAACATGAAGCAGCAGTGGCAGACAACATGAAGCAGCAGTGGCAGACAACATGAAGCAACAATGGCAGACAACATGAAGAAGCAGTGATAGGCAGCATGAAGCAACAATGGCAGACAACATGAAGCAACAATGGCAGACAACATGAAGCAGCAGTGGCAGACAACATGAAGCAACAATGGCAGACAACATGAAGCAACAATGGCAGACAACATGAAGAAGCAGTGACAGGCAGCATGAAGCAGCAGTGACAGACAACATGAGGTAGCAGTGGCAGACAACATGAGGTAGCAGTGGCAGACAACATGAAGCAGCAGTGACAGACAACATGAAGCAGCAGTGACAGACAACATGAAGCAACAGTGGCAGACAACATGAGGTAGCAGTGGCAGACAACATGAAGCAGCAGTGGCAGACAATATGAAGCAGCAGTGACAGACAACATGAAGCAACAGTGGCAGACAACATGAGGTAGCAGTGGCAGACAACATGAAGCAGCAGTGACAGACAACATGAAGCAGCAGTGACAGACAACATGAAGCAACAGTGGCAGACAACATGAGGTAGCAGTGGCAGACAACATGAAGCAGCAGTGGCAGACAATATGAAGCAGCAGTGACAGACAACATGAAGCAACAGTGACAGACAACATGAAGCAGCAGTGGCAGACAACATGAAGCAGCAGTGGCAGACAACATGAAGCAGCAGTGGCAGACAACATGAGGTAGCATTGGCAGACAACATGAAGCAGCAGTGGCAGACAACATGAAGCAGCAGTGGCAGACAACATGAGGTAGCAGTGGCAGACAACATGAAGCAGCAGTGGCAGACATCATGTGGTAGCAGTGGCAGACAACATGAAGCAGCTGTGGCTGACAACATGAGGTAGCAGTGGCAGACAACATGAAGCAGCAGTGGCAGACAACATGAGGCAGCAGTGGCAGACAACATGAAGTAGCAGTGGCAGACAACACGAAGCAGCAGTGGCAGACAACATGAAGCAGCAGTGGCAGACAACATGAAGCAGCAGTGGCAGACAACATGAAGCAGCAGTGGCAGACAACATGAGGTAACAGTGGCAGACAACATGAGGTAGCAGTGGCAGACATCATGAGGTAGCAGTGACAGACAACATGAGGTAGCAGTGGCAGACAACATGAGGTAGCAGTGGCAGACAACATGAGGTAGCAGTGGCAGACAACATGAGGTAGCAGTGGCAGACAACATGAAGCAGCAGTGGCAGACAACATGAGGTAGCAGTGACAGACAACATGAGGTAGCAGTGGCAGACAACATGAGGTAGCAGTGGCAGACAACATGAGGTAGCAGTGGCAGACAACATGAGGTAGCAGTGGCAGACAACATGAAGCAGCAGTGGCAGACAACATGAGGTAGCATTGGCAGACAACATGAAATAGCAGTGGCAGACAACATGAAGCAGCAGTGGCAGACAACATGAAGCAGCAGTGAAAGACAACATGAAGCAGCAGTGGCAGACAACATGAAGCAGCAGTGGCAGACAACATGAAGCAGCAGTGAAAGACAACATGAAGCAGCAGTGACAGACAACATGAAGCAGCAGTGGCAGGCAACATGAAGCAGCAGTGGCAGACAACATGAAGCAGCAGTGACAGACAACATGAAGCAGCAGTGGCAGACAACATGAAGCAGCAGTGGCAGACAACATGAAGCAGCAGTGACAGACAACATGAAGCAGCAGTGGCAGACAACATGAAGCAGCAGTGGCAGACAACATGAAGCAGCAGTGACAGACAACATGAAGCAGCAGTGGCAGGCAACATGAAGCAGCAGTGACAGACAACATGAAACAGCAGTGGCAGACAACATGAAGCAGCAGTGGCAGACAACATGAGGTAGCAGTGAAAGACAACATGAAGCAGCAGTGACAGACAACATGAAGCAGCAGTGACAGACAACATGAGGTAGCAGTGAAAGACAACATGAAGCAGCAGTGACAGACAACATGAAGCAGCAGTGGCAGGCAACATGAAGCAGCAGTGGCAGACAACATGAAGCATCAGTGGCAGACAACATGAAACAGCAGTGGCAGACAACATGAAGCAGCAGTGGCAGACAACATGAAGCATCAGTGGCAGACAACATGAAGCAGCAGTGGCAGACATCATGAAGCAGCAGTGGCAGACAACATGAAGTAGCAGTGGCAGACAACATGAGGTAGCAGTGGCAGACAACATGAAGCAACAGTGGCAGACAACATAAAGCAGCAGTGGCAGACAACATGAAACAGCAGTGGCAGACAACATGAAGCATCAGTGGCAGACAACATGAGGTAGCAGTGGCAGACAACATGAAGCAGCAGTGGCAGACAACATGAAACAGCAGTGGCAGACAACATGAAGCAGCAGTGGCAGACAACATGAGGTAGCAGTGGCAGACAACATGAAGCAGCAGTGGCAGACAACATGAAGCAGCAGTGGCAGACAACATGAGGTAGCATTGGCAGACAACATGAAGCAGCAGTGGCAGACAACATGAAGCAGCAGTGGCAGACAACATGAGGTAGCAGTGGCAGACAACATGAAGCAGCAGTGGCAGACAATATGAAGCAGCAGTGACAGACAACATGAAGCAACAGTGGCAGACAACATGAGGTAGCAGTGGCAGACAACATGAAGCAGCAGTGACAGACAACATGAAGCAGCAGTGACAGACAACATGAAGCAACAGTGGCAGACAACATGAGGTAGCAGTGGCAGACAACATGAAGCAGCAGTGGCAGACAATATGAAGCAGCAGTGACAGACAACATGAAGCAACAGTGACAGACAACATGAAGCAGCAGTGGCAGACAACATGAAGCAGCAGTGGCAGACAACATGAAGCAGCAGTGGCAGACAACATGAGGTAGCATTGGCAGACAACATGAAGCAGCAGTGGCAGACAACATGAAGCAGCAGTGGCAGACAACATGAGGTAGCAGTGGCAGACAACATGAAGCAGCAGTGGCAGACATCATGTGGTAGCAGTGGCAGACAACATGAAGCAGCTGTGGCTGACAACATGAGGTAGCAGTATCAGACAACATGAAGCAGCAGTGGCAGACAACATGAGGTAGCATTGGCAGACAACATGAAGCAGCAGTGGCAGACAACATGAAGCAGCAGTGGCAGACAACATGAGGTAGCAGTGGCAGACAACATGAAGCAGCAGTGGCAGACATCATGTGGTAGCAGTGGCAGACAACATGAAGCAGCTGTGGCTGACAACATGAGGTAGCAGTGGCAGACAACATGAAGCAGCAGTGGCAGACAACATGAGGCAGCAGTGGCAGACAACATGAAGTAGCAGTGGCAGACAACACGAAGCAGCAGTGGCAGACAACATGAAGCAGCAGTGGCAGACAACATGAAGCAGCAGTGGCAGACAACATGAAGCAGCAGTGGCAGACAACATGAGGTAACAGTGGCAGACAACATGAGGTAGCAGTGGCAGACATCATGAGGTAGCAGTGGCAGACAACATGAGGTAGCAGTGGCAGACAACATGAGGTAGCAGTGGCAGACAACATGAGGTAGCAGTGGCAGACAACATGAGGTAGGAGTGGCAGACAACATGAAGCAGCAGTGGCAGACAACATGAGGTAGCAGTGACAGACAACATGAGGTAGCAGTGGCAGACAACATGAGGTAGCAGTGGCAGACAACATGAGGTAGCAGTGGCAGACAACATGAGGTAGCAGTGGCAGACAACATGAAGCAGCAGTGGCAGACAACATGAGGTAGCATTGGCAGACAACATGAAATAGCAGTGGCAGACAACATGAAGCAGCAGTGGCAGACAACATGAAGCAGCAGTGAAAGACAACATGAAGCAGCAGTGGCAGACAACATGAAGCAGCAGTGGCAGACAACATGAAGCAGCAGTGAAAGACAACATGAAGCAGCAGTGACAGACAACATGAAGCAGCAGTGGCAGGCAACATGAAGCAGCAGTGGCAGACAACATGAAGCAGCAGTGACAGACAACATGAAGCAGCAGTGGCAGACAACATGAAGCAGCAGTGGCAGACAACATGAAGCAGCAGTGACAGACAACATGAAGCAGCAGTGGCAGACAACATGAAGCAGCAGTGGCAGACAACATGAAGCAGCAGTGACAGACAACATGAAGCAGCAGTGGCAGGCAACATGAAGCAGCAGTGACAGACAACATGAAACAGCAGTGGCAGACAACATGAAGCAGCAGTGGCAGACAACATGAGGTAGCAGTGAAAGACAACATGAAGCAGCAGTGACAGACAACATGAAGCAGCAGTGACAGACAACATGAGGTAGCAGTGAAAGACAACATGAATCAGCAGTGACAGACAACATGAAGCAGCAGTGGCAGGCAACATGAAGCAGCAGTGGCAGACAACATGAAGCATCAGTGGCAGACAACATGAAACAGCAGTGGCAGACAACATGAAGCAGCAGTGGCAGACAACATGAAGCATCAGTGGCAGACAACATGAAGCAGCAGTGGCAGACAACATGAAGCAGCAGTGGCAGACAACATGAAGCAGCAGTGGCAGACAACATGAGGTAGCAGTGGCAGACAACATGAAGCAACAGTGGCAGATAACATGAAGCAGCAGTGGCAGACAACATGAAACAGCAGTGGCAGACAACATGAAGCATCAGTGGCAGACAACATGAGGTAGCAGTGGCAGACAACATGAAGCAGCAGTGGCAGACAACATGAAACAGCAGTGGCAGACAACATGAAGCAGCAGTGGCAGACAACATGAGGTAGCAGTGGCAGACAACATGAAGCAGCAGTGGCAGACAACATGAAGCAGCAGTGACAGACAACATGAAGCAACAGTGGCAGACAACATGAAGCAACAGTGACAGACAACATGAGGTAGCAGTGACAGACAACATGAAGCAGCAGTGACAGACAACATGAGGTAGCATTGGCAGACAACATGAAGCAGCAGTGGCAGACAACATGAAGCAGCAGTGACAGACAACATGAAGCAGCAGTGACAGACAACATGAAGCAACAGTGGCAGACAACATGAGGTAGCAGTGACAGACAACATGAAGCAGCAGTGACAGACAACATGAGGTAGCAGTGACAGACAACATGAGGTAGCAGTGACAGACAACATGAAGCAGCAGTGGCAGACAACATGAAGCAGCAGTGACAGACAACATGAAGCAGCAGTGACAGACAACATGAAGCAACAGTGGCAGACAACATGAGGTAGCAGTGACAGACAACATGAAGCAGCAGTGACAGACAACATGAGGTAGCAGTGACAGACAACATGAAGCATCAGTGGCAGACAACATGAAGCAGCAGTGGCAGACAACATGAGGTAGCAGTGACAGACAACATGAAGCATCAGTGGCAGACAACATGAAGCAGCAGTGGCAGACAACATGAGGTAGCAGTGACAGACAACATGAAGCAACAGTGGCAGACAACATGAAGCAGCAGTGACAGACAACATGAAGCAGCAGTGACAGACAACATGAAGCAACAGTGGCAGACAACATGAAGCAGCAGTGACAGACAACATGAAGCAGCAGTGACAGACAACATGAAGCAGCAGTGACAGACAACATGAAGCAGCAGTGACAGACAACATGAAGCAGCAGTGACAGACAACATGAAGCAGCAGTGACAGACAACATGAAGCAGCAGTGACAGACAACATGAAGCATCAGTGACAGACAACATGAAGCAGCAGTAACAGACAACATGAAGCAGCAGTGACAGACAACATGAAGCAACAGTGGCAGACAACATGAAGCAGCAGTGACAGACAACATGAAGCAACAGTGGCAGACATCATGAGGTAGCAGTGGCAGACAACATGAAGCAGCAGTGACAGACAACATGAAGCATCAGTGACAGACAACATGAAGCATCAGTGGCAGACAACATGAGGTAGCAGTGACAGACAACATGAAGCAACAGTGGCAGACATCATGAGGTAGCAGTGACAGACAACATGAAACAGCAGTGACAGACAACATGAAGCAACAGTGGCAGACAACATGAAGCATCAGTGACAGACAACATGAAGCAGCAGTGGCAGACAACATGAAGCAGCAGTGGCAGACAACATGAAGCATCAGTGACAGACAACATGAAGCATCAGTGACAGACAACATGAAGCAGCAGTGACAGACAACATGAAGCAGCAGTGACAGACAACATGAAGCAACAGTGACAGACAACATGAAGCATCAGTGACAGACAACATGAAGCAGCAGTGACAGACAACATGAAGCAGCAGTGACAGACAACATGAAGCAACAGTGACAGACAACATGAAGCAACAGTGACAGACAACATGAAGCAGCAGTGACAGACAACATGAAGCAGCAGTGACAGACAACATGAAGCAGCAGTGACAGACAACATGAGGTAGCAGTGACAGACAACATGAAGCATCAGTGGCAGACAACATGAGGTAGCAGTGACAGACAACATGAAGCATCAGTGACAGACAACATGAAGCAGCAGTGACAGACAACATGAAGCAGCAGTGGCAGACAACATGAGGTAGCAGTGACAGACAACATGAAGCAGCAGTGACAGACAACATGAAGCAGCAGTGACAGACAACATGAAGCAGCAGTGACAGACAACATGAGGTAGCAGTGGCAGACAACATGAAGCAGCAGTGACAGACAACATGAAGCAACAGTGACAGACAACATGAAGCATCAGTGACAGACAACATGAAGCAACAGTGACAGACAACATGAAGCAACAGTGACAGACAACATGAAGCAACAGTGACAGACAACATGAAGCAACAGTGACAGACAACATGAAGCATCAGTGACAGACAACATGAAGCAACAGTGACAGACAACATGAAGCAACAGTGACAGACAACATGAAGCATCAGTGGCAGACAACATGAGGTAGCAGTGACAGACAACATGAAGCAGCAGTGACAGACAACATGAAGCAGCAGTGACAGACAACATGAAGCAGCAGTGGCAGACAACATGAAGCAGCAGTGACAGACAACATGAAGCAGCAGTGACAGACAACATGAAGCAACAGTGACAGACAACATGAAGCATCAGTGGCAGACAACATGAAGCAGCAGTGACAGACAACATGAAACAGCAGTGGCAGACAACATGAGGTAGCAGTGACAGACAACATGAAGCAGCAGTGACAGACAACATGATACAGCAGTGGCAGACAACATGAGGTAGCAGTGGCAAAGTGTAGTAATTAAGTGTAGCATTAAGAGTGTATCAATTAAGTGAAGCATTAAGAGTGTAGCACTTATAATCACTCTGTCTGACTTTTATGGGTTATCCTAGGCTCTCTACACATGTAGTCAGGAGCAGGAATGGCCACTGTGGTGGCCCTATAAACCCCAACAACAATGGCTGCTGTCACCACCACTAGCCACATACCTAATGACTCGTATTTTATTCATTCTAGTGTATATATCATGTTTCTATGTTATTAATATTGTTTATTATGTCATATTACATAAATTGTGATAGATAAATAAGCTGTAGAGTTGATATTAGGGAAATTATTAAAGTATTTTCCCGTGCCTGGAATTCCACTGAAACGAATTAATTCCAATTCAATTAATTTAAATGAGGAAAATTGACTCTGCAGACGAGCAAATCCAGTTGTGAGCAAGGTCATGGAATTGATTAAACTCGTAAGTAGAGGTTCGACTGTACTCAGCTTCAAATCAAGCAGGAGAAAGCTGGTAGGCCCACATGTGAGAGAATGGGTCTGTGTGGTCAGTGTGTACTGTATAAAAAAATCCTGCAGTATGCAGTGCATAATGAGAGAAAGAAAAACTTCGACTTTGTTTTTGGATTAAAATGCCGACGTTGAGGTGTATTTTCCTATAGTATTTATGGTTGTATTCTCGTTTTCTTGGTTTCATTTGACAGCATGAATAACATATTACAGAAACAGAGATGATTTTGATTAGTTTCGCGATGAAAACGACCTTAAAATTGAGCTGAGATTAGCAGAAAGGTTCGATTTTTACCAGTGTTCAGGAGTAAGCAAATCACACCACATGTTCAATACACGTCAATTGGAGAGTCTAATATTCTCTCACTAGTGCACTGATTATTTGTACCAATTTTACAATAATGCAGTAGTCTGCATAACAGTAAATCTTCTGTTTTTTGTGTGAATAAAAAAATAAAAATAAAAAGCAAGAGTAATATAAAAGGAGCCTAGAGATGTGACTAATGAACAGAGAATATGTTATTTTAGTGCCAACAATGTCTGCATTGTTTATTCTGGACCCTATTTTGAAATTGGCATCTTTTTTAATTTGCTTGAAATTGGCCAAATTGCCAATTTCTGACCACTCTATTGGGTAGCTGAAATTGGTAAATGGGCAGTTTCTTGTACTCAATTGATAGAAAAAATGGAATTCTAAAGAAATAGCTATGATTTTGGTCGCCTGGAACAATGGAATCGACCGAAAATAGGGCTCAAAATCGGCGAAATTGCCAATGCTTATATATTGCTGAGATCGCTAACTTCGCAGGAGCATAATTCCATAAGTTTTCGACCAAATTTTGTACTTTTGGTGCCATTACGATTGGGAAAAGATTCTCTATTAAACCATACCACGGGCAGGGATAGAACCCATGTAAGAAACCCATTGTAAGAAAAAATAATTTATTTTTTCCAAAAAATTTTCGACACCAGGAGACTTCTCAGGATTTGGGGTTTTGACAGTCAAAGGGTTAATCAATTTATGCCTTTCAAGATGGCTACAAATTGCCTCAGCAATTATTGATTCCATAAATTTTCCCACTATGGAGGTAAGGCTTATTGGTCTATGGTTCGAACAGATTAAGTTTGTAAGCTGAGGTTCCACTGTATACACTTGGAAAATCCTAGAGGGATTAGTACCAAACTTGCACACAAAGATCACTCCCTATGAAAGCTGAAGACTCGGCAGGAGATGCAACATTCCACCAATGAAAAACAGTTGAGCCACGAGTACACTGAGAGACAACACAATAAGTGTCCAGGGTCCAAGACTGTTCAACTGCCTCCCAGCATACATAAAGGGGGATTACCAATAGACCCCTGGCTGTCTTCAAGAAGGCACTGGCCAGGCACCTAAAGTCAGTACCTGCAGGCTGTGGTTTGTATGTCAGTTTGCATGTGACCAGCAGTAACAGCCTGGTTGATTAGACCCTGATCCACCATGAGGCCTGGTCTCAGACTGAGCCACGGGGATGTATACCCCCAAAACCCTCTCCAGGTATATTCCAGGTATACCCCAGGTATGCCCCACAGTAGAATAATTTAACATAAATATGAGATGTTTTTCCAGTCGTCTTGTTGGAGTGTTGGAAAGAATGATGTTTTCTCTAGTTCAACAATAAAGAAAATGTGTACTCAGTAGTATTACTGGGGGTAACTAGAAAATTATTCCGTTCGTATGCCTTCACTCAGAGCATTATTCTTTCTAAAAATGGTGTGTTACATGAGAATGGGAATGTTTTTCTTTATTTATTCTATTTTACCAATGTAGAGACAACTTGTACACAATGTAAGGTGTTTGTGTTATGGTATAAGATTCACAGACATGGGAATGAACGTGTATGAACCAAAACCAGACGCTTTCATCTGTTTGTTTACATGCTCCGTGTCTCTGTCCTCTCTCATTTACTTGTTCTCTCTCTCAGGTTTACTCATTTTTATATCATTTACTCACCTCTCACCCTAAATTAAGACTACAAATATTGTAAGGTAAATAATAAGTGTGTTGCATATGCATTTTATTGCTCTAGGGCACTTTAAATGTTGTATTTTATTACGTGTGGGTGGGTTGGCTAGGAGGTCTACCATACCTACCACACCTGACTTTTTACAGTAAATACTACTCACCTTTCACCCTACATTAAGACTACAAATATTTTGAGGTAAGTAATGAGTGTATTGCTAACTTAATATGTGTTAGTGTAAACTTGTTATCTGGTATTTATTTTATTATTATTATTTATTATCACACTGGCCGATTCCCACCAAGGCAGGGTGGCCCGAAAAAGAAAAACTTTCACCATCATTCACTCCATCACTGTCTTGCCAGAAGGGTGCTTTACACTACAGTTTTTAAACTGCAACATTAACATCCCTCCTTCAGAGTGCAGGCACTGTACTTCCCATCTCCAGGACTCAAGTCCGGCCTGCTGGTTTCCCTGAACCCCTTCATAAATGTTACTTTGCTCACACTCCAACAGCACGTCAAGTATTAAAAACCATTTGTCTCCATTCACTCCTATCAAACACGCTCACACATGCCTGCTGGAAGTCCAAGCCCCTCGCACACAAAAACTCCTTTACCCCCTCCCTCCAACCTTTCCTAGGCCGACCCCTACCCCGCCTTCCTTCCACTACAGACTGATACACTCTTGAAGTCACTCTGTTTCGCTCCATTCTCTCTACATGTCCGAACCACCTCAACAACCCTTCCTCAGCCCTCTGGGCAACAGTTTTGGTAATCTCGCACCTCCTCCTAACTTCCAAACTACGAATTCTCTGCATTATATTCACACCACACATTGCCCTCATACATGACATCTCCACTGCCTCCAGCCTTCTCCTCGCTGCAACATTCATCACCCATGCTTCACACCCATATAAGAGCGTTGGTAAAACTATACTCTCATACATTCCCCTCTTTGCCTCCAAGGACAAAGTTCTTTGTCTCCACAGACTCCTAAGTGCACCACTCACCCTTTTCCCCACATCAATTCTATGATTCACCTCATCTTTCATAGGCCCATCCACTGACACGTCCACTCCCAAATATCTGAATACATTCACCTCCTCCATACTCTCTCCCTCCAATCTGATATCCTATCTTTCATCACCTAATCTTTTTGTTATCCTCATAACCTTACTCTTTCCTGTATTCACTTTTAATTTTCTTCTTTTGCACACCCTACCAAATTCATCCACCAATCTCTGCAACTTCTCTTCAGAATCTCCCAAGAGCACAGTGTCATCAGCAAAGAGCAACTGTGACAACTCCCACTTTATGTGTGATTCTTTATCTTATAACTCCATGCCTCTTGCCAAGACCCTCGCATTTACTTCTCTTACAACCCCATCTATAAATATATTAAACAACCACAGTGACATCACACATCCTTGTCTAAGGCCTAATTTTACTGGGAAATAATTTCCCTCTTTCCTACATACTCTAACTTGAGCCGCACTATCCTGGTAAAAACTCTTCACTGCTTTCAGTAACCTACCTCCTACACCATACACCTGCAACATCTGCCACATTGCCCCCCTATCCACCCTGTCATATGCCTTTTCCATATCCATAAATGCCACAAAGACCTCTTTAGCCTTACCTAAATACTGTTTACTTATATGTTTCACTGTAAACACCTGGTCCACACACCCTCTACCTTTCCTAAAGCCTCCTTGTTCGTCTGCTATCCTATTCTCCGTCTTACTCTTAATTCTTTCAATAAAAACTCTACCATACACTTTACCAGGTATACTCAACAGACTTATCCCCCTATAATTTTTGCACTCTCTTTTGTCCCCTTTGCCTTTATACAAAGGAACTATGCATGCTCTCTGCCAATCCCTTGGTACCTTACCCTCTTCCATACATTTATTAAATAATTGCACTCCAAAACTATATCCCCACCTGCTTTTAACATTTCTATCTTTATCCCATCAATCCCGGCTGCCTTACCCCCTTTCATTTTACCTACTGCCTCACGAACTTCCCCCACACTCACTACTGGCTCTTCCTCACTCCTACAAGATGTTATTCCTCCTTGCTCTATACACGAAATCACAGCTTCCCTATCTTCATCAACATTTAACAATTCCTCAAAATATTCCCTCCATCTTCCCAATACCTCTAACTCTCCATTTAATAACTCTCCTCTCCTATTTTTAACTGACAAATCCATTTGATAACATCTCACCCACTCTCTCATTTGCTCTCTTTTTACATTGCTTCACCACTCTCTTAACCTCTCTCTTTTTCTCCATGTACTCTTCCCTCCTTGCATCACTTCTACTTTGTAAAAACTTATCATATGCTAACTTTTTTTCCCTTACTACTCTCTTTACATCATCATTCCACCATTCGCTCCTCTTCCCTCCCACACCCACTTTCCTGTAACCACAAACTTCTGCTGAACACTCTAACACTACATTTTTAAACCTACGCCATACCTCTTCGACCCCATTTCCTATGCTCTCATTAGCCCATCTATCCTCCAATAGCTGTTTATATCTTACCCTAACTGCCTCCTCTTTTAGTTTATAAACCTTCACCTCTCTCTTCCCTGATGCTTCTATTCTCCTTGTATCCCATCTACCTTTTACTCTCAGTGTAGCTACAACTAGAAAGTGATCTGATATATCTGTGGCCCCTCTATAAACATGTACATCCTGAAGTCTATTCAACAGTCTTTTATCTACCAATACATAATCCAACAAACTACTGTCATTTTGCCCTACATCATATCTTGTATACTTATTTATCCTCTTTTTCTTAAAATATGTATTACCTATAACTAAACCCCTTTCTATACAAAGCTCAATCAAAGGGCTCCCATTATCATTTACACCTGGCACCCCAAACTTACCTACCACACCCTCTCTAAAAGTTTCTCCTACTTTAGCATTCAGATCCCCTACCACAATTACTCTCTCACTTGGTTCAAAGGCTCCTATACATTCACTTAACATCTCCCAAAATCTCTCTCTCTCCTCTACATTCCTCTCTTCTCCAGGTGCATACACGCTTATTATGACCCACTTTTCGCATCCAACCTTTACTTTAATCCACATAATTCTTGAATTTACACATTCATATTCTCTTTTCTCCTTCCATAACTGATCCTTCAACATTACTGCTACCCCTTCCTTTGCTCTAACTGTCTCATATACTCCAGATTTAATCCCATTTATTTCCCCCCACTGAAACTCCCCTACCCCCTTCAGCTTTGTTTCACTTAGGGCCAGGACATCCAACTTCTTTTCATTCATAACATCAGCAATCATCTGTTTCTTGTCATCCGCACTACATCCACGCACATTCAAGCATCCCAGTTTTATAAAGTTTTTCTTCTTCGCGTTTTTAGTAAATGTCTATAGGAGAAGGGGTTACTAGCCCATTGCTCCCGGCATTTTAGTCGCCTCATACGACACACATGGCTTACGGAGGAAAGATTCTTTTCCACTTCCCCATGGACAATAGAAGAAATAAAGAAGAACAAGAGCTATTTAGAAAAAGGAGAAAAACCTAGATGTATGTATATATATATATGCATGTGCGTGTCTGTAAAGTGTGACCAAAGTGTAAGTAGGAGTAGCAAGATATCCCTGTTATCTAGCGTGTTTATGAGACAGAAAAAGAAACCAGCAATCCTACCATCATGCAAAACAGTTACAGGTTTCTGTTTCACAGTCATCTGGCAGGACGGTAGTACTTCCCTGGGTGGTTGCTGTCTATCAACCTACCACCCCTATCTGGTATTTATATGCATTTATAAGTGGAAAAATGGCATTCTGCTTTACGGCAATGTCCGCTTTCTGGCAGCAGCCTGGAATCTAACCTGCCATATAAGTGGGGTCCTACTTTACTGGTTGGTTTTCAAAAGTTGTTGTGCCATGCATAATTATGGGCTCTTCCTTGTAAGATTTACTTTTAACCTACTATTGTAATTCAAATGTATCTTCTGGGGAAATAAAATTATCTTATAAAGAAGCCATGATTTGATCTCTATACTGTTGATGTACATAGAACATTTATTCCCTGTTTAATATTGGAATGTGTAAATAGATTTGTATAATTAGAGCATTTGAATAAGCAATTTTTTGCTTGTTTATAGTAGTCTTGCATATAAGCTAATACTATACTGTATCACCTTACCTAACAAAGACCTCTTTTGGTCACAGCACACAGGGCTGGATTTATAAGGGGGAAAAGGGGGCAACAGCCCCAGGCCCCCCTGCCAGAGGGGCCACCAGATGAAGGACTTCCTTTATAACATAATGTGTGTGTGGGGAGACATCAGAAAATAGAAAGAAAGGGTGCTCCCCACCCTTTCTACCTTTGAATGCCTTGACTTGACTTAACTATTTCTGGTTAACATCAGTTTAGAGGTAAATGGCCAGACCATGAGGTCAGAGGTGACCAGGGTGCACATGCACGTGCGTGTGTGTGTGCGTGTGCCTGTGTTTGTGTGTGCAAGGTAGCTATTGCGTGTATGGCTTTGATTGGCTATGTCGACCTCAGAAAGGCTATTTCTGGTTAGTGTCAGTGTAGAGGTCAGTGACCAACGAGTCATTCAGCAAATTGGCACTGATGAAAAATTATCTGAGAATCACAATGACCCATGAAAGACTAAGAGCTCTGTGCCTACTGAATGTTGAGAGCAGTGTCCTCAAGAAGATATAATTTGATGAGTTAGTTAAAGATTTGGCAGATGCTAAGTGTAGAAAGAAAGACTTTTTATAGATATTGCAGTGTGATCATGTGATGCATAAATGTGATGTATGGCTTGCTAATTCCAGTTACTTATGCAATATTTGATTTGTAAATTTGGTGATTTGCTGCAGACTGGAAAGATTATGCAAGGAATTTTTATGTATATTAGGGTAAATATGTATGTAAAGTGTAAATCTTTTTTTTTTCAACATGTTGATTGTCTCCCACCGAGGCAGGTTGACCCAAAAAGAAAGAAAATCCCAAAAAGAAAATACTTTCATCATCATTCAACACTTTCACCTCACTCATACATAATCACTATCTTTGCAGAGGTGCTCAGATATGACAGCTCAGAAGTCACTCCAAACTACCAATATCCAAAACCCCTCCTTTAAATTGCAGTCATTGTACTTCTCATTTCCAGGACTCAAGTTCAGCTAACTGGTTTCCTTGAATCCCTTAACAAAATATTACCCTGCTCACACTCCAACAGCTCGTCAGGTCCCAAAAACCATTCGCCTCCATTCACTCCTATCTAACACACTCACATATGCTTGCTGGAAATCCAAGCCCCTCACCCACAAAACCACCTTTATCCCCTCCCTCTAACCTTTTTGAGGATAACCCCTACCCCGCCTTCCTTCCCCTACAGATTTATGTGCTTTCCAAGTCATTCTACTTTGATCCATTCTCTCTAAATGACCAGACCACCTCAACAACCCCTCTTCAGCCCTCTGACTATTACTTTTAGTAACTCCACACCTCCTCCTAATTTCCACACTCCGAATTCTTTGCATAATATGTACACCACACATTGCCCTTAGACAGCCGCCTCCTTGCTGCAACATTTGCAACCCAAGCTTCACACCCATATAAGAGTGTTGATACCACTATACTTTCGTACATTCCCTTCTCTGCCTCCATGGATAGAGTTTTTTGTCTCCACAGATACCTCAACACACCACTCACCTTTTTTCCTTCATCAATTCTGTGGTTAACCTCATCCTTCATAAACCCATCTGCTGACAAGTCAACTCCCAAATATCTGAAAACATTTACTTCTTCCATACTCCCTCTCTCCAATGTGATATCCAATTTTTCTTTATCTAAATTGTTTGATACCCTCATCACCTTCTTATCTGTGTTCACTTTCAACTTTCTACCTTTACACACCCTCCCAAACTTGTCCATTAACATTTGCAACTTTTCTTTAGAATCTCCCATAAGCACAGTATCATCAGCAAAAAGTACCTGTGTCAACTCCCATTTTCTCTTTAATTCCCCATAATTTAATCCCACTCCTCTCCCCAACACCCTAGCATTTGCTTCTATTACAACCCCATCTATAAATATATTAAACAACCATAGGACATTACACATCTCTGTCTAAGACCTACTTTTACCAGGAAGTAATCTCCCTCTCTTCTACACACCCTAACCTGAGCCTTATTATCCTCATAAAAACTCTTTACAGCATTTAGTAACTTACTACCTATTCCATATACTTGCAACATCTGCCACATTGCTCCCCTATCCACTCTATCATATGCCTTTTCTAAATCCCGGTGGCCTGGTGGCTAAAGCTCCCGCTTCACACACGGAGGGCCCGGGTTCGATTCCCGGCGGGTGGAAACATTTCGACACGTTTCCTTACACCTGTTGTCCTGTTCACCTAGCAGCAAATAGGTACCTGGGTGTTAGTCGACTGGTGTGGGTCGCATCCTGGGGGACAAGATTAAGGACCCCAATGGAAATAAGTTAGACAGTCCTCGATGACGCACTGACTTTCTTGGGTTATCCTGGGTGGCTAACCCTCCGGGGTTAAAAATCCGAACGAAATCTTATCTCTTATCTTATCTCTTATCTAACTTCTCCACCTTTATCTAAGTACTATTCACATATATGCTTCAATGTAAACATTTGATCTACACATCCCCTATCCACTCTAAAGCCTCCTTGCTCATCTGCAATCCTACTCTCTGTCTTACCTTTAATTCTTTCATTAATAACCCTGCCATACACTTTACCTGGTATACTCAGTAAACTTATTCCTCTATAATTTTTACAATCTCCTTTGTTCCCCTTCCCTTTATATAAAGAAACTATACATGTTCTCTGCTAATCCCTATGTACCTTCCCCTCTTTCATACATTTATTAAACAAAAATACCAAGAACTCCAATAATATATCCCTCCCTACTTTTAACATTTCTGTCATGATCCCGTCAGTTCCAGCTGCTTTACCCCCTTGTATTCTACGTAATGCCTCACGCACCTCCCCCACACTCACATCCTGCTCTTTTTTACTCCTAAAAGATGTTATACCTCCCTAGTCAGTGCATAAAATTACCGCCTCCCTTTCTTCATCGACATTTAAAAGTTCCTCAAAATATTCCCACCATCTACCCAATACCTCCAGTTCCCCATCATCTAATCTCCTATTCTGTTTTTAACTGACAAATTCAGTCATTCCCTTAGGCTTTCTCAGCTTGTTTATCTCCAGAATTTTTTCTTATTAGCAAAATTTCTTGACAGTGCCTCTCTCACTTTATCATCTGTTCTCCTTTTGCACTCTCTCACCACTCTCTTCACCTTTCTTTTACTTTCCATATATTCTGCTCTTCTTATAATACTTCTGCTTTATAAAAACTCATAAGCTACATTTTTCTCTTTTATCACACCCTTTACTTCATCATTCCACCAATTATTCCTCTTTCCTCCTGCACCTACCCTCCTATAGCCACAAACTTCTGCCTCACATTCTAGTAGTGGATTTTTAAAACTATCCCAGCCCTCTTCAACTCCCCTGCTATTCATACTTGCACTAGTCCACCTTTCTCCCAATAGTTGCTTATATCTCACCCTAACTTCCTCCTCCCTTAGTTTATGCACTTTAACCTCTCTCTCTTACTTGCTGATGCCATTTTTCTTTTTGTCCTATCTACCTCTTACTCTAACTGTAGCTATAACTAAATAATGATCCAATATATCCATTGCCCCTCTCTAAACATGTACATCCTAAAGCCTACCCATCAATCTTTTATCCACCAATACATAATCTAACAAACTACTTTCATTATGTGTTATATCATACCTTGTATACTTATTAACCCTCTTTTTCATAAAATATGTATTACTTATTACCAAACCCCTGGCACCTCAAATTTACCTACTACTCCCTCCACAACATTTTTACCCACTTTAGCATTGAGATCCCCAAGCACAAGTACTCTCTCAATTGGTTCAGCACTCCCCATGCACTCACTCAACATTTCCCAAAATCTCTCTCTCTCTCCTCTACACTTCTTTCTTTTCCAGGTGCATAAACACTTACCATAACCCACTTTTCACATCCAACCCTTATTTTATACCATGCAATCCTTGAATTTATACATTTATATTCCTCTTTTCCTGCCATAACTTATCCTTCAACATTATTGCTGTTCCTTCCTTAGCTCTAACTCTGTTTGAAACCCCTGACCTAATCCCATTTATTGCTCCCGACTGAAACTCTCCTACCCCCTTCAGCTTTGTTTCACTTAAAGCCAGGACATCCAGCTTCGTCTCATTCATAACATCCAGCTTCTTCTTATTCATAGCATCCACAATCATCTCTTTATTATCATTCACACAACATCCATGCACATTCAAACATCCCACTTTGATGGTTTTCTTCTTTTTCTTTTTAGTAAGCTATACAGGAAAAGGGGTTACTAGCCCGTTGTTCCCAGCATTTTAGTTGACTTTTACAACACGCATGGCTTATGGAGGAAAGATTCTTATTCCACTTCCCCATGAATCTGAAAGGAAAAGCAATAAGAACAAGAACTATTAAGATAAAATCACTGAAAACTCAGATGAGTGTGTATACATAAATGCGTACATGTATGTGTGGTGTGACCTAAGTGTAAGTAGCAGTAGCAAGACGTACCTGCAATCTTGCATGTTTACGAGACAGAAAATAGACACCAGCAATCCTACCATCATGTAAAAGAAATACAGGCTTCCTTTTTACACTCATTTGGTAGGAGTGTTGTACCTCTCTGAATGATTGCTGTCTACCAACCTATTTATAACATCTTATACAGCAGTATGTAAAAAAGAAAAACTTTGCAGTGATGTCCACAATTTAAATAATAATAATAATAATAATAATAATAATAATTGACACAGTTACTTTTTGCTGATGATACTGTGCTTATGGGAGATTCTAAAGAAAAATTGCAAAGGTTAGTGGATGAGTTTGGGAATGTGTGTAAAGGTAGAAAGTTGAAAGTGAACATAGAAAAGAGTAAGGTGATGAGGGTGTCAAATGATTTAGATAAAGAAAAATTGGATATCAAATTGGGGAGGAGGAGTATGGAAGAAGTGAATGTTTTCAGATACTTGGGAGTTGATGTGTCGGCGGATGGATTTATGAAGGATGAGGTTAATCATAGAATTGATGAGGGAAAAAAGGTGAGTGGTGTGTTGAGGTATATGTGGAGTCAGAAAACGTTATCTATGGAGGCAAAGAAGGGAATGTATGAAAGTATAGTAGTACCAACACTCTTATATGGGTGTGAAGCTTGGGTGGTAAATGCAGCAGCGAGGAGACGGTTGGAGGCAGTGGAGATGTCCTGTTTAAGGGCAATGTGTGATGTAAATATTATGCAGAAAATTCGGAGTGTGGAAATTAGGAGAAGGTGTGGAGTTAATAAAAGTATTAGTCAGAGGGCAGAAGAGGGGTTGTTGAGGTGGTTTGGTCATTTAGAGAGAATGGATCAAAGTAGAATGACATGGAAAGCATATAAATCTATAGGGGAAGGAAGGCGGGGTAGGGGTCGTCCTCGAAAGGGTTGGAGAGAGGGGGTAAAGGAGGTTTTGTGGGCAAGGGGCTTGGACTTCCAGCAAGCGTGCGTGAGCGTGTTAGATAGGAGTGAATGGAGACGAATGGTACTTGGGACCTGACGATCTGTTGGAGTGTGAGCAGGGTAATATTTAGTGAAGGGATTCAGGGAAACCGGTTATTTTCATATAGTCGGACTTGAGTCCTGGAAATGGGAAGTACAATGCCTGCACTTTAAAGGAGGGGTTTGGGATATTGGCAGTTTGGAGGGATATGTTGTGTATCTTTATATGTGTATGCTTCTAGACTGTTGTATTCTGAGCACCTCTGCAAAAACAGTGATAATGTGCGAGTGTGGTGAAAGTGTTGAATGATGATGAAAGTATTTTCTTTTTGGGGATTTTCTTTCTTTTTTGGGTCACCCTGCCTCGGTGGGAGACGGCCGACTTGTTGAAAAAAAAAAAAATAAATAAAAAAATAATAATAATAATAATAATAATAATAGCACTACAACTTCATACCTTGTCTGAACACCAGTACTGTAGTTTATATCACTACTAGAAAGTCAACTGATTTATTCAATAAATCATACTAAACTATTTGAGAGAATTTTTTAAAAAATTGTATGATCATATTAACCCTTTGACTGTCACGGCCGTATATACACGTCTTACGAGGTACCGTGTTTGACGTATATATACTCATAAATTCTAGCGGCTTCAAATAAAGCAGGAGAAAGCTGATAGGCCCACATGTGAGAGAATGGGTCTGTGTGGTCAGTGTGCACCATATAAAAAAAAAATCCTGGAGCACGCAGTGCATAATGAGAAAAAAAAAACTCCGACCGTTTTTTTTTAATTAAAATGCCGACTTTGTGGTCTATTTTCGTATAGTATTTATGGTTGTATTCTCGTTTTCTTGGTCTCATTTGATAGAATGGAAAACATATTATAGAAATAGAGGTGATCTTGATTGATCTTACTATAAAAAGAACCTAGAAATGGAGCTCAAAGTAGGGAAAATGTTTGATTTTTGCCAATGTTCAAAAGTAAACAAATGGTGCCATTGTCCAATAAATGTCCAACTAGCCATTCTAATATGCAGTCATGAATGGGTTGATGTTATTTGTACAATTATTACAGTATTGCAGTAGTCTGCATAATAGTAAGTCTTCTGTTTTTTGTTTGAATAAAAATTCAAAATAGAAAGCAAGAGTAATATCAGAGGGGCCTGGAGACATGACTGATGAACAAAGAAAATGTTATTTTAGAGCCAGGAATGTCTGCATTGTTCATTCTGGACCTTATTTTGAAATTG
Organism: Cherax quadricarinatus; assembly: GCF_038502225.1. NCBI lineage: Eukaryota > Metazoa > Arthropoda > Malacostraca > Decapoda > Parastacidae > Cherax > Cherax quadricarinatus. The sequence goes on along the minus strand of NC_091306.1, from coordinate 31,735,219 downwards.
CCATATTTTTTAGTTTTCGTGAAATTGGCCAAATTGCAGATTTCTGACCACATTATTAGGTAGTTGAAATCGGTAAATGGGCAGTTTCTTGTACTCAATCGATAGAAAAAATGGAGTTCTAAAGAAATAGCTATGAGTTTGGTCGACTGGAACAATGGAATTAGCCGAAAATAGGGCTCTAAGTGGGCGAAATCGCCGATTTGTAAACAGCGCCGAGGTCACTAACTTCACGAGAGCATAATTCCATTAATTTTCCATCAAATTTCGTTTTTTTGGTGTCATTACAATCGGGAAAAGATTCTCTATCATTTCATAAGAAAAAATAATTTCTTTTTTTTTTTTAAATTTTGCGACACCAGGAGACACCTCAGGATTGGGGGTTGCGACAGTCAAAGGGTTAAAATTCTATGTTTTTTATAATTTGATAGATTAAACTAAACTATTTGTGTGGTTAAATTTTATAGAGAAATTCAATTTTTAGACTTGTGTTATCTTAGCCAGGCAAGATATACTTTTAATTCTTGTTATATTTTATACATTCCCTATGAATTATTTTTATACAAATTTTTTTCATTGGCATTAATTTTTTTCATCGGCACAAATTTTTTTCATCGGTACAAATTTTTTTCATCGGTATAAATTTCTCTTTTGATGTCCTATCTCCTTTGATACATTTTTATCCCTGTAAATGGAATACCCCTATTTTTCTACCTTTTTTTCCTAGAACTTCTACACCAAAGATATGAATGAACATAGGCTAAATACAGTGGAACCTCCACTAACGACCGCATCCACGTGCGAGATTTTCCAGATACGAGCAGCCGTTTGGTCAATATTTTGCTTCCGTACGCGAGCAAAATTTCCAGATGCTAGCGAGCCTCAAGGGTGAGGGGCTAGTGAGGGGTTCTTGCTCTTGATCTAGGGAATTGGATCTCTTATTGAAACTTGAGCAAAGTATGATGGAAAGATGCTTCTTAATAAGTACACCAAAATTGAAAGAACTCTAACTGTAAATAACGGAGTTCACTTGTCAGCCATTCGCCGGCCCTTAGCGGTATATTTTCATATGGTTTTTGTGGCTGTATTTTCATTTTTTTGTCTCATTTGATAGAATGGAAGATATATTACAGAAATAGATATTACTATTTCGATTGCTTTCACAACGAAAAGTACCTTGAAATTGAGCTCAAAGTGTCAGAAATGTTTGATTTTTGCTGATGTTCAAGGGTAAACAAATGACATTACCATCCAATACCTGTCCGAGTGACCACTCCAATATGCAGTCATGAATGGGTTGACGTTATTTATATAATTATTACAATAATGCAGTAGTCTGCATAACAGTAAATCTTCTGTTTTTTTTTTTGTGTGAATAAAAATTCCAAATGATAAGCAAGAGTGTATTATTATAAGAATTCATATGTACTACTACTACTACTACTATTAATAATAATAATAACAATATGCACATGTAATTATTATACATATACGTAATAATATATGTAATATATAAATTATTATAAGAATAAGTACATACTAATACATAATACGTGATTATAATAATAATTTTACCATAAGTGAGTTTTAGATTGTCACCACTAGATGTTAGTATGTGTATCAAAACATCGCCACTCAGGGAGGGAGGGAAATTCTCGTATTTTCCTTATGTTTCGTGCAGTTACTTTGCAAAATTTCTTGTTTCTAACTATGGTTCCTAAGAAAGCAAGTGCAAAGAACAGTGCTGAGAAGAAAAAAGAGGATGATTTCCATGGAATTAAAATAGGAAATCATATATAAACACAAACTAGGTGTAGCATTAAGAGTGTACCATTAACCCTTTGAGGGTTTTGGTCGTACTAGTACGTCTTACGAGTAGGGGTTTTTGACGTACTAGTACTCATAAATTCTAGCGGCCTCAAATCTAGTGGGAGAAAGCTGGTGGGCCTTCATATGAAAGAATGGGTCTATGTGGTCAGTGTGCACAGTCTAAAAAAAATCCTGCAGCACACAGTGCATAATGAGAAAAAAAAACTTTGACCATTTTTTTTTAATAGATCAGCGACTTTGCAGTGTATTTTCGTATGGTATTTATTGTTGTATTCTAGTTTTCTTGGTCTCATTTTATAGAATGGAAGACATATTATAGAAATTGAGATGATTTTGACTGGTTTTACAATGAAAGGTGCCTTGAAATTGAGCTCAAAGTAGCAGAAATGTTTGATTTTTACCAAACTTCAAAAGTAAACAAATCGTGCCAAGCGTGCAATACACGTCAACTGGTGAGTCTAATATTCTTTCACAAGTGCACCAATAATATTTATACCATTTTTTACACTAATGCAGTAGTCTGCATAACAGTAAATCTTATATTTTTTGTGAAAATAAAAATTCAAAGTGTAAAGCAAAAGAATATAAGAGGGGCCTTGAGACGTGACTAATGACTAGAGGAAATGTCATTTTAGTGCCAGGAATGTCTTTCTTGTTTATTCTGGACCCTATTCGGAAATTGGCATCTTTTGAAATTTGTGTGAAATTGGCAAAATTGCTAAATTCTGACCACTGTACTGGATAGTTGAATTTCATAAATGGGTGGTTTCTTGCACCCATTCGATAGAAAAAATGGAGTTCTAGCGAAATATTCATGTTTCTTGTCGACTAGTACAGTGAAATTGGCCGAAAATTGGGATCAAAGTGGGCAAAATCGCCGATGCGTAAACATCGCCGAGACCGCTAACTTTGCGAGAGCATAATTCCGTAAGTTTTCTATCAAATTTCAAACTTTTGGTGTCTTTATGATCGGGAAAGGATTCTCTATCTTTTCATAAGAGAAAATAATTTTTTTTTTTTTTAAATTTGGCCGACCCTGAGAACGAGTTTCGGAGAGGGCCTGTCGACCCTCAAAGGGTTAAGAGTACAGTGGTCCCCCGGTATACGATATTAATCTGTTCCTGAGAGCTCATTGTATGCCAAAATTATCGAAAGGCGAATTAATTTTCCCCATAAGAAATAATGGAAATCAAATTAATCCATGCAAGACACCCAAAAGTATGAAAAAAAAAATTTACTACGTGAAATATTAAGTTTAATGCACACAAACTGAAGAAGACATTCACAGTTTGTGGTACTCTACTAACAATAGAATACATGACACTTACCTTTAATGAAGATCTGGTAATGATTGATGGGATGGGAGGAGGGGAGAGTGTCGAACTTATTGTTTAGAAGGGGAATCCCCTTCCATTAGGACTTGAGGTAGCAAGTCCTTTTCCAGGGTTACTTCCCTTCTTCTTTTAATGGCACTAGGACCAGCTTGAGAGTCAGTGGACTTCTGTCGCATAACATATCTGTCCATAGAGGCCTGTACCTCTCATCCTTTATGACTTTTCTAAAGTGGTTCACAACATTGTCATTGTAATAGTCACCAGCACGGCTTGCAATAGCTGTGTGAGGGTGATTGTTATCCATAAAGGTTTTCACCTTTGTCCACATTGTATACATTTCTTTAATCTGTGAAGTAGGCAACTTCCTCAATTTCTCTATCCCCTTCTCCAAAGCAGTTTCCTCAGGTCTGGCCTCTTGCTGTTGAAGATGATCTAGCAGCTCATTGTCCTCCTCCACCAACTCTTCCACATCCTCCCCACTAACCTCCAACCCCAAGGACTTCCCCAATGCCACAATGGTTTCCTCAACTGGCATACGATTCCCAGGGTTAGCCTCAAACCCTTCAAAATCCCTTTTGTCTACACATTCTGGCCACAGTTTCTTCCAAGCAGAGTTCAAGGTCCTCTTAGTCACTCCCTCCCAAGCCTTACCTATAAGGTTTACACAATTGAGGATATTAAAGTGATCCTTCCAAAACTCTTTTAGAGTCAATCGAGTGTCTGTGGTCACTTCAAAACACTTTTGAAACATAGCTTTTGTGTACAGTTTCTTGAAGTTGGAAATGACCTGCTGGTCCATAGGCTGCAGGAGAGGAGTGGTATTAGGAGGCAAAAACTTGACCTTAATGAAGCTCATGTCCCCAGAAAGTTGCTCTGCCAAGTCTGTAGGATAACCAGGGGCATTGTCTAATACCAGGAGGCACTTAAGGTCTAATTTCTTTTCAATTAGGTAATTTTTCACATTGGGGGGCAAATGCATGGTGTAATCAGTCATAGAAAAAGTCCCTAGTGACCCATGCCTTACTGTTTGCCCTCCACAGCACACACAAATTAGCTTTGAGGACATTCTTTTGCCTGAACACTCTGGGAGTTTGAGTGATACACCAATAAAGGCTTCACTTTGCAATCACCACTAGCATTGGCTCACATCAGAAGAGTAAACCTGTCTTTCATAGGCTTATGTCCTGGGAGTGCCTTATACTCCTGAGTAATGTAGGTCCTGCTTGGTAATTTCTTCCAAAACAGGCCTGTTTCATCACAATTAAACACTTGTTCAGGTTTCAATTCTTCACTGTCTATGTAATCCTTGAATTCCTTCACATATTTTTCAGCTGCTTTTTGGTCTGAACTGGCAGCCTCACCATGCCTAATCACACTATGTATGCCACTACAATTCTTAAATCTTTCAAACCAACCTTTGCTGGCCTTAAATTCACTCACATCACCACTAGTTGCAGGCATTTTTTCAATTAAATCCTCATGCAACTTCCTAGCCTTTTCACAAATGATCGCTTGAGAGATGCTATCTCCTGCTATCTGTTTTTCATTTATCCAAACCAATAAGAGTCTCTCAACATCTTCTATCACTTGCGGTCTCTGTTTTGAAAACAATGTTGCACCTTTTGCAACAACAGCTTCCTTGATTGCCGTTGTCCTGGCCACTATAGTAGCAATGGTTGATTGGGGTTTGGTATACAACCTGGCCAGCTCCGACACACGCACTCCACTTTCGTACTTTGCAATCATCTCTTTCTTCATTTCAATAGTCATTAGCACCCTTTTTCTCAAAGGGTTGGCACTAGAAGCTTTCTTGGGGCCTATGGTGACTTATTTTGCAGAAACAAGCACCAAAAACACTGTGATAATATGGAATGTACCGAATGTATGCTTAGATGGGAGCACACTGGTTGGCTTGTAAACACTGGCACGCACGGGGCAGTTCAGGCCACACGTGGACACGTCTCAGATGAATCGCATGTGGCGGGTTTTTTAACGAGTGGCGAGGCAAAATTTTTGCGTTAAAATGTATCGAATACCGGATTTATCGGATGCCAATGCCATCAAATACCGGGGGTCCACTGTATAGCAATTAAATGATTAAGTGATAGAAAAAGGATTATCTAATGGAGTTTGCCTTACAAACACTCTGTTTTCTGTTATAAAAGCAGGGGAATGTATGAAGTCAGTAGGAGGATGTTTTCTGTTATAATAAAAGCAGGGGAATGTGTGAAGTCATTAGGAGGAATGGCCACCATGGTGGCCTCGAGCAATGGCAGCCACTAACACTACTCACATATGTAATATTGCATTCATTCTGGTGTATATATCATGTTTCTGTGTTATTAATATTGTTTATTATGTCATATTAGATGAATTGTGATAGATAAATTAGCTGTAGAGTTGATATTAGGGAAATTATTGAAGTATTTTATGGTGCCTGGAATTCCACTGGAACAAATTAACTCTTTGAGGGTCCGTCCCGTAGATCTACGGCTTTATGTTCAGGGTCCAAACCGTAGATCTATGTCATGAGCTCAGCTCACTCTGATAAACTGTGAGTGGTACATTTGGGCCTAGATATGAGAGAATACATCTATGTGGTATGTGTGCATCACATAAAACAGATCCTGCAGCACGCTGTGTATAATGAGAGAAAAAAACTGAAATCATGATTTTTCGATTATAACAGCGACTTTGCAGTGTTTTTTCGTATGTTTTTTATAGTTCTATTTGCGATTTCTTGGTCTCATTTGATAGAATAGAAGAATATTAAAGAAATAGAGATGATTTTGATTGGTTTTAGCACTGGAAATGGCTTGAAACTGAGCTCAAAATAGCAGAAATGTTAAATTTTTGCCGATATTCAAGAGTATAAACAAATGACCTCACACGTCTAATACACGCCAGCTGGTGGGTCTAATATGCATTTACAAATATGGTGATGATATTTATACAATTATTACAGTATTGCATAACAGTAAATCTTTTATTTTTTGGTGTGAATAAAAATTCATTATGTGAAAAAAAAATCAAAATGGAATTTATTAGTAAAGCCTCAAAACATAACTAATGAACAGAGGAAATGTTAGTTTAGTTCCAGGAATACCTACATTGTTTATTCTGAACCCTATTTTGAAATTGGAATATTTTGAACTTTGTGTTAAATTGGCCAAATTAACAATTTCCGATCACTTTAATTTGTAGTTGAAACAGTTGACTTGGCGATTTCTTGTGCTCAATCGATAGAATAGAAGTAATACTAGTGAAATAGCTAAGAATTTGCTTGACTGGAATAATGTAATTGGCCTAAAATGGGAGTCAAAGTCGGCAAAATCGCCGATTCGTAAATATTGATGACACATCGAAATTTGCGAGAGCATAATTTCGTCAATTTTCCATCAAATTTTGTACTTTTTGTTTTATTACCTTCACAAAAAGATTCTCTACCATTTCATAAGAAAAAATAAATTTTTTTTTTTAAAATTCTTGGACACTGGGGCACCACTTCAGATTTGGGCCTTGGACCCTGAAGGGGTTAATTGTACAGTGGACCCGCAGTTAATGTAATTAATCCATTTCAGAGAGCGTGTCTTATACTGAATCTGACTTAGTCCGAATTAATTTTCCTCGTAAGAAAATATGGAAATCCAATTAATCCATTCCAGACACCCAAAAATATTTAACAAAAAAGGCACAATACCGTGACTGGAACGATACACAAATAACCCGCACATAAAAGAGAGCTTACGACGACGTTTCAGCCCGACTTGGACCATTGACAAAGTCACACTGTGACTTTGTCAATGGTCCGACCGAAACATCATCGTAAGCTTCTCTCTTTTATGTGCGGGTTATTTGTGTATTAAACAAAATAATTTTTTTTACATGAAATATACATTTTCCTACACAGAAAACAATGAGACATGTAGAATAAACAATACTAAAATGACACTTACCTTTATTGAAGACCTATTGATGAGTGATGAGATGGGAGGAGGGGAGAGGATGGAGGTGTACTAGTGTTCGGAAAGGGAATCCCCTTCCATACGGATTTCTGGTACCAAGTCCTTTTCCGGGGTTACTTCCCTTCTTTATTTTTTAATGCCACTAGCACCAGCTTGAGAGTCACTGGACCCCTGTTGCACCCAAAATCTGTCCAGAGACCTTTCTTTCTGGTGTCTCCTTAAGATTTCCCTAAAATGGGACACAACATTGTCATTGTAGATGTTGCCAGCACAGCTTGCAACAGGTGTGTCAGGGTGATGTTTATCCATAAATTTTTGCACTTCAGTCCACTTTGCACAAATGTCCTTAAGCTTTAAAGAAGGCACCTTCCTCCATCTCTCTTCCTCCTCCTCTGAAGGAAATCCCTGAGCTGTGGTCTGCTGGTGTTGCACCTCAAGCTCTTGCAGCTCTGTGATGGTTAGCCCTTCATTGTCGTCGTCCACCAACTCTTCCGTATCCTTGCCACTAACCTCCAACCCCATGGACTTCCCCAGTACCACAGTAGATTCCACAACTGGCATAGGCTCCTCAGGGTCAGCCCCAAACCCTTCAAAATCCCTCTCTTGTACACATTCTGGCCACAATTTTCTCCAAGCAGAGTTCCAAGTCCTGCAAGTCACCCCCTCCCAAGCCTTACCTATAAGGTTTATGCAAGTGAGGATACTGAAGTGATCTTTCCAGAACTCTGTTAGGGTCAATTCAGTGTCTGAGGTCACTTCAAAGCACTTGAAACACTGCTTTGGTGTACAGTTTTTTGAAATTTGAAATGACCTGCTGGTCCATGGGCTGGAGGAGAAGAGTGGTATTAGGGGGCAAGAATTTCACTTTGATGAAGCTAAACTCTAGCACTATTCACTCTTCCAAGTCTGGAGGCTTAGCAGGAGCATTGTTCATTACCAGGAGGTACTTGAGTTCCAATTTATTTTCCTGGAGGTATTTTTTCACAATGGGGCCAAACACGTCATGGAACCAGTCAAGGAAAATGTCCCTCGTGACCCATGCCTTACTGTTTGCCCTCCACATCACACACAATTTAGTCTTGACGACACTGTTTTTCTTGAACACTCTGGGATTTTCAGAGTGATACACAAGTAAAGGCTTCACTTTGCAATCCCCACTAGCATTACTACAAAACATGAGATTAGCCTGTCTTTCATAGGCTTGTGTCCTGGGAGTGCCTTTTCCTCCTAAGTAATATAGATCCTGTTTGGCATTTTCTTCCAAAACAGGCCTGTTTCGTCACAATTGAACACTTGTTGGGGTTTTAAATTTTCAGCCTCTTTGTACCCCTTGAAGTCCTGAACATATTTTTCAGCCGCTTTTTTTATCAGAATTGGCAGCCTCACCATGCCTTATCACACTGTATATGCCACTACGATTCTTAAATCTCTCAAACCAACCTTTGCTGGCCTTAAATTCACCAATATGAGCACTAGTTCCTGGCATTTTCTTAACCCTTTGACTGTTGAAACCTCAAATCCTGAAGTGTCTCATGGTGTCGAAAAATATTCAAAAAAAAAAAAATTCATATTAAAATGTTAAGACTGTTTTTCTGATTGTTTTAACCCCCCCCCCCTCCCGAAAAAAAAAAAATTTGCCATCAGTACTTACCGAGATAAAGAGGTGTAAAGTTGGCAGAAAATGAGCCGCGTATGGCAACAGCGGCGAATGCCACTCACCCAGCAAACTTTTTTTACTCCCATTTGAAGGTATCTTGCTTTTCCCACTATATTTTTTCAGGTAACTTATATGGCCTGTGAGACCAAAGTAAGGTGCAGTGTACATATATACATGTACGCTCGTTGTATACAACACAATAAGCACACAAACATAATTATCAATATACAGTGGACCCCCGCCTTACGATCAGCTCCCAACTCGAACAATTATGTAAGTGTATTTTTGTAAGTGCTTTTGTACATGTATTTTTGGGAGTCTGAAACAGACTAATCTAATTTACAATATTCCTTATGGGAACAAATTCGTTCGGTAACGGCACCCGAACAGACTTCTGGAATGAATTAATATTGTAAGTCGGGGTCCACTGTATTGTTTACGAAACTTCTTTACACAAACAATACAAAAAATTGTTCATTACTATTGTTCTATAATCTACATACAAATGTACAGTCACTGGACATGTTCCTAGAAGTTCTGCAGCTTGTGGAACTCTTTGAAACATGGTGTCATACACAATGGTGTTTTACACTTCTCACATGTAAAACGAGTGTCTGCATTTTGTGGGCATTTTTTTGTATGTGCACAGACAAAACACCTCATCTGAGCAGTTTTCTTCATAGTAGCAGCAGACAGTTGTGTTAGGTAGTTATCTTAGGTAAATGTGTCATCATTCTTTCCTACCTACCTTTCTTTGTCTTCATTCTTTATTTCTTCATTCTTTCCTTCCTTCCTTCCTTCTGGTTTCTATAACATATATACACATATGTAGTCACTGGACACTTTCATATAACTGCTATTATCTTCAGTAAGCTTGTGTTGTGTGTGAGTGTGTGGACTTCTAAATGTGCTGAGTCAGGGTCTGGCAGCTGTCGAAATGACATATTGTATCATTACTCACTCTCCCTACTGCCTGTCAAAACAATGGGGTCAGATACTCGCTCCCCCTCCATCCTCCTACCTAATTATCTTTCTCCTTCATTCTCCCTCATTCTCTCTCTCATTCTCCTTCATTCTTCATTCTCCTTCATTTTTTCTGGTATCCTGGGCAATGCTTTCGGTCACTAACTCTTCAAAACCATGAAATTGATCTTCACTGACACTTCCATCTGTGTTAGAGCATCACTTGGGAAGAGAAGGGTCCCATACAGTGGACCCCCGCATAACGATATTAATCCGTTCATGAGAGCTCATTGTTATGCGAAATTATCGTTATGCGAATGAATTTTCCCCATAGGAAATAATGGAAATCAAATTAATCCGTGCAAGACACCCAAAAGTATGAAATTTTTTTTTTTACCACATGAAATATACATTTTCCTACACACAAAGAGAAGGATACATGCACAATAGTAGAGTAGTACATGCACAGTATATATTGTGCATGTACTACTCTACTAAATGAAGAATAAATGACACTTACCTTTATTGAAGATGCAGCAATGACTGATGAGACACTGTGTCCTGGGAGTGCCTTTTCCTCCTGAGTACTGTAGGTCCTGTTTGGCATTTTCTTCCAGAACAGGCCTTATCACACTGTGTATGCCACTACGATTCTTAAATCTCTCAAACCAACCTTTGCTGGCTTTAATTTCACCAATATGAGCACTAGTTCCAGGCATTTTTCCCTGTTCACCTAGGTGTTAGTCGACTGGTGTGGGTTGCATCCTGGGAGACAAGATTAACCCTTTGACTGTTTCCGACGTATAAATACGTCTTACGAGCCAATGTTTCTGACGTATTTATACGCACAAATTCTAGCGGCTTCAAATCGCGCGCCAAAGGCCTGGTAGGCCTACACGGGAGAGAATGGGTCTCAGTGGTCGGTGTGCATCCTGTGAAAAAAATCTGGGACCTAGCGGTGCATTGTGGGAACGCCATGTTGTCAGTCCATTTTCACCATGCCTCTCGGTAAGAAGTTCCTCACTCCTCGGCGGATTGGAGGTCTTTTGTTCCCAAGTGATAGCTCTAACAGCGATGAAAATGTCAGTGACAGTGAATTCAAGGGTTTTCAAGTGAGTGTTACCGAAAAAAGTGCCCAGGATAACGTAAATAGTGACGAAAACCTAGATGACCCACAACCTTCGACCTCTGGTGCTGTGCCGGCTTGTTCACATTCACCTTCGCCTGTACCAGGACGAAAGAGGAAACTATTTGGTCGTGTACAACACCCAGATGATAGCAGTGATAGTGATAGTGATAGTGATTTCAAGGTCATTGAAAGCAGTTCTAGTGACAGTGAGAGTGAATATTCCCCAGTGAAGCGCCAGTATGTACGACGTAGCATGCGGTCTGGTAGTGTTTCATATGTTGTTCCAAGGGGAAGGAGAAACTCTGGGAGCACATCCCGTGGCCCAACACCACGACCTGATAGTGAAGATGACGATATTGTAACGATGGGTATGAATGGTGACAGTGAGGGAGGAGGCAGTGGTGGTGATAGTGAGGGTGGCACGGCCCATGTGGCACCATCACCGGGCCACGCTACTAGCCACGCGGCTGACTCAGCAGAACAACCAGCCTCACCCTACCCCACACTGCCACAACCTGCACCACCACAACCTGCACAGCCACAACCACGGTACAATATCCAGACCCCACCAGCAGACCGCATCTGGGATTGGCAGGACGGTGACGAGTTTGTTCCCAGTCCCCATGACTTTGATGAAACACAAAGTGGAATAAAGCCATCTTGTCCACTTGGGAACAATGCCAGTGAACTGGACTGCTTTGAGTTATTCTTTGATGAACCCCTGATGGACATCATTGTCAGGGAAACCAACACATACTGTGAATACACCATGGCAAATACAATTCTCTCACCAAAATCACGGCTACACAAGTGGAAGGAGACAACTGTGGCAGAGATGTACCTGTTTTTTGCCACAATAATGCTTATGCCACATGTGTATAAGCACACTGTCACCACATACTGGACAACAGATCGCCTGATTTCAACTCCAGGTTTTAGTGACATTATAGGTGTCAATCGTTTCCTGATACTGTTGCGTATGTTACACTTTTCAGACAAAACCAGGCCTGACAGAAGCGACAGGTTATATAAGATAAGAAATGTGTTTATGTACCTGAAACAAAAGTGCTGCATGTATTTTTATCCCTTCAGGAAGCTTGTTATTGATGAGTCCTTGATTTTATTCAAAGGAAGACTCTCATTCAAGCAATATATACCAAGCAAGAGGAAACGCTTTGGTATAAAGCTATTTGTACTGTGTGATTGCAGAAGTGGTCTTGTTTTAGATATTATTGTGTACACTGGCAGTAATACTTTGAGAGATACCATGAAGTTATTGGGTATCTCTGGTGATGTGGTTCGAACAATGATGGAACCATATCTTGGTAAGGGGCATATGTTATTTACTGATAACTGGTACACAAGCCCCTTACTCAGTGATTTCTTGCGAGTGAACTTGACAGACGTGTGTGGCACAGTGCGTGGTAATCGCAAACATATGCCAAGGTTCGATGCTGGCACTCGCAGAGGTGAGGTGCAAGCCTTTGCTGCCAATGACATCATGGCATTTCGGTGGCATGACAAACGTGATGTCACATTGTTGACATCAGTTCACACAAACGAAATGGTACCCAGTGGCAGGGACAACAGAGAGACCAATGAACCCATTCTAAAGCCTGCAGCTGTCATGGACTACAACCTCAATATGCGCTTAGTGGACAAATGTGACATGCAGATTGGGTTTGCAGACTGTGTACGCAAGAGTTATAAGTGGTATATCAAACTTTTTTTCCATCTTGTTGATATCTCTATGCTAAATGCTTATAACATATACAAGTTGAAGACCAACAAAACACCAAAATATGGTGAATTTTGCTTGTCAGTAATCAGACAAATAATTGCAAAGTACAAAGGAGCAACTCCTGCAATAGACCAGCGCCCACAGACGTCATCTCGTTTGAGGCCTGGTGATCACTACCCCATACAACTGCCTCCTACTACTGCCAAGAAAAATGCTCAGAAGAGGTGTTATGTATGTATGCATACCACAAAACGCCCACAAACACGCAGAGACACTCGTTTTATGTGTGAGGAGTGTGAAGTGCCCCTCTGCATATACCCATGTTTCAAAGAGTTCCACAAGCTGCAGCAGTTCTAGGAACGTGCTTAGTGACTGTACATATGTATATATATTATGGAACAATAGTAATAAACATTGTTTTGTATTGTTTGTTTGTGTAAACAAAGTGTATACACAAACTAATAGTGATAAAGTTTGTTCTGTTATTGTGTTGTAAATAATGAGTGTATATTTGAACAATGCACCTTACATTGGTCTCACAGGCCACATAAGTTACCTGGAAAAGAAAAATATTGAAAAATGCAAGAAACCTTTGAATTAGAGTAAATAAAAGAATACCGGGTGGGCGGCAGTCGCCGCTGTTGCCATACGCACGTCGATTTCTGCAAACTTTGCGGCTCTATATCTCGGTAAGTACTGATGGCAAAAATTTTTTTTTAGGCTTAAAACACTAGTAAAAATATTCCTAACATTTTCATAAGAAAAAATAATTTTTTTTTTTTTCGAATATTTGGCGACATAGAATGACAGTTTCAGAGAGGGGCCTGAAACAGTCAAAGGGTTAAGGACCCCAGTGGAAATAAGTTACAGTCCTTGATGATGCACTGACTTTCTTGGGTTATCCTGGGTGGCTAACCCTCTGGGGTTAATCGTTTCTCGGTAATTGTTTCACGTTAAGCCACACCAACAACACTCTCTCCACATCTTCGAGTAATACAGCTGACGGTGGTGCAACAACAACAACAGCTGGGGTGCAGCTGACCATGGTGCAGCAGCAGCTGGGTGCAGCAACAGCTGACCATGGTGCAGCTGCAGCTGTGGTGCAGCAGCAGCTGTGGTGCAGCAACAGCTGACTGGTCCAATTTATCAGCTGACTGTGGTGCAGCAGCTGACTGTGGTACAATAGTATTTATCACCATTTTTACCACAGGGTTGGCACTAGAAGCCTTCTTTGGGCCCATGGTGGCTTATTTAGCAGTTACAAGCACTATAAATAATGGAATAATACAAAATGTATCGAATGTATGCATGCAACCGGCCACCCTGGCTTGTAAACAATGACGGCAAGGCAGGCGCTCAGGCTGGACGGACAGGTTCGGGACGAGTCATGTTCAGAAACAGCTGATGGTGCAACAGCAGCTGACCGTGGTGCAGCAGCAGCTGACAGATCCAGCAACAGCTGAATGGTCCAGCAACAGCTGACTGATCCAGTAACAGCTGACTGATCCAGCAACAGCTGACTGATCCAGCAACAGCTGACTGATCCAGCAACAGCTGACTGGTCCAGCAACAGTTGACTGATCCAGCAACAGCTGACTGGTCCAGCAACAGCTGACTGGTCCAGCAACAGCTGACTGATCCAGCAACAGCTGACTGATCCAGCAACAGCTGACTGGTCCAGCAACAGTTGACTGATCCAGCAACAGCTGACTGGTCCAGCAACAGCTGACTGGTCCAGCAACAGCTGACTGGTCCAGCAACAGCTGACTGGTCCAGCAACAGCTGACTGATCCAGCAACAGCTGACTGATCCAGCAACAGCTGACTGGTCCAGCAACAGCTGATCGTGGTGCAGCAGCAGCAGCTAACTGATCCAGCAACAGCTGACTGGTCCAGCAACAGCTGATCGTGGTGCAGCAGCAGCTGACTGATCCAGCAACAGCTGACTGGTCCAGCAACAGCTGACTGGTCCAGCAACAGCTGATTGTGGTGCAGCAGCAGCTGACAGATTCAGCAACAGATGACTGGTCCAACAACAGCTGATCGTGGTGCAGCAGCAGCTGACTGATCCAGCAACAGCTGACTGGTCCAGCAACAGCTGATCGTGGTGCAGCAGCAGCTGACTGATCCAGCAACAGCTGATCATGGTGCAGCAGCAGCTAACTGATCCAGCAACAGCTGACTGGTCCAGCAACAGCTGATCATGGTGCAGCAGCAGCTAACTGATCCAGCAATAGCTGACTGATCCAGCAACAGCTGACTGGTCCAGCAACAGCTGATCGTGGTGCAGCAGCAGCTGACTGATTCAGCAACAGCTGACTGGTCCAACAACAGCTGATCGTGGTGCAGCAGCAGCTGACTGATCCAGCAACAGCTGACTGGTCCAGCAACAGCTGATCGAGGTGCAACAGCAGCTGACTGATCCAGCAACAGCTGACTGGTCCAGCAACAGCTGACTGGTCCAGCAACATCTGACTGGTCCAGCAACAGCTGACTGGTCCAGCAACAGCTGACTGATCCAGCAACAGCTGACTGATCCAGCAACAGCTGACTGGTCCAGCAGCAGCTAACTGATCCAGCAACAGCTGACTGGTCCAGCAACAGCTGATTGTGGTGCAGCAGCAGCTGACAGATTCAGCAACAGATGACTGGTCCAACAACAGCTGATCGTGGTGCAGCAGCAGCTGACTGATCCAGCAACAGCTGACTGGTCCAGCAACAGCTGATCGTGGTGCAGCAGCAGCTGACTGATCCAGCAACAGCTGATCGTGGTGCAGCAGC
Organism: Cherax quadricarinatus; assembly: GCF_038502225.1. Lineage (NCBI taxonomy): Eukaryota > Metazoa > Arthropoda > Malacostraca > Decapoda > Parastacidae > Cherax > Cherax quadricarinatus. The sequence goes on along the minus strand of NC_091306.1, from coordinate 31,719,823 downwards.
AGCTAACTGATCCAGCAACAACTGACTGGTCCAGCAACAGCTGATCATGGTGCAGCAGCAGCTGACTGATCCAGCAACAGCTGACTGGTCCAGCAACAGCTATTCGTGGTGCAGCAGCAGCTGACTGATTCAGCAACAGCTGACTGGTCAAGCAACAGCTGACCGTGGTGCAGCAGCAGCTGTGGTATGATAGTATTTCTCACCCTTTTTACCACTGGGTTAGCACTAGAGGCTTTCTTGGGGCCCATGGTTAATTTTAAGCCAGCCCGTAATGCTATGCATAGTATAAGTGGCTTTGGCATACTGCTCTTTTCTGTATTTTTTGTACCTCTGTATGTGTGCACAAATTTTTAAATAAATAAATAAATAAATAAATAAATGGTCACTTATTTTGCAGATGAAATAAAAAATGCTGTAATAATACGAAATGTTCCGATTGTATGCTTGGATGTTACCGCGGAGGCTGGCTTGTAAACAATGCCACCGGCGGAACGTGTGAAGCTGGCTCAGGCCGCACATTAGAAGCGTCTCGGACGAATAGCGTTGAGCGAGTTTTTTAGCGGTATGCGAGGCAAAATTTTAGTGATAAAATGTATCGGTATGCGGATTTAACGTTATGTGATGCCAACGGTATGCGAGGGTCCACTGTATTTGCTGGGGAGTCACATATTTCTTACCGCTAGGCATGATGAACAAGGACTACTGAAATGGCATTCCCACAATGCACCACTGGCTCCCCGACTTTTTTTATATCGTGCACACTGACCATGGAGACCCATTCTCTCACGTGTGGGCCTACCAACTTTCTCGTGCATGATTAGAAGCGGCTAGAATTTTGGTGTATTAATACGTCAAACACTGTGGCTCGTAAGATGTATATATACGACCAAAACAGTCAAAGAGTTAATGAGATCATCATGCAACTGCCTTGCCTTTTCACATTTAATTGACTGCGAAACATTATCTTCTGATAATTGTTTCTCATTGCTCCACACCAACAACAATCTCTCCACATCTTCGAATATTTGCAATCTCTGTTTTGTAAGCATATTTGCACCTTTTGCAACAACAACTTCCCTAATTGCCTTTTTCTTGTCCAAGATAGTAGTGATGGTTGCACGGGGTTTGTTATACAACCTTGCCGGCTCGGAGACATGCACTCCACTTTCGTATTTTGCAATGATCTCTTTCTTGAATTCTATAGTGTTTCTCACCCTCTTTACCAAAGGGCTGGCACTAGAAGCTTTCTTTGGACCCTTGGTGGCTTATTTAGCAGTTACAAGCACTAAAAACAATGGAATAATACAAAATATATCGCATGTACGCGTGCAATCATCCTCACTGGCTTGTAAACAATGGCACACAAGCTGTACATAAAGTAGCCGGGCTGCTCATGGCGCGCGGACACGTTTGGGACAAATGGCTTCAACCGAGTTCAGTGTCATTAACCTAGCCAATATTTTGACGCAAAAACTTTACTTAATCCGATGACGCCTTAATCTGGGAGTCCACTGTATTTCAGTTAATTTAAATGTGGAAAATTGATTCTGCAAACGAGGAAATCCAGATGCGAGCAAGGTCATGGAATGGATTAAACTCGTTAGTGAAGGTTCCACTGTATTATAATTATGATGGGGTTGCATGATTTTACTAAAGTGTCCTGGGGGTGTATGCCCATAAGAGAATTAATATTTGAAGTGTTCTTTAACCCTTTGAGGGTTTTGGTCGTACTAGTACGTCTTACGCGTAGGGGTTTTTGACGTACTAGTACTCATAAATTCTAGCGGCCTCAAATCTAGTGGGAGAAAGCTGGTAGGCCTTCATATGAAAGAATGGGTCTATGTGGTCAGTGTGCACAGTCTAAAAAAAATCCTGCAGCACACAGTGCATAATGAGAAAAAAAAAACTTTGACCATTTTTTTTAATAAATCAGCGACTTTGCAGTGTATTTTCGTATGGTATTTATTGTTGTATTCTAGTTTTCTTGGTCTCATTTTATAGAATGGAAGACATATTACAGAAATTGAGATGATTTTGACTGGTTTTACAATGAAAGGTGCCTTGAAATTGAGCTCAAAGTAGCAGAAATGTTCGATTTTTACCAAACTTCAAAAGTAAACAAATCGTGCCAAGCATGCAATACACATCAACTGGTGAGTCTAATATTCTTTCACAAGTGCACCAATAATATTTTTACCATTTTTTACACTAATGCAGTAGTCTGCATAACAGTAAATCTTATATTTTTTGTGAAAATAAAAATTCAAAGTGGAAAGCAAAAGAATATAAGAGGGGCCTTGAGACGTGACTAATGACTAGAGGAAATGTCATTTTAGTGCCAGGAATGTCTTTCTTGTTTATTCTGGACCCTATTCGGAAATTGGCATCTTTTGAAATTTGTGTGAAATTGGCAAAATTGCTAAATTCTGACCACTGTACTGGATAGTTGAATTTCATAAATGGGTGGTTTCTTGCACCCATTCGATAGACAAAATGGAGTTTTAGCGAAATATTCATGTTTTTTGTCGACTAGTACAGTGAAATTGGCCGAAAATAGGGCTCAAAGTGGGCAAAATCGCCGATGCGTAAACATCGCCGAGACCGCTAACTTTGCGAGAGCATAATTCCGTAAGTTTTCTATCAAATTTCAAACTTTTGGTGTCTTTATGATCGGGAAAAGATTCTCTATCATTTCATAAGAGAAAATAATTTTTTTTTTTTTTAAATTTGGCCGACCCTGAGAACGAGTTTCGGAGAGGGCCTGTCGACCCTCAAAGGGTTAAGATCCAGGGTAAGTTAACTAAAAAGTAAAAAACAGGTAAAGAACTCTTTCTTGGCCGTTATAAGCTGACCCTCTCCTAATAGGGTTAATTTTTACAAAAAGATTGAATCAATTTCTTGAAATTAGATGGTTTTGATTTCTTCCTTTTATAAATTGCACTATTTTAACTTAACCCTTAAACTGTTCAAACGTAGATCAACGTTTGTACCACTAGCGCTCCGAACGTAGATCAACGTTTTATTTTACATGCTATCAAATGTAAAAAAAAGTAGATCTACGTTCGGAGCGCTAGCGGTGTAAACGTAGATCTACGTTTGGACAGTTTAAAGGTTAAATGTCTAGTTGGTCAGTCGGTCACTCAGTTGTCCTATCAGTTTAACCCTTAAACGGTCCAAACGTATATATACGTTCACTCGCGTAGCGCCCCAAATTTTTTGAGAGAAAAAAACTTTTTTTTTTAAAGGAAAAAAGAGCATATAGTACCCAGGCATCCCCAATTATTTTAATATGGCAGACAGTGAGTGCGCACACCCATTCTCTCATGTCTAGGTGACTCTGGCTTATTGTGGCAATGTTGAATGAATGACAAAGAAAACGTATATATACGTTTGGGGTGCTACGCGCGTGAATGTATACAGGAAGGCCCCACTTATACGGCGGGTTAGGTTCCAGGCTACCGCCGTAAAGCGGAAATCGCCGTAAAGTGGAACACCCTTTTTTTCCACTTATAAATGCATACAAACACTAGATAACAAGTTTACACTAACATATATTAAGTTAGCAATAGAACCAGGCATCAAAAAACAATAAAAAGGTACAATACACACATAGTGCACTCATTACTTACCTTAAAATATTTATAGTCTTAATCTAGGGTGAGACAAGTAGTATTTATTGTAAGAAATCAAGTGTGGTATGTATTGTAATAGCCTCACCAGGCCACCCCACCCACACATACTATTCTATGATATTTAAGCATCCCAGAGCGATAAAATGTATATACAGTTCACTCATTACTTACCTTAAAATATTTGTAGTCTTAATGTAGGGTCAGGAGTAAGTAAATGAGATAAAACGAATAAATGAGAGAGAGAAAGAATGAGTACATGAGAGGGGGCAGGCGCAGTTATGTAAACAAACCAGGGGAAGGTAAGTTTTGTAAACAAACGAAATGTACACGTCTGGTTTGTGTACAAGTTACATTGTGTACAGGTTGTCTCTACATTGATACGGTAGAATTAATAAAGAAGAACACTCCCATTCTCATGTAACATCATTTTGAGAAGAAATGAAGCTCTGAGTGAAGGCAATGGAAATAAGTCACACTGACTTTTTTGGGTTATCCTAGGTTCTCTACACGTATGTTGTTATGTATGATAATCTATGTAACTGTATTTGTGTATACCTGAATAAACTTACTTACATACATACGAAAGGAATAATTTTCTACAGTTACCCCCAGTAACACATTTACTCTTATGTTAGATTAGAGAAAATGTTATTCTTGCCGTCACTTGTACAAGTTATGTGGCTCCCACATCTTATATTTATGTTTATTTATTCTATTGTGGGGTGTATTTATCATCTTTTTATGTTATGTATCGTGTTTATTATATAATTTTGAAAAAAATATCATGGATGGATTAATGAAAATGTGTATATTACCGTAATATACGACATTTAATGAGACTCGGTATTGTTATTATCACCACTTGTGCAAGTCGTCTGCTACGACATCTCACATTTGTTTATTTATTCTACTGTGGGGTGTATTTATCTTATTTATATGTTATGCATCGTGTTTATTATATAATTTTGAAAAAAATATCATGGATGGATTAATGAAAATGTGTATATTACCGTAATATACGACATTTAATGAGACTCAGTATTGTTATTATCACCACTTGTGCAAGTCGTCTGCTACGACATCTCACATTTGTTTATTTATTCTACTGTGGGGTGTATTTATCTTATTTATATGTTATGCATCGTGTTTATTATATAATTTTGAAAAAAATATCATGGATGGATTAATGAAAATGTGTATATTACCGTAATATACGACATTTAATGAGACTCAGTATTGTTATTATCACCACTTGTGCAAGTCGTCTGCTCACATCTCACATTTGTTTATTTATTCTACTGTGGGGTGTATTTATCTTATTTATATGTTATGCATCGTGTTTATTATATAATTTTGAAAAAAATATCATGGATGGATTAATGAAAATGTGTATATTAACGTAATATACGACATTTAAATGACTCGATGTATGTAAGTTTATTTAGGTACAGGTATACATAAGTATAATTATCAGAGTATATATAAAATATGAAATAACTTTTAAAAACATTTGAAATTTTGGAGTTTCCAGACAAAATGGAGAGACTTAGTGCTTACTGAGCTCATGGAGAATGTAAACAAACAGGGTGGGGCACGGTGACCGTATTAGAAAGTCAGGTGGGGGGAGCCGTATAGTGAGTTTTGGTCATAATTTGAAATGTCCGTATTAGCGGAACGCCGTAAAGCGGAACGCCGTAAAGCGGGGCCCTCCTGTATATACGTTTGGACCGTTTAAGGGTTAAGGGTTAAATGTGTAGGTGGTCAGTCGGTCACTCAGTCGGCCTATTAGCAAATTATTATATAAAAAATATATAGATAGATACTGAAAGCGTGACACCAAAGATATAAATAAATACACATTGGTGTTTATTAGATAGTATAGATGGAATGTATTACAAACTGAAAATTATAGTCAAGTTATTCTTAAAGTCAATAAAATTGAGAAAAATAAAATCAGACATCTCCATCAAAACCTAACATTTTTTTTTCGAAAACTGCTGTTTATCATTCATTTTGGTTCATTTCTTATTTGTAATTCAATTTAATTTCCATGTTGAGGGCCCCCGAAACCTAAGTGCCCCAGGCCCCCCAAGGTCTAAATCCGGCCCTGACAACACAAATGCTTTATTGATGTTTCATTGTAACAATATTGTGAATGTATCTGTAAATTTGAAACAGGATTATATTGAACTAGAATGTACATACAGGTATTGTCTTTTCATTTTGATAGATAGAAATTTAGTGTAATTAACAGAATAATACCTTATAATAAACTTGCTTTTGCTAAGCTTCAGATTTTTCTGATTTATGATTCTTCTAATAAGATTCACAAATTATTACTGATTTTTTTATTCACAGGGAAAAAGTCGCGATGTTTATCATACAAAGAGGATGTTCAAGGTCAACTGTGTTCTTTGGTCAGGAGACAATAAATACATTCTTTCTGGCTCTTCTGATCACAATGTTCGTGTGTGGAAGGCTAGATCAAATCAGAAATTGGGTATTGTAAGTACATGAGAACCTTGATGTTCAGTTCATGTTTCAACAAATTTAATGAGGGAGATTATCTTTTTAATACAGTATTATGCAACCTGGATATGTATCACATAAGTTGAAGAATTAGACACATGTGCAACAACTGAGTATCTTTATTGTAAATATTTTGCCATCCAGTGGCTTTATTAATACAAATTCAAGGATAAAATTGGAAGATAGAACTACATACAGAAGATGAGGTAATCAGTCCCTCAGCCTTGGAGTTAGTGAAGAGGGACTGATTACCTCATCTTTTGCATATAGTTCTACTATCTTCCAATTTGAATCTGTATTAATAAAGCCACTTGATGGCAAAACATTTACTATACAGATACCCAGATGTATGTAATTCTTCATCTTGTTGGTATTGTATACTATATATGTACATCACATAAATTAATTTCCTAATTGCTCTTAACCCTTTCACTGTTGGTGCCATAGTACTATGGCTTACGAGCTAGTGTTGGTGCTGTACTATTTTTTATTTTTTTTTATTTACACATCGGCCGATTCCCACCAAGGCAGGATGGCCCGAAAAAGAAAAACTTTCATCATCATTCACTTCATTACTGTCTTGCCAGAGGGGTGTTAATGTTGCAGTTGTAAAACTGCAACATTAACACCCCTCCTTCAGAGTGTAGACACTGTACTTCCCATCTCCAGGACTCAAGTCTGGCCTGCCAGTTTCCCTGAATCACTTCATAAATGTTACTTTGCTCACACTCCAACAGCACGTCAAGTATTAAAAACCATTTGTCTCCATTCACTCCTATCAAATACGCTCACGCATGCCTGCTGGAAGTCCAACCCCCTCGCACACAAAACCTCCTTTACCCCCTCTCTCCAACACTTCCTAGGCCGACCCCTACCCTGCCTTCCCTCCACTACAGATTTGTACACCCTCAAAGTCATTCTGCTTTGTTCCATTCTCTCTGCATGTCCGAACCACCTCAACAATCCCTCCTCAGCCCTCTGGATAATAGTTTTGGTAATCCTACACATTCTCCTAATTTCCAAACTATGAATTCTCTGCATTGTATTCACACCACACATTGCCCTCAGACATGACATCTCCACTGCCTCCAGCCTTCTCCTCGTTGCAACATTTATCACCTATGCTTCACACCCATACAAGAGTGTTGGTACTGCTATACTCTCATACATTCCCCTCTTTGCTTCCACGGACAAAGTTCCTTGTCTCCACAAACTCCTAAATGCACCACTCACCCTTTTCCCCTCATCAGTTCTGTGATTCACCTCATCCTTCATAGACCCATCTGCTGACATGTCCACTCCTATATATTTGAATACATTCACCTTCTCCATACTCTCTCCCTCCAATCTGATATCCAATCTTTCGTCACCTAATCTTTTTGTTATCCTCATAACCATACTCTTTCCCTTCTTCTTTTTTCAACACACTGGCCATATCCCACCAAGGCAGGGCGACCCAAAAGGAAAAACAAAAGTTTCTCCTTTTACATTTAGTAATATATACAGGAGAAGAGGTTACTAGCCCCATGCTCCCGGCATTTTAGTCATCTCTTACGACATGCATGGCTTACGGAGGAAGAATTCTGTTCCACTTCCCCATGGAGATAAGGGGAAATAAACAAGAACAAGAACTAGTAAGAAAATAGAAGAAAACCCAGGGGGCTGTGTATATATATGCTTGTACATGTATGTGTAGTGTGACCTAAGTACAGTGGACCCCCGCATAACAATTACCTCCGAATGCGACCAATTATGTAAGTGTATTTATGTAAGTGCGTTTGTACGTGTATGTTTGGGGGTCTGAAATGGACTAATCTACTTCACAATATTTCTTATGGGAACAAATTCGGTCAGTACTGGCACCTGAACATACTTCTGGAGTGAAAAAAATATCGTTAACCGGGGGTCCACTGTACTTAGTAAGTAGAAGTAGCAAGATGTACCTGAAACTTTGCATGTTTATGAGACAGAAAAATGGACACCAGCAATCCTACCATCATGTAAAACAATTACAGGCTTTTGTTTTACACTCACTTGGCAGGACGGTAGTACCTCCCTGGGTGGTTGCTGTCTACCAACCTACTACCTCTAACTCTTTCCTATATTCACTTAATTTTCTTCTTTTACATACCCTACCAAATTCATCCACCAACCTCTGCAACTTCTCTTCAGAATCTCCCAAAAGCACCGTGTCATCAGCAAAGAGCAACTGTGACAACTCCCACTTTGTGTTTGATTCTTAATCTTTTAACCCCACACCTCTTGCCAAGACCCTAGCATTCACTTCTCTTACAACCCTGTTTATAAATATATTGAACAACCACATTGACATCACACATCCTTGTCTAAGGCCTACTTTTACTGGGAAATAATCTCCCTCTCTCCTACATACTCTAACCTGAGCCTCACTATCCTCGTAAAAACTCTTCACTGCTTTCAGTAACCTACCTCCTATACCATACACCTGCAACATCTGCCACATTACCCCTTTATCCACCCTGTCATATGCCTTTTCAAATTCATAAATGCCACAAAAACCTCTTTACCCTTTTCTAAATACTGTTCACCTATATGTTTCACTGTAAACACTTGGTCTACACACCCCCTACCTTTCCTAAAGCCTCCTTGTTCATCTGCTATCCTACTCTCTGTCTTACTTTTAATTCTTTCAATAATAACTCTATCATACACTTTACCAGGTATGTATACTCAACAGACTTATTCCCCTATAATTTTTGCACTCTCTTTTATCCCCTGTGCCTTTATACAAAGGAACTATGCATGCTCTCTGCCAATTCCTAGGTACCTTACCCTCTTCCATACATTTATTAAATAATAGCACCAACCACTCCAAAACTATATTCCCTCCTGCTTTTAACATTTCTATGTTTATCCCATCAATCCCAGCTGCCTTACCCCCTTTCATTCTACCCACTGCCTCACAAATTTCCCCCACACTCACAACTGGCTCTTCCTCACTCCTACAAGATGTTATTCCTCCTTACCCTATACACGAAATCGCAGCTTACCTATCTTCATCAACATTTAACAATTCCTCAAAATATTCCCTCCATCATAGGTAGTAGGTTGGTAGACAGCATCCGCCCAGGGAGGTACTACCGTCTTGCCAAGTGAGTGTAAAACGAAAGCCTGTAATTGTTTTACATAATGGTAGGATTGCTGGTGTCTTTTTTCTGTCTCATAAACATGCAAGATTTCAGGTACATCTTGCTACTTCTACTTACACTTAGGTCACACGACACATACATGTACAAGCATGTATATACATATCCCTCTGGGTTTTCTTCTATTTTCTTTCTAGTTCTGGTTCTTGTTTATTTCCTTTTATCTCTATGGGGAAGTGGAGCAGAATTCTTCCTCTGTAAGCAATGCGTGTTGTAAGAGGCGACTAAAATGCCGGGAGCAAGGGGCTAGTAACTCCTTCTCCTGTATGAATTACTAAATTTAAAAAGAGAAATTTTCGTTTTTCTTTTTGGGCCACCCTGCCTTGGTGGGATATGGCCAGTGTGTTGAAAGAAAAGATTCCCTCCATCTTCCCGATACCTCTAACTCTTCATTTAAGGAATGCAAAATGGAACTCTGTGAACCATTAACTAATATTTTTAATTTATCTCTTCAAACAGGTATAGTGTCTGATACATGAAAGATGGCTAATGTAATTCCTATTTTTAAATCGGGATAAGTAGTTACCGTCAAATTACCGCGCAATAAGCCTAACCTCAATTGTAGGCAAATTACTAGAGTCACTTATAGCTGAGATTATAAGAAGCCATCTGGATAATGATTAATGATACTCTGATTAATGATACTCAGCATGGATTCACGAGAGGCCGTTCTTGTCTAACTAATTTATTAACTTTCTTCAGTAAAGCTTTTGAGGCTGTTGATCACGATAAAGAATTTGATATTATTTACTTAGATTTTAGTAAGGCTTATGATAGAGTTCTGCACCAAAGACTGTTAAAGAAAGTGGCAGCTCATGGCATTCAGGGAAAAGTGCTGTCATGGATCAAGTCATGGCTCACAGACAGGAAGCAGAGAGTGTCCATAAATGGGGTTAAATCCGAGTGGGGATCTGTAACATGTGGCGTTAAACAGGGATCAGTCTTGAGCCCGTAGTTGTTTATAATGTATATCAATAATCTTGATGAGAGAATTACTAGTGAATTGAGCAAATTCGCCGATGACACAAAGATAGGTAGGATAATTGATTCAAACTTTGATATCAGGGAACTTCAGGAGGATTTAAACAAACTCAATACCTGGTCAGAAAAGTGGCAGATGCAGTTCAATGTAGATAAATGCAAGGCTCTGAAGCTCAGGAGTGTGTACAACCCTAGAACTTATAAGTTAAATAATGTTGAACTTAGCCATACAGATTGTGAAAAGGACTTGGGGGAGTTATGATAAGCAACACCTTAAACCAAGACAGCAATGCCTAAGTGTACATAATAAGGCAAACAGATTCCTGGGATTTATATCAAGAAGTGTAAACAACAGAAGTTCAGCTGTTATATTACAGCTTTATACATCATTAGTAAGGCCTCACCTAGATTATGCAGCTCAGTTCTGGTCTCCATATCACAGAATGGACATAAATTCGTTAGAAAACATTCAGCGTAGAATGACTAAGTTAATACATAGCATTAGAAATCTTCCTTATGAAGAAAGATTGAAGACCCTTAAATTACATTCAGTTTTTAGACGAAGAATGAGGGGAGACATGATCGAAGTGTATAAATGGAAGATGGGTATTAATAAAGGGGATATTAACCCCTTTAGGGTCCAAGGCCAAAATCTGAAGTGGTGCTCCAGTGTCCAAGAAATTTTGAAAAAAAAAAAAAAAAATTCTTACAGAATTAAAGAGTATATTTTTGTGAAGGTAATAAGACAAAAAAAAAAATTCTGATCAGTACTTACCGAGATACAGTGCCAAGAAGTTTGTCCAAAATGATGTGGTGGCGGCAACATCGTCGAATTCCACATACGCGCATTACTTTATTTAGCAGTTTTTGTAGTTTTTTCTTTTCTTTTCCAATTTTTTTCTTTTCCTACTAACATTTGGGGTATGAGAGACCAATACTGTATATAATGTGCATATATAAACTCACTGTATTGAACACAATAACCGCACTAAAGTTATTATCATATTATTGTTTACCACTGTTGTTTATTACAATAAACATGCACAAATCTTGTATAATACTAATGTTCTATTATATATTTACATATTTACAATCACTGGACATGGTTTTAGAACTGCTGGAGCTTGTGGAACTCCTTGAAACAAGGCACCATACACAGAGGCACCTTACATTCCTCACACATAAACCAAGTGTCTTTGCGTCTTTGTTGCCGTCGTTTTGTTTGTGCACAGACGATGCATCTCTTCTGAGCAAATTTCTTCTGAGTTGAAGGAAGCTGCATTATGAAATGATCACCTTCCCTCCTCAAACGCTTGGGTATTACCTGAGGAGTTTGTTGTATAGCAGGTGTTGTTACCTGGTACTTTATTATGAGTTGTCTGACAACAGACAAACAAAATTCACCATACGGTGGTCTGTTGCCAGTCTTCATTTGGTACATATTATATGCATTGAGAATTGAAATGTCCATGAGATGGAAGAAAAGTTTCATGTATCACTTGTAACTCTTACGAACACAATCAACAAAGCCAATCTGCATGTCACATTTGTCAACCAAGTGCATGTTTTGTGTATAATCAATCACTGTCACTGGTTTTCAAATACAGTGGACCCCCGGTTCACGTTATTAATCCGTTCCTGACAGCTCATCGTAAAGCAAAATTATCGGAAAGCAAATCAATTTTTCCCATAAGAAATAATGGAAATCAAATTAATCCGTGCAAGACACCCAAAAGTATGAAAAAAAAAAACTTTTACCACGTGAAATATTAAGTTTAACCCTTTCAGGGTCCAAGGCCCAAATCTGAAGTGGTGCCCCAGTGTCCAAGAATTTTCCCCCCAAAAATTTATTTTTTCTTATGAAATGGTAGAGAATCTTTTTGCGAAGGTAATAAAACAAAAAGTACGAAATTTGATGGAAAATTGACGAAATTATGCTCTCGCGAATTTTGATGTGTCAGCGATATTTACGAATTGGCAATTTTGCCGACTTTGACTTCCATTTTAGGCCAATTACATCATTCCACTCGACCAAATTCTTAGCTATTTTACTAGTATTACTTCTATTCTATCGATTGAGCACAAGAAATCGCCAAGTCAACTGTTTCAACTACAAAATAAAGTGATCGGAAATTGGTAATTTGGCCAATTTAACACAAAGTTCAAAATATTCCAATTTCAAAATAGCATCCAGAATAAACAATGTAGGCATTCCTGGCACTAAACTAACATTTCCTCGGTTCATTAGTTACGTTTTGAGGCTTTACAAATAAATCCCATTTTTATTTTTTATTTACATAATGAATTTTTATTCACACCAAAAAATAGAAGATTTACTGTTATGCAATATTGTAATAATTGTATAAATATCATCACCACATTTGTGAATGTGTATTAGATCTACCAGCTGGCGTGTATTAGACGTGTGAGGTCGTTTGTTTACTCTTGAACATCGACAAAAATTTAACATTTCCGCTCCTTTGAGCTCAGTTTCAAGCCATTTCCGGTGCTAAAACCAATCAAAATCATCTCTATTTCTGTAATATGTCTTCCATTCTATCAAATGAGACCAAGAAATTGCAAATTCAACTATAAAAAACATACGAAAAAACACTGCAAAGTTGCTGTTTTAATCAAAAATCTTGGTTTCAGTTTTTTTTCTCTCATTATACACAGTGTGCTGCATGATTTGTTTTATGTGGTGCACACATACCACATAGATGTATTCCCTCATATCTAGGCCCAAGTGTACCACTCACAGTTTATCAGAGTGAGCTGAGCTCATGACGTAGATCTACGGTTTGGACACTGAACGCAAAGCCGTAGATCTACGGGACGGACCCTGAAAGGGTTAATGCAATACAACAATTACAATACCAATAATAACAATAGAATAAACACGACAGAATAATTGACACTTACCTTTAATGAAGATCTGGTGATGATTGATGGGATGGGAGGAGGGGAGAGTGTCAAAGTTTTTAATGTTTAGAAGGGGAATCCCCCTCCATTAGGACTTGAGGTAGCAAGTCCTTTTCCGGGGTTACTTCCTTTAATGCCACTAGGACCAGCTTGAGAGTCACTGGACTTCTGTCGCACATATTTTTCATGCACATATTTTTCAGCCGCTTTGTGGTGTGAACTGGCAGCCTCACCATGCCTAATCACACTATGTATGCCACTACGATTCTTAAATCTTTCAAACCAACCTTTGCTGGCCTTAAATTCACTCACATCACCACTAGTTGCAGGCATTTTTCTAATTAAATCATCATGCAACTGCCTAGCCTTTTCACAAATGATTGCTTGAGAGATGCTATCTCCAACTATCTGTTTTTCATTTATCCACACCAGTAACAGTCTCTCAACATTTTCTAACACTTGCGATCGCTGTTTTGTAATCACAGTTGCACCTTTTGTAAGAACAGCTTCCTTGATTGCCGTTTTCCTGCTCAATATAGTAGAGATGGTTGATTGGGATTTACTATACAACTTGGCCAGCTCCGACACACGCACTCCACTTTCATACTTTGCAATTATCTCTTTCTTCATTTCAATAGTCATTAGCACCCTTGGTCTCGAACGGTTGGCACTAGAAGCTTTCTTGGGGCTCATGGTGACTTATTTTGCAGAAACAAGCACCAGAAACAGTGATAATATGGATAATATGGAATGTATCGAATGTATCCTTAGATGCGCGCACACTGGCTGGCTTGTAAACACTGGTACACATGGGGCAGTTCAGGCCACATGTGGACACGTCTCGTACGAATCGTATTGCGTACCGGGTTTTGTAACGGGAACCGAGGCAAATTTTTTGCGATATAACGCTTCGGATACCAGATTTATCGGTTACCGATGACTTCGCGAACCGGGGGACCACTGTACGTTCATCAGTCACTCGATCAACTTTGCCACTGTCTTGCATTTCATTACGGTGAATGGTTGTCAACAATGTGACATCTCGTTTGTCATGCCACCGTAATGCCATGATGTCATTGGCAGTAAACACCTGCACGTCATCACCACGAGCACCTGCGTTGAACCAGGGCATATGTTTACGATTATAACACATTGTGCCACACACATCTTTGTTCACTCGCAAGAAATCACTGAGTAAAGGGCTTGTGTACCAGTTATCGGTATATAATGTATGCCCCTTACCAAGATAAGGTGCCATCATGCTTCTCACTACGTCACCTGAGAAGACCGGGGTAGAAATTAGCCGATCTGTGGACCAGTATGCTTTTATATTATGCTTATGGACATGAGGCATAAGCATTATTGTTGCAAAAAGCAAATACATTTCTGCAATAGTCGTCTCTTTCCACCGGTGCAGTCTTGACTGTGGTGATATGATCATATTTGCCATGGTGTACTCAAAATACTTGTTACCTTCCCTGACAATAGCTTCCATCAGTGGCTGGTCAAAGAATAGTTCAAAGAATTCCAATTCATTTGCAGTGTTTCCAAGGGGACAAGTTGGTAGAATTCCATTTTCAGAATCATCAAAGTGGTGGGGCTTGGGAACAAAATTGGGATTTTGCTGTCAATCCCAGATACGGTTTGCTGGTGGATACTGGACATCATAGGCTGGTTGTGCGGGTAGTTGTGGTTGTGGTGGGCTGGTGGCTGGCGCTCCACTTTGTCCTTGAACTGTGGAGTCAGCAGCATGGGTCCCAGCCTGGGCTGGTGAGTCACGCATGGCCGTGGCACTACCATCACCACTACCACCATCTACTGATGCCTGTGGTCTATCCATGCCAAGTGTAGCCACATCATCCTCACTTTCACTGTCTATTCCTGGTGTAGGGCCATGGGATGTACTCCGTCCCCTGGGCACTGCATAGGGTACACTACCCGAGCTCATGCGGCGGCGTACATACTGACGCTTCACTGGTGAATATGTTTCTTCACTGTCACTACTTGAATGATCGTCAAGAGCAATAAAATCACAATCCACGTCACTATCATCATCATTACTGAAGTCAGAGGCCTGGCCACGCGAAAATTATAGTTTTGTCTTGCGTTGAGGTACAACTGAACTTGACTGAGGTGTGCCCACACCAGAGGTAGAAGGTTGAGGATCGTCAGGGTTTTCTGCGCTATTATCAATATCCTGGTCATTCCTTTTGGTCACTAACTGATCAAAGCCAAAGAATTCATCTTCATTTCCACTTCCATCGGTGTCAGAACTATCAGATAGGATGAGGAGAGTCCCAATTTTCCTTGGAGTGAGAGCTGCCTTGCGACGAAGCATAGTGAACAAGGGTAACTGAGCTGGCGTTCCCACAATGCTATGCGGGCGCCTAGATTTTTTGTTTATGGCGCACACCCACCAGGCAGACCCATTCTCTCACATGTAGGCCTATGAGCGTTTTTGCGCTAAATTTGATGGCGCTAGAATTTTGGCATAGATGTATGGTTTGGACCCTGAACGTGAAGCCGTAGATCTACGGGACGGACCCTTAAAGTGTTAATAAGGTCTTGAGGATATCTCTCCAAGAAAGAACCCGCAGTAATGGATTTAAAGTAGACAAGTTTAAATTTAGAAATGACATAGGAAAGTATTGGTTTGGAAATAGGGTAGTTGATGAGTGGAACAGTCTACCTAGTTGGGTTATTGAGGCTGGGACTTTGGGTAATTTCAAATTTAGGTTGGATAAATACATGAGTGAGACGGGTTGGATTTGAGTGGGACTTGCATATGAGTGGATCGAGTTATCAGAGCTTATTTCTTGGGTAGCATTGAAAATTGGGTTGGGCAAATGTTTTGTTAGTAGGATGGATAGTAAAGGACCTGCCTAATATGGGCCAACAGGCCTGCTGCAGTGTTCCTCCTTTCTTATGTTCTTATGTTCTTCCAAACAATACCCTCTCTTCCCTCTCTCCTCCTCCCTGTCTTCCATTTATCAACAACAGCCTTCAATAAAGGTAACTGTCATGTTGAATGTTCATTCTTTTGTGCATGTAAATCTATCTTTAAGGTAAATAAGAAAATTGCTCTTGATACTTCTGGGTGTCTGTAATGAATTAATTGGATTTACATTATTTCTTATGGGGAAAATGGATTAAAAAATCGTCAATTTTGATAATAGTCACACTTCCAGGAACGGATTAGTTATGAAAAACAAGGGACCACTGTATTTTATTCATTCTAGAGTACATATCAGGTTTCTATGTTATTTATATTGTTTATTATTTCATATTAGATGAACTGTGATAGATAAATAAGCCGTAGAGTTGATGATAGCGAAATATTTGTGGAGTATTTTGTCCTGTCTTCAGACAAACTCTTGTTGGCCGCTGCCGCTGCCACACATATACAGTAGGGCCCTGCTTTACGGCGTTTCGCTTTGCGGCATTCCGCTGATATGGTCATTTCAAATTATGACCATAACTCGCTATACGGCTCCCCCCACCTGACTTTCTAATATGGTCACTGCGCCCCACCCGGTTTGTTTACATTCTCTGTGAGATCGGTAAGCACTAAGTCTCTCCATTATGTCTGGAAACTCCAAAATTTTAAGTGTTTTTAAAAGTTATTTCATATTTTATATATGCTCTGATAATTATACGTACATATGTATACCTGTACTTAAATAAACTTACACACTGTGCTGGCGTGCAGGTACACATTAAAATCAGTAAGTTTGTTTTATGTCTCCAGACGTCATATTAGTAATAATAATAATCACCGAGTCTCATTTAAATGTCGTATATTACGTTAATATACACATTTTCATTAATCCATCTATGATATTTTTTTCAAAATTATATAATAAACACGATGCATAACATATAAATATGATAAATACACCCCACAGTAGAATAAATAAACATAAATATGAGATGTGGTAGCAGACGACTTGCACAAGTGACGCCATATTAGAAATGATAATAATAATCATCACCGAATCTCATTAAATGTCGTATATTATGTTAATATACACATTTTCATTAATCCGTCCATGATATTTTTTTCAAAATTATATAATAAACATGATACATAACATAAAAATGATAAATACACCCTCAATAGAATAGATAAACATAAATATGAGATGAGGTAGCCAGATAACTTGTACAAGTGATGCCAAGAATAACATTTTCTCTAATCTAACAAAAGAGAAAATGTGTTACTGGGGGTAACTGTAGAAAATTATTCCTTTCGTATGTAAGTAAGTAAGTTTATTCAGGTATACACAAATACAGTTACATAGATTATCATACATAACAGCATATGTGTAGAGAACCTGGGATAACCCAAAAAAGTCAGACAGAGTGACTTATTTCCATTGCCTTCACTCAGAGCATCATTTCTTTTAAAAATGGTGTTACATGAGAATGGGAGTGTTCTTCTTTATTTATTCTACTGTATCAATGTAGGGACAACCTGTACACAATGTAACTTGTACACAAACCAGATGTGTACACTTTGTTTGTTTTCAAAACTTACCTTCGCCTGGTTTGTTTACATAACTCTGCGCCTGTCCTCTCTCATGCACTCATTCTTTCTCTCTCTCATTTATTCGTTTTATCTCATTTACTTACTCCTGACCCTACATTAAGACTACAAATATTTTAAGGTAAGTAATGAGTGAACTGTATATACATTTTATTGCTCTGGGATGCTTAAATATCATAGAATATATGTGTGGGTGGGTTGGCCTGGTATGGTAGCCCGGCTGACTACCATACATACCACACTTGGTTTTTTACAATAAATACTACTCATCTCACCCTAGATTAAGACTACAAATATTTTAAGGTAAGTAATGAGTAAACTGTATGTGCATTTTATCGCTCTGGGATGCTTAAATGTAACAGAATATTATGTGTAGGTGGGGTGGCCTGGTATGGTAGCCCGGCTGACTACCATACATACCACACTTGATTTCTTACAATAAATACTACTTGTCTCACCCTAGATTAAGACTATAAATATTTTAAGGCAAGTAATGAGTGCACTATGTGTGTATTGTACTTTTTTTTGTTTTTTGATGTCTAGTTCTATTGCTAACTTAATATATGTTAGTGTAAACTTGTTATCTAGTATTTGTATGCATTTATAAGTGGAAAAAAAGGGTGTTCCACTTTACGGCGATTTCCGCTTTACGGCGGTAGCCTGGAACCTAACCTGCCGTATAAGTGGGGCCCTACTGTAATGACATTTTATTGATTCTAGAGTATATATCAGGTTTCTATGTTATTTATATTGTTTTTTACATCATATTAGATGAACTGTGATAGATAAATAAGCCATATAGATGATATTAGCGAAATTGTTCAAGAAGTATTTTGTCCGGTCTCCGGACAAACTGTCGTCCACCACCAACACTGCCCATACCACTACATGAATTACGTATTTTATTCATTTTAGAGTATATTTCAGGTTTCTATATTATTTATATTGTTATTATGTCATATTAGATCAAGTGAGATCAATAAATAAGCAGTAAGTTGATATTAGCAAAATTATTGAAGTACAGAATTCTACTGGAATGGATTAATTGCATTTCAGTTAATTTAAATGAGAAAAATTGACTCTGCAAACGAGCAAATCCAGTTGCGAGCAAGGTCATGGAACGGATTAAACTCGCAAGTAGAGGTTCCACTGTATTTGGCAGGAAGATACTGTACAATTCATGTACTGTATAAATGTTCTTTGTTTTAACTGTACCTCATTGCAGATTTTGAAGCAAATTATTTTTTTTTATTCCGTGAAAGGTAAGTCTCTGATGGTCCCCTAGAATATGTATTGTTTCCTGCTTACACAAATACAGCTCAACAATACAGTTGTTCAAGTTCTGTTTTCCTCTCTAAACCATTGTTTACTCTGCTCACTTACCTCATTATCAGTGGTAAACACTCATTATGGTTATGAACCACAGATACTCATATCTAGTGTGCAAATAAACATATTCATAGATATTGTACTGTAATTGTTTATGGTAATCATTGTAATTGTTATATATAATCATAATAGCTATTATATGTACATTATTATTAACATTAATGGGGGTAGTTTTAAACCCATATAGGTCATACTGGAAGAATGAGAGGCAATCAGGTTCGATCCAAGGAATGCAAAGCCAGGTCCAATTCCTTGATCAAGAACTACTCACCAGTTTTAAGGAACCTCCCTTGATGGGTATAGTCACTATAAATAATCATTATTTATAAATTATTATAAGTTATGCAGTACATACCATAACCATTTTTATAAGCATTATAGATGACTAAAAAATTAACATAAATCATTTAAGTAATGCACAATATTTATTGTACTACCAACAGATGAAAACCAGGGAGCATGCTGCCATGAATTATGCCGAGGAGCTGAAGAGGAAGTACGGTCACTTCCCAGAATTACGTAGAATATCGCGCCATAGACACTTGCCCAAACACATTTACCATGCTACACTCGAACATCGTGTCATGAAGCAGAGCCGAGCCAGGAAGTACGTTTATCATATTAAAGTAATACATTGTATAGTACTTACATCATAATATAACAAGTGAAGTTGTGATAAACCTTCATTATACAGTATAGTGGCCATTGTAACTTGTAGTTTTGC
This sequence comes from Cherax quadricarinatus, assembly GCF_038502225.1. Taxonomy (NCBI): domain Eukaryota; kingdom Metazoa; phylum Arthropoda; class Malacostraca; order Decapoda; family Parastacidae; genus Cherax; species Cherax quadricarinatus. The sequence goes on along the minus strand of NC_091306.1, from coordinate 31,699,915 downwards.
TTAGTTTGTATGAAGTTAATTTTCCTTTGGAGAGACTTTGTATTTGGAGAAAAGTAAGGAGTTTTAGATTCATTTTGTGTTGCTGTGTATTATGTTTGCTATTATTTGTGCTTTATTCAGTTTTGTTTTGTTTTCTAATTTTTATAAGTTTCTTCAATTTATGGTAAGAGAGGGATAAAACATGCTCCTATAGTCATATGTCCATCCATCTGTCCATCTATTCATGGAGTACCAAGAGTATATCTAGCAGTATCCAATCACTTATTGTAGGTAGAGAGGGAAGGAGGATGTGCAGTTATCCACTTCATCCATTTCCATATCCTCTATACTATAACAGCACATCCTGGGGCTAGGCTTTGGTGACCACCTAGGTAACCAGGCTATTACTGGAAGCCCACATAGCCATTGTATCTTGACATATCTTCCATCCTAGGTGATAATTGCATTTATAGGTACGTTAGGGCCCTGCTTTATTACGTTTTGCTAATACGGACATTTCAAATTATGACCAAAAGTCGCTGTACGGCTCCCCCCATCTGACTTTCTAATACAGTCACCTCGCACCACCCAGTTTGTTTACATTCTCCGTGAGCTCCGTGTCTCTCCATTATGTCTGGAAACTTTCCAAAATTTCAGATGTTTTAAAGTTATTTCATATTTTATATACAGTAGGGCCCCACTTTGTGGCGTTTCACTTTACAGCATTCCACTAATACGGACATGTCAAATTATGACCAAAACTCCCTATACAGCTCCCCCCACCCGACTTTCTAATAGTCACCACGCCCCACCCAGTTTGTTTACATTCTCCATGAGCTCCGCGTCTCTCCATTGGAAACTTTCCAAAGTTTCAAGTGTTTTAACCCTTTGACTGTTTCGGTCATATACATACGTCTTACGAGCCACCATGTTTGACATATATATACTCAAAAATTCTAGCGGCTTCAAATCAAGCAGGAGAAAGCTGGTAGGCCCACATGTGAGAGAATGGGTCTGTGTGGTCAGTGTGCACCATATAAAAAAATCCTGCAGCACGCAGTGCATAATGAGAAAAAAAACTCCGACCGTTTTTTTGGATTAAAACGCCGATTTTGTGGTGTATTTTCCTATAGTATTTATGGTTATATCCTCGCTTTCTTGGTCTCATTTGATAGAATGGAAAACATATTATAGAAATAGAGGTGATTTTGATTGGTTTTACTATGAAAAGGACCTTGAAATGGAGCTCAAAGTAGGGGAAATGTTTGATTTTTGCCGATGTTCAAAAGTAAACAAATGATATCATTGTCCAATAAATGTCCAGCTAGCCATTCTGATATGCAGTCACAAATGGGTTGACATTATTTATACAATTATTACAATATTGCAGTAGTCTGCATAACAGTAAATCTTCTATTTTTTATTTGAATAAAAATTAAAAAAAAATGAAAGCAAGAGTAATATCAGAGGGACCTGGAGACATGACTGATGAACAAGGAAAATGTTATTTTAGAGCCAGGAATGTCTGCAATTTTTTAATTTGCATGAAATTGGCCAAATTGCAAATTTCTGACCACGTTATTGGGTAGTTGAAATCAGTAAATGGGCAGTTTCTTGTACTCAATTGATAGAACAAATGGAGTTCTAAAGAAATAGCTATGAGTTTGGTTGACTGGAACAGTGGAATTAGCCAAAAATAGGGCTCAAAGTGGGTGAAATTGCCGATTCATAAATATCGCCGAGGTTGCTAACTTGGTGAGAGCGTAATTCCGTAAGTTTTCCATCAAATTTCATTCTTTTGGCATCATTACCATCGGGAAAAGATTCTCTTATCATTTCATAAGAATTTTTTTTTTTTCAAAAATCTTTCGACACCAGGAGACACCTCAGGATTTGGGGTTTCAGCAGTCAAGGATTAAAGTTATTTCATATTTTATATATACTCTGATAATTATGCTTATGTGTACCTTAATAAGAATAATAATAAGAATAAGAATAAGAAGAAAATTGTCAAAGTGTGAAGTCTGAATGTGCGTGGATGTTGTGCAAATGATAAGAAAGAGATGATTGTGGATGTTATGAATGAGAAGAAGCTGGATGTCCTGGCTTTAAGTGAAACAAAGCTGAAGGGGGTGGGAGAGTTTCAATGGAGAGGAATAAATGGGATTAGGTCAGGGGTTTCAAATAGAGTTAGAGCTAAAGAAGGAGTAGCAATAATGTTGAAGGATAAGCTATGGCAGGAAAAGAGGGACTATAAATGTATTAATTCAAGGATTATGTGGAGTAAAATAAAGATTGGATGTGAAAAGTGGGTTATAATAAGCATGTATGCACCTGGAGAAGAGAGAAGTGTAGAGGAGAGAGAGAGATTTTGGGAAATGTTGAGTGAATGTGTGGGGAGTTTTGAATCAAGTGTGAGAGTAATGGTGGTTGGGGATTTCAATGCTAAAGTGGGTAAAAATGTTATAGAGGGAGTAGTAGGTAAATTTGGGGTGCCAGGGGTAAATGTAAATGGGGAGCCTTTAATTGAGCTATGTGTAGAAAGAGATTTGGTAATAAGTAATACATATTTTATGAAAAAGAGGATAAATAAATATACAAGGTATGATGTAGCACGTAATGAAAGTAGTTTATTAGATTATGTATTGGTGGATAAAAGGTTGATGGGTAGGCTCCAGGATGTACATGTATTTATAGAGGGGCAACTGATATATGGGATCATTATTTAGTTGTAGCTACAGTTAGAGTAAGAGGTAGATGGAAAAAGAGGAAGGTGGCAACAACAAGTAAGAGGGAGGTGAAAGTGTATAAACTAAGGGAGAAGGAAGTTCGGGTGAGATACAAGCGAATATTGGCAGAAAGGTGGGCTAGTGCAAAGATGAGTAGTGGGGGGGTTGAAGAGGGTTGGAATAGTTTTAAAAATACAGTATTAGAATGTGGGGCAGAAGTTTGTGGTTATAGGAGGGTGGGGGCAGGAGGAAAGAGGAGTGATTGGTGGAATGATGAAGTAAAGGGTGTGATAAAAGAGAGGTTTTTACAAAGCAGAAGTGTTATAAGAAGAGCAGAGTATATGGAGAGTAAAAGAAAGGTAAAGAGAGTGGTGAGAGAGTGCAAAAGGAGAGCAGATGATAGAGTGGGAGAGGCACTGCCAAGAAATTTTAATGAAAATAAGAAAAAATTTTGGAGTGAGTTAAACAAGTTAAGAAAGCCTAGGGAAAGTATGGATTTGTCAGTTAAAAACAGAGTAGGGGAGTTAGTAGATGGGGAGAGGGAGGTATTAGGTAGATGGCGAGAATATTTTGAGGAACTTTTAAATGTTAAGGAAGAAAGAGAGGCAGTAATTTCATGCACTGGTCAGGGAGGTATACCATCTTTTAGGAGTGAAGAAGAGCAGAATGTAAGTGTGGGGGAGGTACGTGAGGCATTACGTAGAATGAAAGGGGTAAAGCAGCTGGAACTGATGGGATCATGACAGAAATGTTAAAAGCAGGGGGGGATATAGTGTTGGAGTGGTTGGTACTTTTGTTTAATAAATGTATGAAAGAGGGGAAGGTACCTAGGGATTGGCAGAGATCATGTATAGTCCCTTTATATAAAGGGAAAGGGGACAAAAGAGACTGTAAAAATTATAGAGTAATAAGTTTACTGCGTATACCAGGAAAAGTGTACAGTAGGGTTATAATTGAAAGAATTAGAGGTAAGACAGAATGTAGGATTGTGGATGAGCAAGGAGGTTTCAGAGTGGGTAGGGGATGTGTAGATCAAGTGTTTACATTGAAGCATATATGTGAACAGTATTTAGATAAAGGTAGGGAAGTTTTTATTGCATTTATGGATTTAGAAAAGGCATGTGATAGAGTGGATAGAGGAGCAATGTGGCAGATGTTGCAAGTATATGGAATAGGTGGCAAGTTATTAAATGCTGTAAAGAATTTTTATGAGGATAGTGAGGCTCAGGTTAGGGTGTGTAGAAGAGAGGGAGACTACTTCCCGGTAAAAGTAGGTCTTAGACAGGGATGTGTAATGTCACCATGGTTGTTTAATATATTTATAGATCGGGTTGTAAAGGAAGTAAATGCTAGGGTGTTCAGGAGAGGGGTGGGATTAAATTTTGGGGAATCAAATTCAAAATGGGAATTGACACAGTTACTTTTTGCTGATGATACTGTGCTTATGGGAGATTCTAAAGAAAAATTGCAAAGGTTAGTGGATGAGTTTGGGAATGTGTGTAAAGGTAGAAAGTTGAAAGTGAACATAGAAAAGAGTAAGGTGATGAGGATATCAAATGATTTAGATAAAGAAAAATTGGATATCAAATTGGGGAGGAGGAGTATGGAAGAAGTGAATGTTTTCAGATACTTGGGAGTTGACATGTCGGCGGATGGATTTATGAAGGATGAGGTTAATCATAGAATTGATGAGGGAAAAAAGGTGAGTGGTGCGTTGAGGTATATGTGGAGTCAAAAAACGTTATCTATGGAGGCAAAGAAGGGAATGTATGAAAGTATAGTAGTACCAACGCTCTTATATGGGTGTGAAGCTTGGGTAGTAAATGCAGCAGCGAGGAGACGGTTGGAGGCAGTGGAGATGTCCTGTTTAAGGGCAATGTGTGGTGTAAATATTATGCAGAAAATTCGGAGTGTGGAAATTAGGAAAAGGTATGGAGTTAATAAAAGTACAGTGGACCCCCGCTTAACGATCACCTCCCAATGTGACCAATTATGTAAGTGTATTTATGTAAGTGCGTTTGTATGTGTATGTTTGGGGGTCTGAAATGGACTAATCTACTTCACAATATTCCTTATGGGAACAAATTCGGTCAGTACTGGCACCTGAACATACTTCTGGAATGAAAAAATATCGTTAACCGGGGGTCCACTGTATTAGTCAGAGGGCAGAAGAGGGGTTGTTGAGGTGGTTTGGTCATTTAGAGAGAATGGATCAAAGTAGAATGACATGGAAAGCATATAAATCTATAGGGGAAGGAAGGCGGGGTATGGGTCGTCCTCGAAAGGGTTGGAGAGAGGGGGTAAAGGAGGTTTTGTGGGCAAGGGGCTTGGACTTCCAGCAAGCATGCGTGAGCGTGTTAGATAGGAGTGAATGGAGATGAATGGTACTTGGGACCTGACGATCTGTTGGAGTGTGAGCAGGGTAATATTTAGTGAAGGGATTCAGGGGAACCGGTTATTTTCATATAGTCGGACTTGAGTCCTGGATATGGGAAGTACAATGCCTGCACTTTAAAGGAGGGATTTGGGATATTGGCAGTTTGGAGGGATATGTTGTGTATCTTTATACGTGTATGCTTCTAAGCTGTTGTATTCTGAGCACCTCTGCAAAAACAGTGATAATGTGTGAGTGTGGTGAAAGTGTTGAATGATGATGAAAGTATTTTCTTTTTGGGGATTTTCTTTCTTTTTTGGGTCACCCTGCCTCGGAGACGGCCGACTTGTTGAAAAAAAAAAAAAAGTGTACCTTAACCTAAGTAAACTTACTGTGCTGGCGTGCAGGTATACATTAAAATCAGTAAGAGTGTCTTATATCTCGAGATGCCATATTAACCCTTAAACTGTCCAAACGTAGATCTACGTTCACTTGCTTGGCGCTCCGAATATTATGAAAAATAAAAAAATAGTTTTTTTTCTTTTAAAAGGAAGAGCACATTTTTCTGCACGTTACAGGATTAAAAAAAAATTTAGGGTCAGTACTTTCCGAGATATAAGACCATAAAGTTGGCTCTGGATGCTCACCTGTCAGCAACATCGACTCCTGCCACTAGCAGAAGTGTTGCTGATATACCTTTTTTTCTCGTTTTTATTTTAATTTATATATTTGTTATGTTCTGATAATTACAATTTATAATAGTTCTTGTAATTTCATAGCCAATCTTTGTTCTGACACTAATATTAGGTGCTGAAATAGTGCTGAAATAGTCACAATCACATTGACAGGTGAACATTTACACCTGCTTGGGTTATTTACTATTGTCTAGAAATATATACAAAGTATTTATAGATCCCAGCAATGTTTTAGATACCCTGGCATATACCTTGAAGCATGTTATGAAAGGAATCCCTATACTGTTAACAGCCCAATGACATTTGATAAATGCCCACTGCTCCAGCTAACCCTCGCTGTATTTGTTATCACTGTTACAAACATGTCTCTCTGTCTATTTATCTGTCTTTCTATCTGTCTCTGTCTGTCTATCTGCCTGCCTGTCTGTCTGTCTCTGCTTATCTGTCTTTCTGTCTGCCTGGAGTATATGTATATCACCCTCCTTGAAGAATCGTGTTATGACATCTGTTATCGGCTTGGTGACATTTGATAAATGAGTGCTCGGGGGAACCCTGGCTTTATTTGTTTTCACTGATACACACAGACATGTTTTTGTCTATCAGTCTGTCTGTCTGTCTGTTTGTCTGTCTTTCTATCTATCTATATCTGTCTGTCTATTTTTGCCTGGAATTTTTGGATTATCCTAGGTAATTTACACTATGTATAATAACTGTACTTACGTGTACATGTGAGACAGAGATACAGATAGACAGAGATATAGATAGATAGAGATACAGTGGACCCCCGCATACCGATTTTAATCCGTGCAAGAGGGCTCATTGGTATGCGAAATAATCGGTATGCGAATGAATTTTCCCCATAAGAAATAATGGAAATCAAATTAATCCGTGCAAGACACCCAAAAGTATGAAAAAAAATTTTTTACCACGTGAAATATACATTTTCCTACACACAAAGAGAAGGATACATGCACAATAGTAGAGTAGTACATGCACAGTATATATTGTGCATGTACTAGTCTACTAAATGAAGAATAAATGACACTTACCTTTATTGAAGATGCAGCAATGACTGATGAGACACTGTGTCCTGGGAGTGCGTTTTCCTCCTGAGTACTGTAGGTCCTGTTTGGTATTTTCTTCCAGAACATGCCTTATCACACTGTGTATGTCACTACGATTCTTAAATCTCTCAAACCAACCTTTGCTGGCTTTAAATTCACCAATATGAGCACTAGTTCCAGGCATTTTTCCCTGTTCACCTGGGTGTTAGTCGACTGGTGTGGGTTGCATCCTGGGAGACAAAATTAAGGACCCCAATGGAAATAAGTTAGACAGTCTTCGATGACACTGACTTTTTTGGGTTATCCTGGGTGGCAAATCCTCTGGGGTTAATTGTTTCTTGGTATATTCTCAATAAGCCACACCAACAACAGTGCTACAGCAGCAGCAGACGATGCTACAGCAGCAGCAGACGATGCTACAGCAGCAGCAGCAGCAGACGATGCTGCAGCAGCAGCAGCAGACGATGCTACAGCAGCAGCAGACAATGCTACAGCAGCAGCAGACGATGCTACAGCAGCAGCAGACGATGCTACAGCAGCAGCAGCTGACAGTGCTACAGCAGCAGCAGCTGACAGTGCTACAGCAGCAGCAGACGATGCTACAGCAGCAGCAGACAATGCTACAGCAGCAGCAGACGATGCTACAGCAGCAGCAGCAGCTGACAGTGCAGCAGTAGCAGCTGTACCACCAATAGTAGCGATGGTTGATTGGGGTTTATTATACAACCTGGCCAGCTCGGAGACACGCACTCCACTTTCATACTTATCAATGATCTTTTTCTTCATCTCTATAGTAATTCTCACCCTTATTGCTGTAGGGTTGGCACTAGAAGCTTTCTTGGGGCCCATGGTCACTTATTTTCCAGATAAAATCACCAAAAACACTGTAATAATACGAAATGTTACGATTGTATGCTTGGATGCTACCGCGGAGGCTGGCTGGTAAACAATGCCACCGGCAGAACATGTGAGGCTGGCTAAGGCGCACATTGGACGCGTCTCGGACGAACAGCGGTGAGCGGGTTTTTAAGCGGTATGCGAGGCAAAATTTTAGTGATAAAATGTATCGGTATGCGGATTAAACATTATGTGATGCCAACGGTATGCGGGGGTCCACTGTATAGATAGACAGAGATATAGACAGAGAGACAGAAACAGCCAAAGCAAGCCAGCCGGCCAGCCTGCCGAATACATAAGAACATAAGAAAGAAGGAGCACTGCAGCAGGCCTACTGGCCCATGCAAGGCAGGTACATGCCACCCTTCCCCCCGGCATAGACCAATGACCCACCTAGTCAGGTCACATCCACTGAAGGAAGGAGCATGACATCAGACCTAGTAGCACAAGCTATTCAGGTCCAACTCACACCCACCCACACTCATTCATGTATTTATCTAACCTATTTTTACTTTCCTCTTAAAATGGGAGTGTTAATGCGACATGGCATCAGTGAATCCCAGGTGTTTGCCACGCTATTTGCTCTAGCTGGTGCTTAATTGAACTGGTGCTCCCACAAGGTACTAAGTGCTCCCAGATTTTTTTTAATAGTATGCACACTGAGTGCACAGGCCCATTCTATCATGTCTAGGCGACTCAAGCCCATTGTGCCAAATTTGAAGGAATGAAAAATAAAACGTTGATCTATGTTTGGAGCGCTGCGCGTGCAAACGTAGATCTACGTTTGGACAGTTTAAGGGTTAATAATTATAATAATAATTATAATATAATAATAATAATAATAATAATAGTAATAATCACTGAGGCACATTAAATGCCATATATTACGTTAATATACACATTTTCATTAATTCATCTATAATATTTTTTTAAAATTATGTGATAAACACGCTACGTAACATATAAACACGATAAATACACCTCACAGTTGAATAAATTAACATAAATATGAGATGTGGTAGCCAGGCGACTTATAGGAGTGACGACAAGAATTACGTTTTCTCTAGTCCAACATCAGAGAAAATGTGTACACTATAGTATAACTGGGGGTAACTGTAGAAAATTATTCCCTTGCATCATAAAAATGGTGTTACATGAGAATGAGAATGTTACTCTTTATTTATTCTACTGTATCAACATGGAGACAACTTGTACAACTTGTATTATGGTATAATATATTGTAAATAAGTCACTCCTAATGGAAATACAGTGGTACCTCAAGTTACAAACTTAATTTGTTCCAGAAGGCTGTTCGAGTGCTAATACCGAACGAATTTGTTCCTGTAAGGAATAATGTAAATTAGATTAGTTCGTTTCAGACCCCAAAAATAAACTTACAAAAGCACTTACAAAAATACACTTACATAACTGTTCAAGTTGGGAGCTGTTCGAAACTTGAGGTACCACTGTAAGTCACTTTCCAATGGAAATAAGTCACTGACTTTTTTGGGTTATCCTAGGTTCCTTGCACATATGCTGCTATGTATGATAATCTATATACTAACTGTATTTATGTATACCTGAATACACTTACCTATGAACCAAAACCAGACATGTTTACCTGGTTTGTTTACACAACTCCGTGTCCCCCCCCCTCTCTCTCTCTCTCTCTCTCTCTCTCTCTCTCTCTCGTTCGTTCGTTCGTTCGTTTACTTACCTCTGACACTACACTAAGACTATGTACAAATATTTTAAGGTGTGTAATGAGTCAAATGTACATATGCATTTTATTGCTCTGGGAAGCTTTAACCCTTTCAGGGTTTCGGATGTACTAGTACGCATAAATTCTAGCGCCTTCAAATCTCGCGGGAAAAAGCTGGTAGGCCTAGATGTGAGAGAATGGGTGTGTGTGGTCGGTGTGTGCGGTAGAAAAAAAATCTGGGACCCAGTGGTGCATTGTGGGAACGCCATTTTAGTAGACCTTGTTCACCATGCCTCGTGGTAAGAAGCTCCTCACTCCTCGGCGAATTGGGATACTTTAGTTCCCCAGTGACAGTTCTAATACAGATGGAAGTGCCAGTGAAGATCAGTTTCAAGGTTTTGGTGAGGTTGTGACCGAAACTAATAACCATAATATTGGTAATAGTGAGGAAAACCCAGACGACCCTCAGCCTTCCACCTCTGGTGCTGGGCCGTCTTGTTCACGTTCAGTTGTACCAGAATCAAAGAGGAAACCCCTATTTTCCCAAATCCCGGACTCAGATGTGAGCATTGGTGATGATAGTGAGAGTGAATATGAACTACAAGCTCTTGAAACCAGTTCCATTAGTGATAGTGAAGTGGAATATTCTCCAGTGAAGCGTCAGTATATACGACGATATATGTGCTCTGGTAGTGTGCCATATGCTATTCCAAGGGGAAGGAGTACATCTCGGAGTACATCCCGTGGCTGTACAACAGGAACAGACAGTGAAAATGACGATGATAGTGTTGCAATTGGGATGGAAAATGTGCATGGTGGTGGTAGTGGTGGTGCTTGCCGTGAGGCACCAGCAGTGGACCATGCTGCCACCCACGCCGCTGCCTCAGCTGATCTACAACAAAGGCCACCAATCCCCACCCACCCACCACACCAGCCTCCACAACCATAACCACCTGTCAATGTCCAGTACCCACCAGCAGACCGCACCTGGGGTTGGCAGGAAGCTGTCAATTTTGTTCCAAATCCCCACCAGTTTGATGAAAGCCAAAGTAGAATACGGCCATGTTGTACACTGGGGAACAATGCCAGTGAACTGGAATGTTTCAAGTTATTCTTTGACGAACCCCTGATGGAAATTAATGTCAGGGAAAGCAACAGATACTACGATTACACCATGGCAAACACAATACTTTCACCAAAAATCACGTCTACACAAGTGGAAGGAGACAACTGTGGCTGAGATATATCTTTTCTTTGCCAATAATGTGGCTGAGATATATCTTTTCTTTGCCACAATAATGCTTATGCCACATGTGTATAAGCACAGTGTGAACTCATACTGGTCAACAGACCGCCTGATTGCAACCCCAGGTTTTAGTGATATACAGTGGACCCCCGCATAACGATTACCTCCGAATGCGACCAATTATGTAAGTGTATTTATGTAAGTGCATTTGTACGTGTATGTTTGGGGGTCTGAAATGGACTAATCTACTTCACAATATTTCTTATGGGAAAAAATTCAGTCAGTACTGGCACCTGAACATACTTCTGGAGTGAAAAAATATCGTTAACCGGGGGTCCACTGTAATGGGAGTAAATCTATTTGTGCTACTATTACGTATGCTTCACTTCTCAGACAAAGCCAGGCCTGACAGAAACTACAAGTTATATAAGATTAGGAATGTGTTTGTGTATCTGAAAGAGAAATCCAATATGTATTTTTATCCCTTCAGGAAGCTTATAATTGATGAGTCTTTGATTCTGTTCAAAGGAAGACTCTTTCAGGCAATACATACCAAGCAAGAGGAAACGCTTTGGTGTAAAGTTGTTTGTGCTTTATGATTGCTACAGTGGTCTTGTATTGGATATTATTGTGTACACTGGAAGTTATACATTGCAAAATACCAGGAAGTTATTGGGCATCTCTAGTGATGTGGTTAGAACAATGATGGAACCATTCCTTGGTAAGGGGCATATATTATATACTGATAACTGATACACAACCTAGGTAGTAGGTTGGTAGACAGCAACCGCCCAGGGAGGTACTACCGTCCTGCCAAGTGAGTGTAAAACGAAAGCCTGTAATTGTTTTACGTGATGGTAGGATTGCTGGTGTCCTTTTTTCTGTCTCATAAACATGCAAGATTTCAGGTACATCTTGCTACTTCTACTTACACTTAGGTCACACTACACATACATGTACAAGCATATATATATGTACACACCCCTCTGCATTTGCTTCTATTGTCTTACTAGTTCTTGTTCTTGTTTATTTCCTGTTCTCTCCATGGGGAAGCGGAACAGAATTCTTCCTCCGTAAGCCATGCATGTTGTAAGAGGCGACTAAAATGCCAGGAGCAAGAGGCTAGTAACCCCTTCTCCTGTATATATTACTAAATGTAAAAGGAGAAGCTCTTGTTTTTCCTTTTGGGCCACCCCGCCTTGGTGGGATACGGCTGGTGTGTTGAAGGTAAAGAACTGGTACACAAGCCCCTCACTCAGTGATTTTTTGTGAGTGAACATGACAGATGTGTGTGGCACAGTGCATGCAAATCATAAACATGTGCCCAGGTTTGACGCTGGCACTCGTAGAGGTGAGGTGCAGGCGTTTGCTGCCAATGACATCATGGCATTTTGGTGGCATGACAAATGAGATGTCACACTGTTGTCATCAGTTCACCCTAACAAAATGACAAACACTGGCAGGCAGCATAGAGACAGCAATGAACCCATTCTAATACCTGTAGCTGTGATTGATTACACCCTCAATATGCATTCAGTGGACAAATGTGACATGCAGATTGGGTTTGCTGATTGTGTTCGCAAGAGTTATAAGTGGTACAAAAACTTTTTCCAACTTCTGGACATTTCCAAGCTCAATGCTTATAATATGCATAAGATGAGGACCAGAAACAAACCACCTATGGGCAAATTCTGTTTGTCTGTCATCAGACAAATAGTATTCAAGTACCAAGGAAGAACACCTGCAATAGACCGCCCACTAAATTATCAACAACTACCTTCTCGTCTGAAGCATGGTGATCACTTCCTAGTAAAACTGCCTGCAGATGCTTTAAAGAAAAAGGCTCAGAAGAGGTGTTACGTCTGTGCACATACAAAAAAACACCCACAACAATGCAGAGACACTCGTTTTATGTGTGAGGAGTGTAAAATACCACTGTGCATGACACCATGTTTCAAAGAATTCCACAGGCTGCAGAACTTCTAGAAACATTCCCTGTGACTGTATATGTGTATATAAAATATAAAAAAATAGTAATGAACAACATTTCATATTGTTTGTGTAAATATTTTTTGTAAACAAAACAGTGACAACAGTGTTTATGCAGTTATTGTGTAGTATAGAAAAAGAAATAACTTACAAAATAGTGCTCATATTGGTCTCACAGGCCATAAAGGTTACTTGGAAAAAAAAAATAATAGAAAACAGTACCTAAAAAAATAAATAAAGTAATACCGGGTGACCGGCAGTCGGCGATGTTACCATATACCGGGCATTTTCTGTCAACTTCACACCTCCATATCTCGGTAAGTATTGATTGGAAAAATTTTTTGTTTAGCCTGTAAGATTTAAAAAAAAAAAAAACTATCTTTTCATAAAAATATTTTTTTTTTTTTTAAATTTTCGCGACCCTGAGAACAAGTCTCGGAGAGGGCCTGGCAACCCTGAAAGGGTTAAATGTATATTATGTGTAGGTGGGGTGGCTTGGTATGGTAGCCTGGCTGGCTACCATACCTACCACACCTGATTTCTTACAATGAATACTACTCATCTCACCCTACATTAAGACTACAAATATTTTAAGGTAAGTAATGAGTGTACTATATGTGTATTCTGCTTTTTTATTATTTTTAGTGCCTAGTTCTATTGCTAACTTAATGCATATATGTTAGTGTAAACTTGTTATCTAGTATTTATATGCATTTATAAGTGGAAAAAAATGACGTTCCAGTTTACAGAGATTTCCGCTTTACGACAGTAGCCTGGAACCTAACTTGCCGTATAAGTGGGGCCCTACTGATAATTATACTAATGAGTACCTGTACCTAAATAAATTTACACACTGTGCTGGTGTGCAGGTACACATTAAAATCACAAAGAGTGTCTTACTAGTCTTGAAGATGCCATAGTAACCCCTTTCAGGGTTCAGACCCCCCCATCAAAAACTTGTCCACAGGGTCCAAGAATTTTCAAAAAAAATTTTGTTACTTTTTCTTATGAAATGATAGAGAATCTTTCTATGAAGGTAATAAAGCAAAAAGTATAAAATTTGATGGAAAATTTACAAAATTACACTCATGAATTTTGCTGCATCAGCGATATTTATGAATGAGCAATTTTGCTCAATTTGACTCCCATTTTAGGCCAATTATCTTATTTCAGTCAACCAGATTCTTAGCTATTTCACTAGTATTACTTCTATTTTATCAACTGAGCACAAGAAATCATCCAATAAATTGTTTCAACTACCCAATAAAGTGATCGGAAATTGGTAATTTGGCCAATTTCACACAAAGTTCAAAATATTCCAATTTCAAAATAGGGTCCAAAATAAACAACGCAGGCTTTCCTGGCACTAAAATAACATTTCCTCTATTTATTACAAATGAATTTCATTTTGATTTTTTATTCACATAATGAATTTTTATTCACACCAAAAAATAGAAGATTTACTGTTATGCAATATTGTAATAATTGTATAAATAATATCAGCGCATTTGTGAACGCACATTAGACCCACCAGCTGATATGTATTGGATGCGTGAAACCAAGAAACTGTGAATACAACTGTAAAAAACATAGGAAAAACACCACAAAGTTGCTGTTTAATCCAAAAATACGGTCACAGTTTTTTTTTCTCATTATGCACTGTATTCTTATCCGAGTGAGCTGAGCTCATGGCATGAAACTATGGCTTGAACCCTGACTTCAAAGCCATAGAACTACAGGACAGCCCCTCAGAGGGTTAATAATAATAATACAGTGGACACTCGGTTAACGCCTTTAATCCGTTCCAGAGAGCTAGTCTTTAACTGATTTAGCCTTTAACTGAATTAATTTTCCCCATAAGAAATAATGGAAATCCAATTAATCCGTTCCAGACACCCAAAAGTATTAAACAAAATAATTTTTTATACATGAAATATACATTTCTCTACACAGCAACAAATGATACATGCAGAATAAACAATAATTAAATGCCACTTACCTTTATTGTGGAGTTGTTGATGAGTGATGTGCCAGCAGCAGGGGAGATTCAAGTTTCCTATTGTTTGGAAGGGGAATCCCCTTCCATAAAGACTTAAGGTAACAAGTCCTCTTCTGGGGTTACTTCCCTTCTTGGTTTTTTAATGCCACTAGGACCAGCTTGAGAGTCACTTGACCCCTGTCTCACCAAAAAACTGTCCAGAGAGCTCTGTTTCTCATGTGCCCTTAGGATTTCCCTAAAATGGGACACACGAGTGTCATTGTACATGTTGCCAATACGGCTTGCATCAGCTGTGACAGGATAAAATTCATCCATAAATGCTTGCACCTTTGTAAACATTGTATGCATTTCCTTAATCCTTTATGAAGGCAACTTCCTCCGTCTCTCTTTCTCCTGCTCTAAAGCATATTCCTGAGCTGTGATCTGTTGCTGTTGCACATCAAGCTTTTGCAGGTCTGCAGTGGTTAGTTCTTCATCGTCATTCTGCACCAACTCTTCCACATTCTTACCATAAACCTCCAACCCCAAGGACTTCCCCACTGACACAATAGCTTCCACTACTGGCATAGGCTCCTGAGAGTTAGCCCCAAACCCTTCAAAATCCCTCTCTTGTACACATTGTGGCCACAGTTTCCTCCAAGCAGAGTTCGAAGTCCTGCAAGTCACTCCCTCCCAAGCCTTACCTATAAGGTTTATGCAACTGAGGATATTGAAGTGATCTTTCCAAAACTTTCTTAGGGTCAGTTCAGTGTCTGAGGTCACTTCAAAGCACTTTTGAAACACTGCTCTTTGTGTAGGGTTTTTTGAAGTTTGAAATGACTTGCTGGTCCATGGGCTGGAGGAGAGGAGTTGTATTAGGAGGCAAAAATTTAACTTTAATGAAGCTAAACTCCCCTGCAATTTGCTCTTGCAAGTCGTGAGGATGAGCAGGAGCATTGTCCACTACCAGGAGGCACTTGAGTGACAATTTCTTTTCCAGGAGGTAATTTTTCAGAGTGGGGCCAAACACACCATAAAACCAGTCCATGAAAATTTCTCTAGTGACCCATGCCTTAGTGTTTGATCTCCACATCACACACAAATTACCCTTGATGATATTGTTTTTTTTTTGAACACTCTGGGAGTTTCTGAGTGATACACCAATAAAGGCTTCACTTTGCAATCACCACTAGCATTACTACACAACATTAATGTCAGCCTGTCTTTCATAGGCTTATGTCCTGGGAGTGCCTTTTCCTCCTGAGTAATGTAGGTCCTGTTTAGCATTTTCTTCCAAAACAGGCCTGTTTCATCACAATTAAACACTTGTTCAGGTTTTAAGTTTTCAGTCTCTATGTACTCCTTAAAGTCCTGCACATATTTTTCAGCTGCTTTTTTGTCTGAACTGGCAACCTCACCATGCCTTATCACACTGTGTATGCCACTACGATTCTTAAATCTCTCAAACCAGCCTTTGCTGGCCTTAAATTCATCAGCAGTAGCACTATTTGGAGGCATTTTCTTAATGAGATCATCATGCAACTGCCTTGCCTTTTCACATATTATTGACTGAGATATACTATCCCCTGATAATTGTTTCTCATTTATCCACATCAGTAACAGTCTCTCCACATCTTCAAGTATTTGCGATCTCTTTTTGTAATCACACTTTCATCTTTTGCAACAACAGCTTCCTTGATTGCCGTTTTGTTGCACAAGATAGTAGTGATGGTTAAATGGGGTTTGTTGTATAACTTTTCCAACTCCGAGACACTCCACTTTTGTACTTTTCTGTTACAGTGGATCTTCGAACAACGGCATTAATCCGTTCCAGAGAGCTAGCCGTTAGTTGAATTTGCTGTTAATCGAATTAATTTTCCCCATAAGAAATAATGGAAATCAAATTAATCCGTTCCAGACAGCCAAAAGTATTAAAAAAAATCATTTTTTTCTACTTGAAATATACATTTCCCTTACACAGAAAACAATTAAACATGCACAATACATACATAAATAAATACTAGAATGACACTTACCTTTATTGAAGAGTATTTATGAGTGATGAGACACTGTTTTTCTTGAACACTCTGGGATTTTCACAGTGATACATGAGTAAAGGCTTCACTTTGCAATCCCCACTAACATTACAACAAAAGAAGAAAGTTAGCCTGTCTTTCATAGGCTTGTGTCCTGGGAGTTCCTTTTCCTTCTGAGTAATATAGGTCCTGTTTGGCATTTTCTTCCAGAGCAGGCCTGTTTTGTCACAATTGAACACTTGTTGCGGTTGGAATTTTTCAGCTTTGCCAGGCCTTATCACATTGTGTATGCCACTATGATTCTTAAATCTCTCAAACCACTCTTTGCTGGCCTTAAATTCACCAATATTAGCACTAGTTCCAGGCATTTTTTCCTGTTCACCTGGGTGTTAGTCGACTGGTGTGGGTCTCATCCTGGGGGACAAGATTAAGGACCCCAGAGGAAATAAGTTAGACAGTCCTCGATGACACACTGACTTTCTTGGGTTATCCTGGGTGGCTAATCCTCTGGGGTTAATTGTTCCTCGGTATTCTCGATAAGCCACACCAACAATAGTCTCTCCACATCTTCGAGTAGTACAGCTGACCGTGGCGCAGCAGCAGCTGACGGTGGTGCAGCAACAGCTGATGGTAGTGCAACAGCAGCTGACTGTAGTACAGCAGCAACTGACAGTGGTGCAGCAACAGCTCACGGTAGTACAGCAGCAGCAGCAGCTGATGGTGTTGCAACAACAGCTGACGGTAGTGCAACAGCAGCTGACGGTAGTGCAGCAGCAGCTGACCGTGGCACAATAGTATTTCAAGAGTATTTCTCACCCTTTTTAGCACTAGAAGCTTTCTTGGGGCCCATGGTGGCTTATTTAGCAGTTACAAGCACTAAAAACACTGGAATAATACATAATGCAGGTACCATCTGACTTACGACCGAGTTCAGTTCCGACAAACCGGTCGTAAGTCGAAATGGACGTAAGTCGAACCTTACTACTGAATATCAACATCACTTTTTTGTAATGACTTTATTTTATTGTTTTATTTTGGTATTTCATTTTTTACTTTACTTTTTATGCTGTTAGTACTGTGTTTTATAATGTAAGGTATAGGATAATCACTGTGTACAACACAAACAGTTGTTTATTTCCCAGAAATTTGGTATAGAAAATATGGTCGTAAGTCGAATGGTCGTATGTCGAGCAGGTCGTAAGTCAGATGGTAAGTGTATATTGCAGGTACACTTGGAATCGACCACAACGGATTGTAAACATTGGCACACTGGCTATACACGGAGTCTTGAAGTGGCCGGGCCCCACTCAGGCTACATGCCATTAGATGAGTTTTTCGTCGTTGGTAGAGCGAATTTTTTTATGCCAAAGAGCGCCGTTAGACGAATTTGGCGTTACTTGATGCCGCCATTGGGCGGGGGTCCACTGTATCTCCTTTTTCAGTTTGATGGTACACCTCACCCTTTTTACCACAGGGTTATCTCTAGAAGCTTTCTTGGGGCCCATGGTGGCTTATTTAGCAGTTACAAGCACTAAAAACAGTGGAATAAAACAAAATTTATCACAGGTACATGTGGAATCGGCCGCAACGGCTTGTAAACAATGCCACACTGGCTGGTAGACTGGGTGACTGGCCGGGCCCGCTCACGGCACCCAGCGGACACGTTCGGGACGAAAGCTCCTAACCGAGTTTTTAGGTGTTATCTGAGCCAATTTTTTTATGCCAAAGCGAGGCGTTATCCGATTTTGGCGCTATCCAATCCAGGCGTTAACTGGGGGTCCACTGTAATATGTAATGATAATCACTTTGAGGCACATTAAATGTCGTATATTACGTTATTATAGACATTTTCATTAATCCATCTATGATATTTTTTCAAAATTGCATAATAAACACACTGCAACATAAGCATGATAAATACACCTCACGGAAGAATAAATTAACATAAATATGAGATTTTTTCCAGTTGGTTTGCCTGAGTGTCAGAAAGAATAACATTTTCTCTAGTTCAACACCAAAGAAACTGTAGAAAATTATTCCTCTAGTATGCCTTCACTCAGAGCGTCATTCCTTCTAAAAATGGTGTGTTACATGAGAATGGAAGTGTTGCTCTTTATTTATTCTACTGTACCAACATGGAGAGAACTTGTACACAGTGTAAAGTGTTTGCATTATGGTACAAGATTCACAAACATGGAAATGAACATTTATCATCCATAACCAGATGTGTTTTTCTGCTTGTTTGCAAACTCCGTGTCTCTGTCCTCTCTCATTTACTCGTTCTCTTTCTCATTTATTTGTTTTATCTTGTTTACTTACCTCTCACCCTGCATTAAGACTACAAATATTTTAAGGTAAGTAATGAGTGTACTGAATATGCATTGTATCACTCTATTATTTTTTTATTATTTTATTATCACACTGGCCGATTCCCACCAAGGCAGGGTGGCCCGAAAAAGAAAAACTTTCACCATCATTCACTCCATCACTGTCTTGCCAGAAGGGTGCTTTACACTACAGTTTTTAAACTGCAACATTAACACCCCTCCTTCAGAGTGCAGGCACTGTACTTCCCATCTCCAGGACTCAAGTCCGGCCTGCCGGTTTCCCTGAATCCCTTCATAAATGTTACTTTGCTCACACTCCAACAGCACGTCAAGTATTAAAAACCATTTGTCTCCATTCACTCCTATCAAACACACTCATGCATGCCTGCTGGAAGTCCAAGCCCCTTGCACACAAAACCTCCTTTACCCCCTCCCTCCAACCCTTCCTAGGCCGACCCCTACCCCGCCTTCCTTCCACTACAGACTGATACACTCTTGAAGTCATTCTGTTTCGCTCCATTCTCTCTACATGTCCGAACCACCTCAACAACCCTTCCTCAGCCCTCTGGACAACAGTTTTGGTAATCCCGCACCTCCTCCTAACTTCCAAACTACGAATTCTCTGCATTATATTCACACCACACATTGCCCTCAGACATGACATCTCCACTGCCTCCAGCCTTCTCCTCGCTGCAACATTCATCACCCACGCTTCACACCCATATAAGAGCGTTGGTAAAACTATACTCTCATACATTCCCCTCTTTGCCTCCAAGGACAAAGTTCTTTGTCTCCACAGACTCCTAAGTGCACCACTCACTCTTTTTCCCTCTTCAATTCTATGATTCACCTCATCTTTCATAGACCTATCCGCTGACACGTCCACTCCCAAATATCTGAATACGTTCACCTCCTCCATACTCTCTCCCTCCAATCTGATATTCAATCTTTCATCACCTAATCTTTTTGTTATCCTCATAACCTTACTCTTTCCTGTATTCACCTTTAATTTTCTTCTTTTGCACACCCTACCAAATTCATCCACCAATCTCTGCAGCTTCTCTTCAGAATCTCCCAAGAGCACAGTGTCATCAGCAAAGAGCAGCTGTGACAACTCCCACTTTGTGTGTGATTCTTTATCTTTTAACTCCACGCCTCTTGCCAAGACCCTCGCATTTACTTCTCTTACAACCCCATCTATAAATATATTAAACAACCACGGTGACATCACACATCCTTGTCTAAGGCCTACTTTTACTGGGAAAAAATTTCCCTCTTTCCTTCATACTCTAACTTGAGCCTCACTATCCTCGTAAAAACTCTTCACTGCTTTCAGTAACCTACCTCCTACACCATACACTTGCAACATCTGCCACATTGCCCCCCTATCCACCCTGTCATACGCCTTTTCCAAATCCATAAATGCCACAAAGACCTCTTTAGCCTTATCTAAATACTGTTCACTTATATGTTTCACTGTAAACACCTGGTCCACACACCCCCTACCTTTCCTAAAGCCTCCTTGTTCATCTGCTATCCTATTCTCCGTCTTATTCTTAATTCTTTCAATTATAACTCTACCATACACTTTACCAGGTACACTCAACAGACTTATCCCCCTATAATTTTTGCACTCTCTTTTATCCCCTTTGCCTTTATACAAAGGAACTATGCATGCTCTCTGCCAATCCCTAGGTACCTTACCCTCTTCCATACATTTATTAAATAATTGCACCAACCACTCCAAAACTATATCCCCACCTGCTTTTAACATTTCTATCTTTATCCCATCAATCCCGGCTGCCTTACCCCCTTTCATTTTACCTACTGCCTCACGAACTTCCCCCACACTCACAACTGGCTCTTCCTCACTCCTACAAGATGTTATTCCTCCTTGCCCTATACACGAAATCACAGCTTCCCTATCTTCATCAACATTTAACAATTCCTCAAAATATTCCCTCCATCTTCCCAATACCTCTAACTCTCCATTTAATAACTCTCCTCTCCTATTTTTAACTGACAAATCCATTTGTTCTCTAGGCTTTCTTAACTTGTTAATCTCACTCCAAAACTTTTTCTTATTTTCAACAAAATTTGTTGATAACATCTCACCCACTCTCTCATTTGCTCTCTTTTTACATTGCTTCACCACTCTCTTAACCTCTCTCTTTTTCTCCATATACTCCTCCCTCCTTGCATCACTTCTACTTTGTAAAAACTTCTCATATGCTAACTTTTTCTCCCTTACTACTCTCTTTACATCATCATTCCACCAATCGCTCCTCTTCCCTCCTGCACCCACTTTCCTGTAACCACAAACTTCTGCTGAACACTCTAACACTACATTTTTAAACATACCCCATACCTCTTCGACCCCATTGCCTATGCTCTCATTAGCCCATCTATCCTCCAATAGCTGTTTATATCTTACCCTAACTGCCTCCTCTTTTAGTTTATAAACCTTCACCTCTCTCTTCCCTGATGCTTCTATTCTCCTTGTATCCCATCTACCTTTTACTCTCAGTGTAGCTACAACTAGAAAGTGATCTGATATATCTGTGGCCCCTCTATAAACATGTACATCCTGAAGTCTACTCAACAGTCTTTTATCTACCAATACATAATCCAACAAACTACTGTCATTTCGCCCTACATCATATCGTGTATACTTATTTATCCTCTTTTTCTTAAAATATGTATTACCTATAACTAAACCCCTTTCTATACAAAGTTCAATCAAAGGGCTCCCATTATCATTTACACCTGGCACCCCAAACTTACCTACCACACCCTCTCTAAAAGTTTCTCCTACTTTAGCATTCAGGTCCCCTACCACAATTACTCTCTCACTTGGTTCAAAGGCTCCTATACATTCACTTAACATCTCCCAAAATCTCTCTCTCTCCTCTGCATTCCTCTCTTCTCCAGGTGCATACACGCTTATTATGACCCACTTCTCGCATCCAACCTTTACTTTAATCCACATAATTCTTGAATTTACACATTCATATTCTCTTTTCTCCTTCCATAACTGATCATTTAACATTACTGCTACCCCTTCCTTTGCTCTAACTCTCTCAGATACTCCAGATTTAATCCCATTTATTTCCCCCCACTGAAACTCTCCTACCCCCTTCAGCTTTGTTTCGCTTAGGGCCAGGACATCCAACTTCTTTTCATTCATAACATCAGCAATCATCTGTTTCTTGTCATCCGCACTACATCCACGCACATTTAAGCATCCCAGTTTTATAAAGTTTTTCTTCTTCTCTTTTTTAGTAAATGTATACAGGAGAAGGGGTTACTAGCCCATTGCTCCCGGCATTTTAGTCGCCTCATACGACACGCATGGCTTACGGAGGAAAGATTCTTTTCCACTTCCCCATGGACAATAGAAGAAATAAAAAAGAACAAGAGCTATTTAGAAAAAGGAGAAAAACCTAGATGTATGTATATATATATATATGCATGTGCGTGTCTGTGAAGTGTGACCAAAGTGTAAGTAGGAGTAGCAAGATATCCCTGTTATCTAGCGTGTTTATGAGACAGAAAAAGAAACCAGCAATCCTACAATCATGCAAAACAGTTACAGGTTTTTGTTTCACAGTCATCTGGTAGGACGGTAGTACTTCCCTGGGTGGTTGCTGTCTACCACACATAATATACAGTAAATGTATATTATGTGTGGGTGGAGTGGCCATTCCTACCACACCTGACTACCATACCTACCACACCAGACCTCTTACAATAAATACTGCTCAAGTCTCACCCTACATTAAGACTACAAATATTTTAAGGTAAGTAATGAATGTACTATGTGTGTTATCGTTTTTAATGCCTAGTTCTGTTGCTGACTTAATATATCAAATTTCATCATCCCTTTTCTGTATGTAAAACTAAATTTATTCTCTATAAAATGTATTTTTTGTTAATATTTCCCAAAAGAAATAATGTAAATCCAATTAATCCATTCCAGACACCCAAAAATATTAACAAAAAATACATTTTATAGAGAATAACTATATATTTACATACAGAAAAGGGATGATGAAATTCGAGGGTCCATTGTATATGTTAGTGTAAACTTGTTATCTGGCATTTAAATGCATTTATAAGTGGAAAAAATGGCGTTCTGCTTTCCGGTTATGTCTGCTTGCCGGTGGTAGCCTGGAACCTAACCTGCCATGTAAGTGGGGTCCTACTGTATTGTTAATGATACTGTGTTCTGGATCATATACATTTAAACAAAGTTTGCTGCAAAGTTGCTCTATAGGTGGTTGGCTATCTATTGCTCATTTTTTCATTTTTTACAGGGAGGCCAATGTTCGAAGACATTCAAAACCAGGCACTGTTCCCTTTATACCAGCAAGACAAAAGCCTGTTGTGGGATTGGAAGATGATGAAACTAATATGCCAGGCTCCTCAGTTGACCATGAGAATGACACTTAGTACAGCAGTTATATCTTGTGCTGAAAAGATTGCACAATTATTTTGATTCTGTACTTGTGACACAGTGTTGAAATTTATTTTGTTTATATGTAATTTTTGGGTTAAATATTTTATTAGAACATAAAGATCTCCATAAAACATGTCTTAACTCTGTATTTATTTGCTATACTGATGTAATGAACTCTGTGCCCCTTTTGAAAATAATACAGGGATAAGAAACTTCAAATTGCTAACAGCTATTTATTTTTTTCCCTGCTGAGAGTATTATAGTACTATTATATTCATGGGAAGCACGAAGCCTTCAGAGGTTATAAAAAGTCTAGGGAATGGGAGGTAATCATGATTGATCCAAGGAATGGTACCCCTCTTGTAAGGTCCTGCTGAAATAAGTATGAACATAAGCAACAATAATGATGAAGATTGAGACACTTATGCAGCATATGGGAATCTTTATTCAGGAATAAAGATTCCCATATGCTGCATAAGTGTCTCAATCTTCAACTTGTCGGTTTTTCAAACCATTCATCACAACAATAATGATGCTTTAAATATCTATTAATGAAGATCTTATAAGCTTCTTGACATCAGGAGTTTGAAATAAACTTAGGTACGTGGGTGAATTTTAGTACTGTACTCTTGCTGTTAACTATTATGTTATTACAACATTAATCCTTTCACTGTCTTTTACATAGATTTTTGTCATTTATGCCAGTGTTGCTCACATAAATCTATATTTTAAGCACAGTGCTCTCAAATATGCTGTGAGCAGTAAATTTTGGCCTAGATATGGGAGAATGTGAGTCTGCAGTGGTGTGCAGTCTGTTTTATGAGTTTTTTTTCCTAGGTCTTCTTCAATTACTGGGATGTCCTAAACCATGACCAATCGCTCACTGTCCCTTATGTTCACCCTACACTACTTTTCCCGATGTCCTTGGGAAATGCTGACAATTCATGTTTTCCCTTCTCCACTACCATGTGCAATGCTCACTTGCTTGATCAATTCAGTCTCACTCTCATTCTATTGCAGTCTACACTGAACCATCAGCATATACTGGTTCTAAATTCCCTGATGGTATTGGGTATGCAGTTGTTTTTCCTGAACAAATCATCAGATGCCATTTATTAGAATAAGTTAGTATTTTCACTGTGGAGTTATATGCGGTTCTCATTGCTGTCATCCACACTGTAACTATATCCGCCTCTTCATTCATAGTTGTTATATGCTATCCAGAAATTTAACTCTCCTCATCTTATTATCCTTTGTGTACAGCTTTGGCTGTCACATTTCTAATAAGCACAAAGAAGCACAATTTCCTGGGGTCCCTGGATATGCCTGTGTTCTGCTCAGTAAACATGCACATTCAGTTGCTTGGTCAACTATTCATAAGCTCCAGATTTTCATTAGGGGCATTCTTTATTCTGTCTATTTTTCAGTGTTCTCATAATCTCTGTAACCACTGGCAAAAATAATTGGTCTGCATTGAATCATAACAAATTGTTTTCTCTTAAACTGCATTTAACCCTTAAATGGTCTAAATGTATATATACGTTCACTCGCGCAGCGCCCCAAATATTTTGAAAAAAAAAAAAATATAGGAAAAAGAGCACCTTTTTCTAAGTATTATAGAATAAAAAAAAAATTTAGGGTTAGTACTTAAGGAGATATGAGGCCGAGAAGTTGGCACTGGATGCACATGAGACAGCAACATCGAGTCCTGCCACTTGCAGAAGTGTTGCCTATATACCTTTTTTTTATTTTTCATATTATTTTATGTAATTTATCTTTAATGCCATCTTGGCCTCAGGATATTTTCCTGTTGTTTTTAAGACTGCTAGGATGATCTTTCTTGCTAAGCCCAATAAAGACATTCACCAACCTGGGAACTATAGACCTATATCTTTACTTGAAGTCACTGGAAAAGTTCTTGAGAAAGTCATTTCCAACAGATTGAATTACTATATGGAGTTTAATCACTTGTTTACTGAAAAACAATTTGGCTTTAGAACACATAGAGGTACCAACCATGCAATAAATGTTATTTTTGACACTGTAGCAAGTCTAAAACAGCAGGGCAATCTTGCCTTAATTGCCACCAGAGATGTTCATAAAGCTTTTGATAGCTTATGGCATGATGGCCTTATATACAAACTCATTGACCTACCAGACCATAACTGGACTTTTCTCAGAGTAATCTATAATTTCTTAACTCAAAGAAAAATCATTCCCACCTTTCATGGCAAGTCGACAGAACCTTTTATACCGACGGCTGGTGTCCCACAAGGTTCTTGTCTCAGTCCACTTTTGTTTAACATTTATGTGAATGACCTTCCTCAACCAGAGTTTAATGACACAATTGTGACACAGTTTGCAGATGATGTTATTCATGTCGTCTCATCAACTCCAGTAACAGGAAAATACAAGTATGAGAGAGTCATAGAAAAAATGAATATTGAACTTCGTCGAACATCTAATTGGGAGAAGAAATGGAGAATTACGACTAATCCTGACAAGGTCCTTGTTAGCACGATAGGATGTTTTGCATCAACCATTGAAGATAAAGGGGGTATCTCCATCAGAGGTACACCTGTAGCCATTAGAAACCCTAACAAGATCTTGGGATATGAAATAGACAGGCTGCTCCACTCAACATCTCATGTAACTAAAAAGATCAACACAGCCAAAGCCGGTCTTAGCAGACTCTTTCGATTCAATCAAGCCCCTCAACATGTCAAAAAACATCTGTATAAAATGATAATAAGACCTATACTTGAATACCCTTGTGTCCCAATATCATTAACAACAAAGACCAACATGCTACGGTTACAAAGGGTCCAGAATAGAGCTCTTCGATTTATTACCAATACCAGGAGGAGAGACAGAGTTAAAATGGCAGATTTACACACACAACAAGATATCACTGCCATAAATGTACGCCTTGACACCCTAAAAAAGAAACAACTTTATACAATGCAAGAACTATACATGCCAGATAGAGAACATCCTATACAAGTGATAAATACCACCGATTACACCATCAATACTCCACCTCACAGGACTCAAAGAATGACTCTCCCACAGAGGGTTCGTCGTTTTATTCACAAAGATGATTACCCTCGACCCATGATTTTGAGCAACTTACCTGACGAAGAAGATTGGATACTACCAGAACCCTTCTATGTATACTGAACAAATCATCGCCCCCAATTAGGGAGACATCTTAAATAACTTTCTAATGTAAAATTATGCTATTGACTATGGTTGGACACCACCATTAAGAAGCTATTGTCACGAGCTCATAAACTGGCCAGAAAATATTGCCTTTCCTGTCGTATAAATATCCGTTGTGCAATCGCTAAAAAAAAAAAAAAAAAAAAAAAAAGCAATTGCAACTTGTATAATTACAACCAATTCAGAGTCATGTACTTATATACCTATTATATTTATGTGACCCTGATGGGTTAGTATTATACCTCTTAAAAAATAATCTTATCAATTCAAATACACTTTTTAAATTACACCAAAGTGGTTGGGCCACTTACCTTTTATATCCTACCTCTCCCCCCCCTCCAACCCTCTTCCAATATTTCCATCCTTACCCATCCTTCTTCCTTCCCCATCTTACCAAAGCTCTGGTCATTAGAAGCTGAAGCTGAAGAAGCTGAATTTTTATGTTCTGATAATTACAATTTGTAGTAGTTCTTGTCATTTTATAACCAATCTTTGTTCTGACACTAGTATTAGGTACTGAAATTGTACTCAAATTGTCACAAACACATTGACAGGTGGACATTTACACCTGCCTTGGTCATTTACTATTGTCTTGGAATATATACAAAGTATTTATAGGTCCCAGCAATGTTTTGGATATGTGGAAGTATATAATAACGAGGAGGAGGAGGAGGAGAAGGAGAAGGAGGAGGGGGAGAAGGAGGAGGAGGAGGAGGAGGAGGAGGAGGAGAAGGAGGAGGAGGAGATGGAGGAGGAGGAGAAGGAGGAGGAGGAGAAGGAGGAGGAGAAGGAGGAGGAGGAGAAGGAGGAGGAGGAGAAGGAGGAGGAGAAGGAGGAGGAGGAGGAGGAGAAGGAGAAGGAGGAGGAGGAGGAGAAGAAGGAGGAGGAGGAGAAGGAGAAGGAGGAGAAGAAGAAGGAGGAGAAGGAGGAGGAGAAGGAGGAGGAGGAGGAGGAGGAGGAAGATAATAATAATAATAATAATAGGGCAACACAGATTTAGAGCAGGTCGCTCTTGCCTGTCCCAGTTACTGGACCACTTTGACAAGGTCCTGGATGCTGTAGAGGATAAACAAAATACAGATGTAGTATACACAGATTTTGCAAAAACTTTCGACAAGTGTGACCATGGTGTAATAGCACACAAAATGCGGGATAACAGAATAACGGGAAAGGTTGGTAGATGGATCTACAACTTCCTGACAAATAGAACACAAAGAGTAATAGTAAACAGAGTAAAGTCCCATGCAGCCATGGTAAAAAGCTCTGCTCCACAAAGCACAGTACTCCCTCCCATTCTATTCCTCATCCTCATTTCTAACATAGAGATATAAGCCATAGCTCCATGTCTTCCTTTGTGGATGACACCCGGATCACCATGGCAGTGACCTCCATTGAAGAAATTGTGAGACTCCAAGCGGACATCAACAAAATCTTTGAATGGGCCACTCAAAACAATGTGAAGTTCAACGAGGAGAAATTTCAACTACTCAGGTATGGAAAACTTGAAGAAATTAAAACTGTGTCAGGGTATACCACAAATTCTAACCATACAATAGAGCGGAAAAGTAATGTGAAGGACCTGGGAGTGATAATGTCAGAGGATCTCACCTTCAAAGACCACAGCAATGTATCTACCTCATCCGCTAGGAAAATGATAAGATGGATAATGAGAACCTTCAAAACTAGGGATGCCAAGCCCATGATTCTCTTCAAATTGCTTGTGCTCTCTAGGCTGGAATACTGCTGTACACTAATGGCCCCTTTCAAGGCTGGTGACATTGCAGACCTGGAGAGTGTACAAAGAACTTTCACAGCACACATAAATGTAATAAGGCACCTAAACTACTGGGAACAGTTCAAGGTCCTTGATCTGTATTCCCTCAAATGCAGGCGAGAGAGATATATGATAATATATACTTGGAAGGTCCAGGAGGGATTGGTACCAAACCTGCACACGAAAATCACTCCATATGAAAGCAAAAGACTCGGCAGGAGATGCAACATTTCCCAATGAAAAGCAGGAGTGCCACAAGTACACTGAGAGACAACACAATGAGTGTCTGGGCCCCAAGACTGTTCAATTGCCTCCCAACATACATGAGGGGGATTACCAATAGACCCCTGGCTGTCTTCAAGAAGGTACTGGACAGGCACCTAAAGTCAGTACCTGACCAACCGGGCTGTGGTTCATATGTCAGCTTGCATGCGGCCAGCAATAACAACCCCTGAAACCCTCTCCAGGTAAACTCCAGGCACATAATGGGTCCAGGGACTGGGCCCCCAAAGTTTTGATAGCTGAATTAGGTACAAAGGCAATGAATCATGTAAGTAAGTAACTTTTCTTATGTTTATACATGGCTACAATCATAAACAAATTATAGAATAATGAGCAGTTCACATGTCCACACCTGGTCACAACTGTAATGAGTTATTGGTGCAAATATTA
This sequence comes from Cherax quadricarinatus, assembly GCF_038502225.1. Lineage (NCBI taxonomy): Eukaryota > Metazoa > Arthropoda > Malacostraca > Decapoda > Parastacidae > Cherax > Cherax quadricarinatus. The sequence goes on along the minus strand of NC_091306.1, from coordinate 31,670,772 downwards.
ATTGTTGGGTCACGCATGCATGCGCGTGCGCGCGCACACACACAGCTGAGACAAGCTAAATTTTACAAACTAGTTACTTTCTGTATTTTATATTTTATATTTTACACACACACACACACACACACACACACACACACACACACGCAACCTCAACTAGGTGAGTACACATACACACACACACACACACACACAGGAACAAGCGATCAGGCACTTGTAAAAGCTGTAGTGCACACGCACACACACACACACACGTGAAGCAGTATCGCTGAATATGCTCCCAGGATTTAGCGTTCTAGTGGCTGTCCTAAGATATTATTAGCGGTCATCGTACGTGACTGAATCAGTGAACATACCTACAAGAGTGTAATAGCTTTCAAGAGTGCGAATAATGTGATAAGATCAAGAATTTTACAATTTAAATTTGAATGAATTGTGAGTGAGGGAGGGTAGCAGTCAGCTGATCAGGCTACTGGCCGCAGTGTTCACACAAAATATCCAAACAGTTAATTGGGTTAACGGTGTGATCTGAAATATTAACAAATACTTATGTTAGTTGGTTATAACAGCAGTGTAGTGATAAGGTCATAAAAGAGTGATTAAGTAAATACTGAAAGTAAGAAAAAATTAGTCAATCCCCAGCTGTTGGTGTTGTGAATGTAGCTAACATCATCAGACTTGTTATGACCATAATACTGTACTAAAGAAAAAAGAGGGAATACCAAGTCTTAAAATAAAAAGAAAATAAAAACTTGAAAACATGATAAAGTTCCTGAAGGAGTTACAAAATTGAAGGAGTTGATAGCAGCCACCAGCAGGAACCTCCATTGTTGTGCAGACGACATCACTTTCCTATTTGTGGTTAATTTTGGTTAGTGTCTAGTCTCAGTGTCTCACCCTGCTGGTTGTATGCTATACCATCACTCTCTCCCTATTTCAGTACCAGGAGATAGATAGTGGTAACCCTGATAATGTTTAGTAAATTATCTAAATATCTCCAGGTAAATTCCAGAAGAGTTGTGTAGCCTAGTGAACCCCCATCCCTGACAGCGACAAGCTAGTAAACAAGTACGCACATACAAACACACGTGTGCACCCGTAATTATTATTATAATAAACATTAGTATATATTAATAAGGAATTGAGTGAGAAAAAATAATCCTATAATCTTCAAAAAGTAAAGTAGCCTAGTGTGCGAAGATCTGGGCCGGGAGAGTACCGGTGAACCAACAACAACGAAGATCTGGGCCGGGAGAGTACCGGTGAACCAACAACAACGAAGATCTGGGCCGGGAGAGTACCGGTGAACCAACAACAATAACAAATAGTGTTAACATGACCCCCCCCCTCTTTTTCAAAGAACGGCAAGCTAGTAAACACACACACACACAAACACAAGTGTACACAATTAATATTATATAGTATATATTAGTGTATATTAATAAGGAATTGATTGTGAAAAAAAAAATTATAATCTTCAAAAGAGTACCGTAGCCTAGTGTGCGCATGCACACCCACATACACCCACACACCCACACACCCACACACCCACACACACCCACACACACCCACACACACCCACACACCCACACACCCACACACACCCACACACACCCACACACATCCACACACCCACACACACCCACACACCCACACACCCACACACACCCACACACCCACACACACCCACACACCCACACACACCCACACACACCCACACACACCCACACACATGCACACACACCCACACACCCACACACACCCACACACATGCACACACACCCACACACTTACACACACCCACACACACCCACACACACACACACACACACACACACACCCACACACACACACACACACACACACACACACACACACACAAAACACACACACACACAACACACACACACACACACACACACACACACACACACACACACACACACACACACATTGCCAGACTCACACATACACTCCCCCCCCTCCCCCACCGACATCTCACTCCTTCACCTGATCCCTCCCCTCCCTTTTTCACCCTCCCCCTCCCCACCTCTCCTTCCTTCCCCCTTTCCCTCTCCCACTCACTACTTGCTTCACTCTCCTTCCCACTCCCCCTCCCCACTACTCTCCCACATAGCCACAGTTCCTCCTCTACCTCCCCCCCCACACTCTGACATACACAATACTAACCTAACATACAGAATTACATAGGTTTCCCACTCTGAGGCAATCAGGATAAAACAAAAATGGGTTGCCAGAGAGCAACAAGAAAAACCAAGGGATAGGAGGAGGAAACTGCAAAGGAAGATTGGGCAGCAGAGCTCACAAAAAGGGAACATGAATGGGAAAAGAAACTAGAAGAACTTAGCATGAGAATAGAAGAGAGGATAGACATGGAAAGCAGGAAGTGGGAGGTGCAAGTCAAAGCAGCAGAGGCCAGGATACAGAGTTTAGAAGAGGAACTGAAAAATCTGAAACAGTCTAAAGAACTAAAGAACATTTTGGGATTGACAACAGAGACTGCTACCTCAATCACAAATAAGGGGACTGAAGGGAAAGAAGGAGCAAAACTGCATGTAGAAGCTCAATCAGTGGAGACTGTAGTAAATGAAAGAGCTAAGCTATATGTGGAGGCCCTAACAGACCACAGCAGAGCCCAGGGAAAGCCGAGAAGGGAAAATGACAGGTCACTGAGCCCAAGTACATTAGCTAGTGAAACTGAAGAAAGGAAAGCTGCAATGGAGGAAATCAAATTGAATGAGGGGATACACAGGGATATGCAGCGGGAGCATGAAAGGGTGAGGTCAGTCTTTGTGTATGGGCTCCAGGAAGTTGAAGGGGAAACATATGAAGCAAGAAAACAAGGGGGGAAAAAAGCAATTGAAAGCATCATGAAAGCAATAGGAGAAGACGACATGACCCAGCTGGAAAATTTTCGGAGAATAGCGGGGTTTGTAAAAAAAAGAACCCGGCCAGTGAAAGTGACCTTCAAGGCAGAATCGACTTGGAACAGGATCCTGCAGGAGAAAGCACAATTAAGGGACTTGCCAGCATACAGGAAGGTGTATCTCGACCGTGACAGAACACAAGCAGAAAGGAAGAAACAGAGAGAGATGGTACAAAGGCGAAAGGAGGAAAGAGAGGGGATGGAGAAGACAGACAGGAGATCACAGACACAGGAAGATCAAATACAGCCTCCCTCACAACTTCCTATAGAAGCCTCTCAACCAGGTCAACCCCAGTGCAACCAAACACTCTAAACCAAAACACCCATGCCACATCCAATGCCCCCACCCACTGCATTACAAACTCCACCCCCACAGCAACCACCCATAGTTCCTTATCAGGTCTCCCACTTCCCCAACCCCAATACACCTCCCAGACCACAATCTTAGAAAAGAAGTTGAAGGTGTGGTATACAAATGCAGATGGAATAACAAATAAGTATGAGGAGTGGCACGAAAGAATCAAGGAGACATCCCCAGACATAATAGCACTCACAGAAACAAAACTCACCAGAATAATAACAGATTCAATCTTTCCATCCAGATATCAAATCCTCAGGAAAGACAGAGGGAGGAGAGGGGGAGGAGGAGTTGCATTGCTCATTAAAAACCAGTGGGGGTTTGAGAAAATGGAAGGAATGGATGGCACGGGCGAAAGGGACTACTTAGTAGGAACAATCCAGTCTGAGGGACATAAGGTGATAATTGCAGTAATGTACAACCCACCACAGAACTGCAGGAGGCCAAGAGAAGAATACGATGAGAGCAACAGAGCAATGGTCGACACACTAGCCGAGGTGGCCAGGAGAGCACATATGGGGGGAGCAAAGTTACTAATTATAGGTGACTTCAATCACAAGGAGATTGACTGGGAAAACCTGGAGCCCCATGGGGGTCCCGAAACATGGAGAGCCAAGATGATGGATGTGGTACTGGAAAACCTCATGCATCAACATGTTAGAGACACTACCAGAGAGAGAGGAGAGGATGAACCAGCAAGACTGGACCTTGTATTCACCTTGAGTAGTTCTGACATCGAGGATATCATGTATGAAAGGCCCCTGGGAGCTAGTGATCATGTGGTTCTGTGCTTCGAGTACATAGTTGAGCTCCAAGTGGAGAGAGCAGCAGGAATAGGGTGGGAAAAACCAAACTACAAAAGGGGGAACTACTCAGCCTTGAGGAACTTCTTTCAAGACATTCTGTGGGAGAGGGAACTGACAGGAAAACCAGTACAAGAAATGATGGACTATGTGGCAACAAAATGCAGGGAGGCAGAGGAGAGGTTTGTTCCCAAGGGAAACAGAAATAATGGGAAAAACAGAATGAGTCCTTGGTTCACCCAAAGGTGTAGGGAGGAAAAAACTAGGTGTACTAGAGAATGGAAAAGGTACAGAAGACAGAGAACTCAGGAAAATAAAGAGATTAGCCGAAGAGCCAGAAACGAATATGCACAGATAAGAAGGGAGGCTCAACGGCAATACGAAAATGACATAGCATCGAAAGTCAAGACTGACCCGAAGCTGTTGTACAGCCCCATCAGGAGGAAAACAACAGTCAAGGACCAGGTAATCAGACTGAGGAAGGGTGATGGGGAATTCACAAGAAACGACCGGGAGGTATGTCAGGAGCTCAACACAAGATTTAAAGAAGTATTTACAGTGGAAACCAGTAGGACTCCAGGAAATCAGAGCAGGGGGGTGCACCAGCAAGTGCTGGATGACGTACATATAACCAAGGAGGAGGTGAAGAAGCTGCTATGCGAACTTGACACCTCAAAGGCGGTGAGACCAGACAACATCTCTCCATGGGTCCTTAAAGAGGGAGCAGAGACATTGTGTGTACCATTAACGAAGATCTTCAACACATCATTTGAAACTGGGCAACTCCCTGAGGTATGGAAGATGGCAAATGTAGTCCCAATTTTTAAAAAGGGAGACAAACATGAGGCACTAAACTACAGACCTGTATCACTAACTTGTATAGTATGCAAGGTCATGGAGAAGATCATCAGGAGGAGAGTGGTGGAACACCTGGAAAGAAACAAGTGTATAATTGACTACAAGCATGGTTTCAAGGAGGGAAAATCCTGTGTCACAAACCTATTAGAGTTTTATGACAAGGTGACAGAAGTAAGACAAGAGAGAGAGGGGTGGATCGACTGCATTTTTTTGGACTGCAAGAAGGCCTTCGACACAGTTCCTCACAAGAGGTTACTTCAAAAGCTAGAGGATCAGGCACACATAACAGGAAAGGCACTGCAGTGGATAAGAGAATACCTTACAGGGAGGCAACAACGAGTCTTGGTACGTGATGAGGTGTCAAAGTGGGCGCCTGTGACAAGCGGGGTTCCACAGGGGTCAGTCCGAGGACCTGTGCTGTTCTTGGTATATGTGAATGACGTAACGGAAGGGATAGACTCAGAAGTGTCCTTGTTTGCGGACGATGTGAAGTTAATGAGAAGAATCAAATCGGATGAGGATCAGGCAGGACTACAAAGAGACCTGGACAGGCTACAAGCCTGGTCCAGCAACTGGCTCCTTGAGTTTAACCCCGCCAAATGCAAAGTCATGAAGATTGGGGAAGGGCAAAGAAGACCGCAGACACAATATAGTTTAGATGGCCAAAGTTTGCAAACCTCACTCAAGGAAAAAGATCTGGGGGTGAGTATAACACCGAGCATATCTCCTGAGGTGCACATCAATCAGATAACTGCTGCAGCATACGGACGCCTGGCAAACCTACGGATAGCGTTCCGATACCTCAGTAAGGAGTCGTTCAAGACTCTGTATACCATTTATGTCAGGCCCATACTGGAGTATGCAGCACCAGTTTGGAATCCACACCTAGTCAAGCACGTCAAGAAATTAGAGAAAGTGCAAAGGTTTGCAACAAGACTAGTCCCAGAGCTACGGGGATTGTCCTACGAAGAAAGGTTGAGGGAAATCGGCCTGATGACACTGGAGGCCAGAAGGGTCAGGGGAGACATGATAACGACATATAAAATACTGCGTGGAATAGACGAGGTGGACAAAGATGGGATGTTTCAGAGATGGAACACAGACACAAGAGGTCACAATTGGAAGTTGAAGACTCAGATGAATCAAAGGGATGTTAGGAAGTATTTCTTCAGTCATAGAGTAGTCAAGCTGTTGAATAGCCTAGAAAGTGAATTAGTGGAGCCGGGAACCATACATAGTTTTAAGGCGAGGTATGATAAAGCTCATGGAGCAGGGAGAGAGAGGACCTAGTAGCAATCAGTGAAGAGGCGGGGCCAGGAGCTATGAATCGACCCCTGCAACCACAAATAGGTGAGTACAAATAGATGAGTACACACACAGGATTTCATACCTTCCCGTTAACGACCTGAAAACCCTCCCTCTAACATTCCACTATCCACTATCCACCCTCTCTTTCTCTCTCTTAATACCTATCTCTCTACCTATCTACCTATCTCTCTCTACCTATCTCTCTCACTACCTATCTCTCTACCTATCTCTCTCTCTACCTATCTCTCTACCTATCTCTCTACCTATCTCTCTACCTATCTCTCTCTCTCTCCTCTCCCCCCTCTAACTTCTCTCCTCTCTAACATCTCTTCCCTCTAACACCTCCCCCCCTCTAACATCTCTCCCCGTCTAACATCTCTCCCCCTCTCATTATCTCTCCCCTTTCCCATTTCCCATCTCTCTCTCTCTCTCTCTCTCTCTCTCTCTCTCTCTCTCTCTCTCTCTCTCTCTCTCTCTCTCTCTCTCTCTCTCTCTCTCTCTCTCTCTCTCTCCCTCTATCCTCTTTCTCTTCCATCTCCCCCTCTCTCCCCCTTCTCCCCTGTCTCTCCCCTCTTTTTGCCCTCTCCCTTCTCTCCTCTCTCTCTCTCTCTCTCTCTCTCTCTCTCTCTCTCTCTCTCTCTCTCTCTCTCTCTCTCTCTCTCTCTCTCTCTCTCTCTCTTTCTCTTTCTCTGTCTGTCTCTTTCTCTGTCTGTCTGTCTCTCTCTCTCTCTCTCTCTCTCTCTCTCTCTCTCTCTCTCTCTCTCTCTCTCTCTCTCTCTCTCTCTCTCTCTCTCTCTCTCCCCCCCTCTCTCCTACCTTTGCCTTCTCTTTCCCTCTCTCTCTTTCTCACTCCCCTTTTCCTTTCTCACTCCCCCCCTCTCTCTTTCCTTCTACCTTTCCCTTCTCTCTCTTTCTCTCTTTCTCTTACAATCTTTCTCTTTCAAAAAAAAAAAAATGGGGACTCGAAGGAACCAGTGATCAGATGAGAATGGTTCTGGTAGGGAGGAGTGGATGGAGGGGCAGTGGAAAAGGATGGAACAAAGGTGGGAGAGAAAATTAGGAGAGCTTTCTGAAAAAATGGAGACAGAGCTTTTTGTGAAATTAGAAAAGAGGTTGGACAAGCAGAAGAAGAATTGGGAGGCACAAGTTGAAACTCTAGTAGCCAGGATAAGGGTCCTAGAAGATGAGGTAAACAGGCTGTAGCAAGTTACAAGGGCATTGACCAGAGAAGACACATCATATGAAGCTGAGAGGTCAAACAGGAAGGATGGAGATATGAATTATGCTAAGGTCATATCAGCCTGCCAAGAAGGGCCAAGGAGTGAAAGGGGAGAGCAGCTGGGTGCAGATGGAGAGGGTGATAGGTCAAATGAGGTGCAACCATGCTACCAAGAGCCACTGGAAAAACAAGGGAGAAAATGACCACTTACAGATAGGAACCAGAGTTACAGAGGGAGAGGCAATCGGAGGAGGAAAGGGCAAAATCAGTGTTTATCCATGGGCTTCAGGAGAGAGAGGAAAGGACACACACTGAAAGATGACAGGCAGAAAGAAAGGAGATTGAGAACATCACAGAAATAGGTGAAGACATGGACAAGATTGTAAATTTTCAGAGAATAGGGGGGTACTTGAAGGGGAGAAAACGACCGATCAAGCTGATTCTCAGGACAGAAACAGTGCGGAACAGGATCCTCCAAGAGAAAGCACGGTTGAAATGGTTGGCAGGGTACAAGCGGGTGTTCCTAGACAGAGACAGAACACAAACAGAATGACAGCAGCTGAGGGAGAGGACAAAAAAGCGAAAGGAGCTAGGAGAGAGGTCAATCAGAGCAGCAAGGGCAAGCACACATAGAACTATCCTCAGAACCCCACAACCTATCACACCATCCCAACACAAACTACAATCCATACTCACAGCTTCCACCCAACACCCAGCTATAGAATCCCAAAGTATGCTACCGGGTCTCCCACCCTCACAGGCCCCCCAAACCACAGTGTTGGAAAGGAAACTGAAGGTATGGTACACAAACGCTGATGGAATAACAAATAAATTTGAGTGGCACGAAAGAGTCAAAGAGGCATCACTGGACATCATAGTTCTCACAGAAACCAAGCTTACATGTATGATAACAGATGCCATCTTTCCAAAGGGATACCAGATCCTGAGGAAAGACAGAGGGAACAGGGGGGGGTGGAGGAGTGGCATTGCTCATCAAAAAACGAAAGAATTTTGATGAGCTGAAGAGAGGAGACAGCGGAGAAACAAGCGATTACATAGCGGGAACGCTTCACTCTGGAGGTCCCAAGGTCATAATGCAGTGATGTATAACCCACCACAGAACAGCAGGAGGCCAAGGCAAGAGTATGATGAGAGCAAAGAGCGATGGTTGACACACTGGCTGCAGTGGCCAGAAGAGCTCATGCATGCAGGGCAAAGCTTCTGATCATGGGTGACTTTAACCACAAGGAGATTGATTGGGAGAACTTGGAGCCACATGGGGGCCAAGAAACATGGAGGGCTAAGATGATGGAGGTGATACTGGAAAACTTCATGTTTACCTGGAGTTTACCTGGAGAGAGTTCCGGGGGTCAACGCCCCCGCGGCCCGGTCTGTGACCAGGCCTCCTGGTGGATCAGAGCCTGATCAACCAGGCTGTTGCTGCTGGCTGCACGCAAACCAACGTACGAGCCACAGCCCGGCTGATCCGGAACTGACTTTAGGTGCTTGTCCAGTGCCAGCTTGAAGACTGCCAGGGGTCTGTTGGTAATCCCCCTTATGTGTGCTGGGAGGCAGTTGAACAGTCTCGGGCCCCTGACACTTATTGTATGGTCTCTTAACGTGCTAGTGACACCCCTGCTTTTCATTGGGGGGATGGTGCATCGTCTGCCAAGTCTTTTGCTTTCGTAGTGAGTGATTCTCGTGTGCAAGTTCGGTACTAGTCCCTCTAGGATTTTCCAGGTGTATATAATCATGTATCTCTCCCTCCTGCGTTCCAGGGAATACAGGTTTAGGAACCTCAAGCGCTCCCAATAATTGAGGTGTTTTATCTCCGTTATGCGCGCCGTGAAAGTTCTCTGTACATTTTCTAGGTCAGCAATTTCACCTGCCTTGAAAGGTGCTGTTAGTGTGCAGCAATATTCCAGCCTAGATAGAACAAGTGACCTGAAGAGTGTCATCATGGGCTTGGCCTCCCTAGTTTTGAAGGTTCTCATTATCCATCCTGTCATTTTTCTAGCAGATGCGATTGATACAATGTTATGGTCCTTGAAGGTGAGATCCTCCGACATGATCACTCCCAGGTCTTTGACGTTGGTGTTTCGCTCTATTTTGTGGCCAGAATTTGTTTTGTACTCTGATGAAGATTTAATTTCCTCATGTTTACCATATCTGAGTAATTGAAATTTCTCATCGTTGAACTTCATATTGTTTTCTGCAGCCCACTGAAAGATTTGGTTGATGTCCGCCTGGAGCTTTGCAGTGTCTGCAATGGAAGACACTGTCATGCAGATTCGGGTGTCATCTGCAAAGGAAGACACGGTGCTGTGGCTGACATCCTTGTCTATGTCAGATATGAGGATGAGGAACAAGATGGGAGCGAGTACTGTGCCTTGTGGAACAGAGCTTTTCACCGTAGCTGCCTCGGACTTTACTCTGTTGACGACTACTCTCTGTGTTCTGTTAGTGAGGAAATTATAGATCCATCGACCGACTTTTCCTGTTATTCCTTTAGCACGCATTTTGTGCGCTATTACGCCATGGTCACACTTGTCGAAGGCTTTTGCAAAGTCTGTATATATTACATCTGCATTCTTTTTGTCTTCTAGTGCATTTAGGACCTTGTCGTAGTGATCCAATAGTTGAGACAGACAAGAGCGACCTGTTGCCCTGGGTTGTGTAACTGATGGGTTTCTAGATGGGTGGTGATCTTGCTTCTTAGGACCCTTTCAAAGATTTTTATGATATGGGATGTTAGTGCTATTGGTCTGTAGTTCTTTGCTGTTGCTTTACTGCCCCCTTTGTGGAGTGGGGCTATGTCTGTTGTTTTTAGTAACTGTGGGACGACCCCCGTGTCCATGCTCCCTCTCCATAGGATGGAAAAGGCTCGTGATAGGGGCTTCTTGCAGTTCTTGATGAACACAGAGTTCCATGAGTCTGGCCCTGGGGCAGAGTGCATGGGCATGTCATTTATCGCCTGTTCGAAGTCATTTGGCGTCAGGATAACATCGGATAGGCTTGTGTTCATCAAATTTTGTGGCTCTCTCATAAAAAATTCATTTTGATCTTCGACTCTCAGTCTGGTTAGCGGCTTGCTAAAAACAGAGTCATATTGGGACTTGAGTAGTTCACTCATTTCCTTGCTGTCATCCGTGTAGGACCCATCTTGTTGAAGTAGGGGCCCAATACTGGACGTTGTTCTCGATTTTGATTTGGCATAGGAGAAGAAATACTTTGGGTTTCTTTCGATTTCATTTATGGCTTTTAGTTCTTCCCGCGATTCCTGACTCCTAAAGGATTCTTTTAGCTTAAGTTCGATGCTTGCTATTTCTCTGACCAGTGTCTCCCTACGCATTTCAGATATATTGACCTCTTTTAGCCGCTCTGTTATTCTTTTCCGTCGCCTGTAAAGGGAGCGCCTGTCTCTCTCTGTTTTACATCTACTCCTCCTTTTTCTTAGAGGAATAAGCCTTGTGCATACATCGAGTGCCACCGAGTTAATCTGTTCTAGGCATAAGTTGGGGTCTGTGCTGCTTAGTATATCTTCCCAGCTTATATCGATTAGGACTTGGTTTACTTGGTCCCACTTTATGTTTTTGTTATTGAAGTTGAATTTGGTGAATGCTCCCTCGTGACTAATCTCATTATGTCGGTCTGGGGCTCCGCGCATACATGACTGAACCTCAATTATGTTGTGATCTGAGTATATTGTTTTTGATATGGTAACATTTCTTATCAGATCATCATTGTTAGTGAAGATGAGGTCTAGTGTATTCTCCAGTCTAGTAGGCTCTATTATTTGCTGGTTTAAATTGAATTTTGTGCAGAGATTTAAAAGCTCGCGTGAGTGTGAGTTTTCATCAGAGCTGCCTCCTGGTGTTATTACTGCAACAATATTATTTGCTATATTCCTCCATTTTAGGTGCCTTAAGTTGAAATCCCCCAGGAGCAAGATGTTTGGTGCAGGAGCTGGAAGGTTTTCCAGACAGTGGTCAATTTTTAACAGCTGTTCCTGGAATTGCTGGGATGTTGCATCCGGAGGCTTGTAGACTACCACAATGACTAGGTTTTGGTTCTCGACCTTTACTGCTAAAACTTCCACTACATCATTTGAGGCATTTAGCAGTTCTGTGCAAACAAGTGACTCTGCAATGTACAGGCCAACCAAGACGTAAGGGACACTACAAGAGAGAGAGGAGAGGATGAACCAGCAAGACTGGACCTAGCATTCACCTTGAGTAGTACAGATATTGAGGTCATCACATATGAAAGACCCCTTGGGGCCAGCGATCATGTGGTTTTAAGCTTCAAATACACAGAGCTACAAGTGGAGGGAAAAGCAGGAAGGCTAGGACGGATGAAGCCAAACTACAAGAAAGGGGACTACACGGGAATGAGGAACTTCCTGAATGGGGTTCAATGGGGCAGAGAACTGGCAGGGAAGCCAGTTAATGAGATGATGGAATATGTAGCAACAATGTGCAAGGAGGCTGAGGAGAGGTTTGTACCCAAGGGTAACAGGAATAATGAAAAAGCCAGGATGAGCCCATGGTTCACCTAAAGGTGCAGGGAGGCCAAAACCAAGTGTGCTAGGGAATGGAATAAATACAGAAGGCAAAGGACCCAGGAGAGCAGTCGTAGAGCCAGAAATGAATATGCACAGATAAGAAGGGAGACCCAACGACAATATGAAAACGACATAGCAGCGAAAGCCAAATGTGACCCAAAGCTGTTATACAGCCACATCAGGAGGAAAACAACAGTCAAGGACCAGGTAATCAGGCAAAGAAAGAAAGGAGGAGAGACAAGAAATGACCATGAAGTATGTGAGGAACTCAACAAGAGATTCAAAGAAGTGTTCACAGAGGAGACAGAAGGGGCTCCAGAAAGACAGAGAGGTGGGGCACACCGCCAAGTGCTGGACACAGTACACACAACCGAGGAAGAAGTGAAGAGGCTTCTGAGTGAGCTAGATGCCTCAAAGGCAATGGGGCCGGATAACATCTCTCCATGGGTCCTGAGAGAGAGAGCAGAGGCGCTATGTGTACCCCTAACAACAATATTCAATACATCTATCAAAACAGGGAGATTGCCTGAGGCATGGAAGACAGCAAATGTAGTCCCAATCTTTAAAAAAGGAGACAGACATGAAGCACCAAACTACAGACCAGTGTCACTGACATGTATAGTATGCAAAGTCATGTAGAAGATTATCAGAAAATGAGTGGTGGAACACCTAGAAAGGAATGATCTCATCAACAGCAGCCAACATGGTTTCAGGGACGGGAAATCCTGTGCCACAAACCTACTGGAATTCTATAACAAGGTGACAGCAGTAAGACAAGAAAGAGAGGGGTGGGTGGATTGCATTTTCTTGGACTGCAAGAAGGCGTTTGACACAGTTCCACACAAGAGATTAGTGCAAAAACTGGAGGACCAAGCAGGGATAACAGGGAAGGCACTACAATGGCTCAGGGAATACTTGTCAGGAAGACAGCAGCGAATCATGGTACGTGGTGAGGTGTCAGAGTGGGCACCTGTGACCAGCGGGGTCCCACAGGGGTCAGTCCTAAGACCAGTGCTGTTTCTGGTGTTTGTGAACATGACTGAAGGAATAGACTCCGAAGTGTCCCTGTTTGCAGATGACGTGAAGTAGATGAGAAGAATTCATTCGATAGAAGACCAGGCAGAACTACAAAAGGATCTGGACAGACTGCAGACCTGGTCCAGCAATTGGCTCCTGGAGTTCAACCCCACCAAGTGCAAAGTCATGAAGATTGGGGAAGGGCAAAGAAGACCGCAGATGGAGTACAGTCTAGGGGCCAGAGACTACAAACCTCACTCAAGGAAAAAGATCTTGTGGAGAGTATAACACCAGGCACGTCTCCTGAAGCACACATCATCCAAATAACTGCTGCAACATATGGGCGCCTAGCAAACCTCAGAACAGCATTCCGACATCATAATAAGGAATCGTTCAGGACTCTGTACACCATCTACGTTAGGCCCATATTGGAGTATGCGACACCAGTTTGGAACCCACACCTAGCCAGGCACGTAAAGAAACTAGAGAAAGTGCAAAGGTTTGCAACAAGACTATTCCCAGAGCTAAGAGGTATGTCCTACGAGGAGAGGTTAAGGTAAATCAACCTGACGACACTGGAGGACAGGAGAGATAGGGGGGACATGATAACGACATACAAAATACTGAGAGGAATTGACAAGGTGGACAAAGATAGGATGTTCCAGAGATTGGACACAACAACAAGGGGACACAGAAGTTGAAGACACAGATGACTCACAGGGATGTTAGGAAGTATTTCTTCAATCACAGAGTAGTCAGGAAGTGGAATAGTTTGGGAAGCGATGTAGTGGAGGCAGAATCCATACATAGCTTTAAGCAGAGGTATGATAAAGCTCATGGTTCAGGGAGAGTGACCTAGTAGCGACCAGCGAAGAGGCGGGGCCAGGAGTTTGGATTCGACCCCTGCAACCTCAACTAGGTGAGTACACACATATATGCACACACACAGTACACTGCCAGGTCCCCTACCCTCACAGACCCCCAAAACACAGTGTTGGAGAGCAAACTGAAGGTATTGTACACCAACACTGATGGAATAACAAATAAGTGGGAGGAGTGGCACGAAAGAGTCAAAGAGTTATCACCGGACATCATAGCTCTCACAGAAACCAAGCTCACAGGTATGATAACAGATGCCATCTTTCCAACTGGATATCAGATCCTGAGGAAAGATAGAGGGAACAGAGGGGGTGGAGGAGTGGCACTGCTCGTCAAAAACCAATTGGATTTTGATGAGCTGGAGAGAGGAGACAGGAGAATCAAAAGATTACATAGTAGGAATGCTTCAGTCAAGAGGTCCCGAGGTCGTAATTGCAGTGATGTATAACTCACCACAGAACAGCAGGAGACCAAGGGAAGAGTATGATGAAAGTAATAGTGTGATGGTTGACACACTGGCTGAAGTGCCCAGAAGGGCGCATGCGAGCAGGGCAAAGCTACTGATCATGGGTGACGTCAACCACAAGGATATCGACTGGGAGAACTTGGAGCCACATAGGGGCCAAGAAACATGGAAGCCTAAGATGATGGAGGTGGTACTGGAAAACTTCATGAGTCAACACGTATGGGACACTACCAAAGAGAGAGGAGAGGATGAACCAGAGAGACTAGTCCTAGTATTCACCTTGAGTAGTGCAGATATTGAGGACATCACATATGAAAGACCCCTTGGGGCCAGTGATCATGTGGTTTTAAGATTCAAATACACAGTAGAGTTACAAGTGGAGGGGAAAGCAGGAAGAGCCAAATGAATGAAGCCACACTACAAGAAAGGGGACTACACAGAAATGAAGAACTTCCTGAACGGGGTTCAGTGGGACAGAGAACTGGCAGGGAAGTCAGTAAATGAGATGATGGAATATGTGACAACAATATGCAAGGAAGCTGAGGAGAGGTTTATTCCCAAGGGTAACAGAAATAATGAAAAAGCCAGGATAATCCCATGGTTCACCCAAAGGTGCAGGGAGGCCAAAACCAAGTGTGCTAGGGAATGGAAGAAATTTAGAAGGCAGTAATATAATGGTACTTAGTGGGGTGGAGTGACCATCATTAGTTTTTTCTTCATTCTTGAAATATTAGATGTATACAGTGGAAATTCATATAACTTGTAGTTAGCAGCGGTCGCAATATACACAACGACAAGCAAATATTACTCCAGAAAAGCGACTTTCCTCCAATAATCTTCACCAGCCAACTATAGTGATAACATAGCCCTTGTTGTGGTGGAGAGGGAAAAAATCTAGAAAAGCTAAATACAGTGATCTATAAACCTTCAGGCTGTAAATAAGGGTTGAGGTCTTGACCGTTCATCAGTATAGGAGCTGCCAGCAATCACTGGTTCTCCAACTCACAAGTTATAGTTTTGTATCAATCTAATCATATATTACTCGGTTAAATAATTTCCAGTAGTTCCTTCATGTGTTAGCCCAAATCACCGACCAGATATGTTTTAAATAAGTGATCCACTGAACAGATCCGCCCCTCAAGGAAGGTTCCTTGATGTTGGTGAGGGGCTCTTGATTTAGGGAATTGGATCTGTGCTCCAGTTCCCCAAATTAAGCCTGAATGCCTTCCACATCCCCCCCAGGCACTGTATAATCCAACTTGTCCCGAACCGTTGACTGGTTCCGAACCCTTGACCTGTTTCAAATGGATTCATTGGACAATAAAGCAGACTATAAACAGACGGGGTTTTAGGTGCCCTTATCAAACACAAATAATAAATATAAAGCAGAAACGTAGAGCGGTAAGCTTGTCCTAATATACAAGTTCAGTTAGAAATAGAAATACAAATAGCCAGATCTTCACTTTAAGGAGGTTATTAGTAGAATATTCAAGGGGTTAATAGTAGAATTACAGTACATCAACCATTGAAATCACATTACGAAATTCTGTGTAGTCTGCAGTATATCAAACAAACGGGCTTCCACATGGATTACATGCCACTTTTGTGAAAATTGGTGTCATGCCCCATGTGCATATATCCAAGAATTATCTACATGCAGTATTAAATCAGGGAAGTGTTTTTGGGTATGCCCAAATGATATCAATCTGTGGACTACAATCAGATTGGTATTAAAAGAGGATAGCATCAAAGCAGCCTTCATAGAAAATCTGGAAGCATTCTATAACAGATGGGAAAATAAAAAGTCTGGGCTGGATGGTATCGCCCTTGGTGCGGATGCTGTCCTGGCCGACAGTAACTGTATGACTGGAGGTGCTGGCCATGTAGTCAAACTGCAAGGCTGGAGGTGCTGCCCTGGTAGACAGTAAATGTGGGGCTGGAAGTGCTGTCCTGGTAGACAGTAATGGTGAGGCTGAAGGTGCTGTCCCGCTGGACAGTAACTGTGGGGCTGGAAGTGCTGTCCTGGTAGACAGTAATGGTGAGGCTGGAGGTGCTGTCCTGGTAGACAGTAACTGTGGGGCTGGAAGTGCTGTCCTGGTAGACAGTAATGGTGAGGCTGGAGGTGCTGTCCAGGAAGACAGGTTTTCATCCCAGGTATGGAGCTAATGTTAAAATTGTGAAAATGATGTATCTTGCTAATATTATATCATTGGTTGATTATGCGGCGCCACTACTTGCACTCGTGTCTGGCTGGAAGTTTGGAGGGCTAGAAAAACTGCAAAACGAAGCAATGAGGATCATCCTAGGATGCCCTCGTACTGCCAAAATTTTAAATATCCGGAAAGAACTTAATATTCCAAGCATTAGAGATCATGTTACTGAAAGAAATTCAAATTCAAATTCAAATTCAAAGTTTATTCTCTATAAGGATTACAATGCTGAGTTTACAGAATTTGGTTATTGTGTGGTTTACATGTAGTAAAATAATGATTACATAGTGTACCACTAGGCATTTCAGACAGACTTAGTTTAATTCTTAATTTTAAAATATTACAAATTATGAGGTAAGTTGGTATTATGGCTAAGTGACTAAATACTAGTTTGTGAGTTTAGCAATGTGAATGTTTTTGTTTTGGCAAAGTACATAGTTTCAGTATTGGAGTATCACAGGATTCATTATTTTAAGATTGAGGTTAATATTCCTGTTTATGGTCAAATGGGTGAGTGAGTGTAAGTGTGAACCACCAGGTGGTATTCGTGTAGTTAGTTGATGGGGTGTATCAGGGAGATAAGATGTTTTCTAATGGTAGTTTTGAAGGTGATGAATGTGTCTGCAGTTCTAGAGTTCTCAGGTAGGGTGTTCCAGATTTTAGGGCCTTTGACATACAGTGAATTTTTGTAAAGGTTTAGTCGGACACGGGGAATGTCATAGAGAAGTTTGTGTCTGGTGTTATGCCTGTGGGTTCTGTCACAACTATCAAGAAAGTGTTTTAGGTCAAGGTTGATATTGGAGTTTAAGGTCCTGTTGATGTAGATTGCACAGTAGTAAGTGTGGATGTACTGAACAGGGAGTAAGTTTAGATCTGTGAAGAGTGGGGGGGGTGTTGCCAGGGATGGGATTTGGTGATCATTCTTACTGCAGCTTTTTGTTGGGTTATTATTGGCTTTAGGTGCATTGCTGCAGTTGATCCCCAAGCACAAATAGCATAGGTGAGGTATGGATAAATAAGTGAGTGGTATAGTGTGAGAAGGGCATTTTGCAGCACATAGTATTGTATCTTGGAGAGGATCCCAACCGTTTTGGATACTTTTTTGGTTATGTGTTGGATATGGGTGCTGAAATTCAGGTTGTTGTCAAGGTATAGGCCTAGGAATTTGCCCTCATTATGTCTGGTAATTAGAGTGTTGTCGATCTTAATGTTAATTTGTGCATCTCCTGCTCTGCTACCAAACATAATATAGTAGGTTTTGTCAGTGTTAAGCATAAGTTTATTGGCTGTCATCCAAGTCGATATTTTGATCAGCTCCTCATTAACAATGGTGTTAAGGGTGGCAAGATTAGGGTGAGAGATGACATAAGTCGTGTCGTCAGCAGAGAGAATGGGTTTCAGGTGTTGGGATACGTTTGGAAGATCATTGATGTATATGAGGAAGAGCAGGGGACCAAGGACACTTCCCTGCGGAACTCCAGTATCAAGTGGCTGTGTTGTTGATGCTGTGTCTTTAATGGTAACATACTGATACCTATTAGTAAGGTAAGATTTGAAATAAGCAAGCGCATGGCCTCTTATACCGTAATGGTCAAGTTTGTGGAGTAGGATGTCGTGGTCTACTGTGTCAAAAGCTTTTTTTAGGTCAATAAAAATTCCTAGTGGATATTTCTTATTTTCCAATGCTGTGTAAAGCAGATCTAGCATTTTTATGATTGCATCATTAGTGCTCTTATTTTTCCTGAATCCAAATTGGCAGGGGTTGAGTATGTTTTGTGCCGTTATAAATGAATATAGTCTCCTGTGCACGAGTTTCTCAAAGATTTTGGATAGCAATGGTAAGTTTGATATTGGCCTATAGTTGTTTAAGTCTGTAGGGTCACCACCTTTATGTATTGGTGTAACCCTTGCCATCTTGAGTAGTTTCGGGAAGGTGCTAGTTTCTAGTGACTTGTTAAAAAGTAATGAAATAGCATGCGAAAGGACTGGTCCGAACCCTTGACTGGTCCAAACCCTTGACTGGTCCGAACCCGGGACTGGTTTCAAACGGTTTCGTTGGACAATAAAGCAGACTGTAAACGGATGGGGTTGTAGGCGCCCTTATAAACACAAACATTAAAAATCAGGAACGTGACGGTAAGCTGTCCAATATACAAAAACAGTTAGAAACAGAAATGCAAATAGCTAGAGCTTCATTTAAGGAGGTTATTAATAGAATATTCAAGAGGTTGCTAGTAGAATTGCAGTAAATCAACCATTCAAATCATTATGAAGCTGTGTGTAGTCTGTGGTCAGTCAAACAAACGGGCTTCCACATGGATAAATTGTCATTTTTGTGGAAATTGGTGTCACGCCCCTTGTGCAGATATCCCAGAACTAGCTACAAGCAGCATTAAAACAGAGAAGTGTTTTTGGGTATGCCCAAATGAGGAAAATCTGTGGACTAAAATCACAAGGGTATTAAAAGAGGACAACATCAAAGCTGCTTTCATAGAAAACCTGGAAGCTTTCTACAACAGATGGGAACATAAAAAGTCTGGGCTGAATGGTACTGTTGTGATAGAAACACAGGCCTTATCTCTAGGCTTTATTGAACATAGAATCTTCATAGTACTTCTGCAACAACAAAATATAATGACTAGTACATCTAATAATAGCTTCTACAGGGATGGTGATGTCTTGCATATGTCAAGAGAAAAGTTATAACTACAGGCCACATATTTAAACTCACCATGTAATCTGCATCGCTGATAAATGGATAAAGTAGGAGAGAATCACACACAATGTGTTGGTGCCCATGACACACACCAAACTGTTGTTGTTGTTAAGGGCCCCTAGAGGTGGTGCAGTATTATCCTGCTGCTGCTCCCCACAGGACCAGTATCACTACAATCTCCCCCTTCTAAAATATCAGAGACAGTAATCTCCCAAACTGTTAGGTGGGCGACGTACACGTCCCGACCTTCGTAGCCCTTGAGCCTCTTCACCAGGTTCGATATTTTCCAGCGGGGTTTGATTAACTGCTGGAGCAGAATCCTCTATTTCCATAGGGGTAGTCTCAAGGGGCTTTCCAGGAGAAAACGAAGCATCTTTCACATCTATTGGTGTATCTTGAGATTCCACACTAATAGGGATTTCAACTGGGGCTAAATGTCTTGTAGATACTGTAGTCTCTTCACCATTTTGGTAGCGAATGTGGGCGTAATGTGGATTAGCTTGCAGGAGCTCTACCTCTTCCACTAAAGGATCCGTCTTGTTCATCCTACGGTGACTCTTCAGGAGAACGGGTCCAGGATGACATAACCAAGTGGGCACGGAGGCTCCCGTAGAGGAACGACGTGAATAGTTGAGGAGTCTTTCATGAGGGGTTGCATTAGTAGCTGTGCACAGCAGTGATCTAATAGAGTGAAGAGCATCAGGTAGGACAGTTTGCCAGTGTTGAACAGGTAGATTGCGCGACTTTAATGTCATTGTAACTGCCTTCCATATAGTACCATTGAACCGCTCCACTTGACCATTGCCTTGAGGGTTGTAGCTTGTTGTTCTGCTGCAGGCAATACCTTTGCTAGCCAAAAACTCCTGAAGTTCGTTACTCATGAACGAGGATCCCCTGTCTGAATGGATATAAGCTGGCATACCAAAAATAGAGAACAACTGTGAAAGACAACTAATAACAGTTGAAGCAGCCATATTTGCACAGGGGAATACAAAGGGAAACCTTGAATATTCATCTACTATGTTAAGGAAATACCTATTCTGATTTGTGCTTGGTAGAGGTCCTTTGAAATCTATATTCAATCTTTCGAAAGGCTGGGTGGATTTTATGAGATGAGTCTTCTCTGGCTGATGAAAGTTTGGCTTGCACTCTGCACATACTCTGCATGCTCTGATCACTTGTCGCACATCTTCCACTGAGTAGGGCATGTTCTTTGATTTGACAAAATGGTACAGGCGTGTAACTCCTGGGTGACACAAAGCCTTGTGGAGAGCTGAGAGTGATTGCAAATCATGACATGCTGCTCCACAGTGGGACCTAGAGAATGCATCAGGTGAGATGTTCTCTTGACCCGGTCGGTACAGAATATCAAAGTCATAACACGATAGTTCCATCCTCCAGCGTAATATCTTGTCATTCTTTATCCTACTTTTGTGCCTCTTGTCGAACATATACATCACGGACCGTTGGTCAGTCCTTATGGTGAAATGTCTACCAGTTAAATAATGCCTCCAGTGGCGAACTGCTTCTATGATGGCCTGGGCTTCCTTTTCTACAGCAGCATAACATTTCTCTGATCCTTGAAAAGTTCTCGAAAAGAAGGCTACTGGTCGTCCTGCCTGAGATAAGACTGCAGCAATGGCAATGTCAGATGCATCCGTTTCCACTTCGAATGGTAGGGACTCATCAATGGCTTGAACTACTGAGTTTTCAATGTCCTGTTTGAGAGTATGGAAAGCGGCTTCTGCTTCCTTTGTCACAGGAAATGTGGTAGCACTCAATGGGCGGACTTTACTTGAATAGATGTAGATCCATTGTGAGTAATAAGCAAAGAGACCAAGAGTTCTTCGGAGTGACTTTTTGTCTTGAGGCATTGGAAGTTCCCGTAGAGGTCGTAGTCGTTCAGGGTCTGGGAATATTGAACCTCCTTCCACTACATAACCAAGGATGCTAAGCCTTTTAGTTGAAAAAGTGCACTTTTCCTCATTGTAACTGATATTTTTCTTCTTGGCGGCTTCCAAAAACTTATCAAGGTTTGCATCATGTTCCTCCTGGGTCTTGCCACAAATGGTAACATTATCTAAATACGCGTAGGTTCCCATGAGTTGCTCTTCCTGAATGAGTGAATCCATAATTCGTTGGAAGCAGGCTACCCCATTGGTGACTCCAAAAGGGACTCTGGTAAACTGATACAGGCCATCACTAGCCTGAAACGCTGTGTATGGTTTATCTTCATTCCTTATAGGGACTTGATGATAGGCACTCTGCAGATCAATTGTGCTAAACACGTAGTACTGAGCAATTTTGTTCACTGTATCGTCAATTCGAGGTAGAGGGTACCCATCAAGAAGTGTAAATTTGTTGATTGTCTCAGAGTAATCGATAGCCAGTCTCCGTTTCCTATAACCATCTTTAACAACAACAACCTGTGCACGCCAAGGGGAATCACTCGGTTCTATAATACCCTCCTTCAGCAGCCTCTGAGTTTCTTTCTCAATGAACATCCGATCCTCATAAGAATAGCGGCGTGACTTAGCTGATATAGGATGGCAATCCGCGGTAAGATTTGCAAACAGCTTTGGTGGGTCTACCCTTAAAGTGCTAAGTCCACAGACAACAAGAGAAGGCAGTTCACCTCCATATGTTAAGGTGACACTACCATGCAGCTTCTGAAAGTCCTGACCAAGGATAACATCAGAGCACAGTTGTGGCAGAATAGCTAAATGTACATCTTGATAATCCTTTCCATTAACTCTGAGATTTACCTTACAAAACCCTAAGGTCTGAATAGAGAGAGATGTTGATGCCATGGAAACGGTACCTGATGAGTGATGTAGAGTCAAGGAGAGCCGTTTAACTAAGTCAAGGTTGATGAAACTCTCTGAGCTGCCACTATCAATAAGACCATCTACTTCTGTTCCTTTGATGAATACTTTCACAACTGCCTTTGACAGTGAATTTGGAGTAGCCGCAGAAGTCACTGTTGCTAGAGTCGCATGATCACTGGAATGTGTGGAGGCACTAGCTCTTGTTGATGCATTAGCACGACATACTTTAGCAAAGTGACCTTTCTTGTGGCATTTATGGCACATTGCTTCACGAGCAGGACACTTTGGACGTGGATGTCTTGAAAAACCACAAAAGAAACACACCGTACCTGCTGCTGCTGTCACTGAGGCAGGTTCCACAGTAACTTCATTGCAAGAGTCTTGGTCAGGAATTGCAGCACTTACCACTCGAGAAGGCTGAGTGGTACTGTATACTTCAGAATTCTTCTGGGCTGAATCTAGAGCTCTTGCCTGGTCAAAGGCAGCGGCTAAGTCGAGAGTTTTATTCTCCAATAAACGCTGCCTTATTATTGGTGATTGCAGGCCACTGATAAAAGCATCCCTGATGGACTCTTCACAATACTGAGCAGCTGTCACTGCTTGGAAGTGACAGTCCTTACCTAAAATTTTCAGTGCTTGAAAGTATTCCTCTAAGGACTCATCAATCTGCTGGCGGCGAGTTGCAAGGCGATAGCGTGCAAAGATTTCATTTGTAGGTTTAATATACTGAGACTTGAGGGTTTTGATAGCATCTTCGTAGGTATTACACTCAGAAATAGCCTCATATATCTTAGGTGACACAAAATTGATGAGCAGACTTAGTTTATCTAGATCTTCTTTAGGAAGGGCTCCCAAGAAGTTTTCGAAAGTCTTAAACCAGTGCTTCCATTCCTGAGCAGCCGTTGATAAGCTGGGGTCACAGTCTAGCCTCTCAGGTTTCAGTAAACGCTCCATGTTGTGATGTAGTCTAGCGCAGGATCACCACCAGGTAGCCCAGGATTCTATGTTCAATAAATTGTTGTGATAGAAACACAGGCCTTATCTCTAGGCTTTATTGAACATAGAATCTTCATAGTACTTCTGCAACAACAAAATATAATGACTAGTACATCTAATAATAGCTTCTACAGGGATGGTGATGTCTTGCATATGTCAAGAGAAAAGTTATAACTACAGGCCACATATTTAAACTCACCATGTAATCTGCATCGCTGATAAATGGATAAAGTAGGAGAGAATCACACACAATGTGTTGGTGCCCATGACACACACCAAACTGTTGTTGTTGTTAAGGGCCCCTAGAGGTGGTGCAGTATTATCCTGCTGCTGCTCCCCACAGGACCAGTATCACTACAGGTACTGCCCTTGATACTGGCCATGTAGTCACAAACTGTAAGGCTGGAGGTGATGTCCTGGTAGTCAGTAAATGTGGGGCTGATAGTGCTGTCCTGGGAGACAGTAATGGTGAAGCGGGAGGTGCTGTCCTGGGAGACAGAAATGGTGAAGCTGGAGATACTGTCCTGGGAGACAGTAATGGTGAAGCTGGAGATACTGTCCTGGGAGACAGTAATGGTGAAGCTGGAGGTGCTGTCCTGGGAGACAGTAATGGTGAAGCTGGAGAATTTGTCCAGGTAGTCGGGAATTATACGCAGGAAGGAATACATATAAATGACCTCATAGGGGACAGGAGCCATAGTAGGGAAACAAGTGTAGTCAAAGATAAGATAAAACCAATATTGCAAACTAGAAATACCGCAGGAAATAGCAAACAAGAGGACTCCAATAGCAATACTGAGGATAAATTACCAAAAACAACTGGTGGGAGCTCCATTGTTGGTGCTAGGGATGATAGAAGTAAGACGGGGAAACATGCACCAACAGGGAATACAGTCACAGAAACCCAAGGCAAGCGGAAACCAAGCCTGTGCACATACTATGCACTTGGTATCTGCTGGCATGGGAAATCTGGAAAAACAGATGGGACATGCAACTATGACCACCCTAGAAAATGCCATGCCCATATGACAACAGGAAAATGCAAACTCCCTTCCTGTAAACTTTTTCACCCTGAAATGTGTACCTCTTCAGTACAGGAAAGACTGTGCTATAACTTAAATTGCCAGGCATACCATCTAAAGGGGACAAAAAGATACAAAACATCCAGGCCATGGGAAAACCTGGGTAGCCACAGCCACTCAAGAGGGAGAGGTTTTTTAGTGCCAGGAAGGAAAAAAAACTGGCAGGAAATGGCAGAAATCGTACACCAAATCCAGTCATTCCTGGAGTGGAACCACAGTCGATGGCCTCCACTCCAAACCAACAGATACAGATACTAATGCCGGAAAAAAAATCCCCCCCCAGTACCAACAATACCACCAGTCCGATAACATTCTTCTTTGCAAATATACAGGGTCTAAAGCCAGCAACAAACAACAAAATACCTTTCATCCGTGGACTGCTTGCAGAGGCAAAGGCAATGTTCGCGGCTTTCACTGAGACCCACATAAAGGATCACTTGGACAACGAAATATGGATCCCAGGTTACAACCTATACAGATGTGACAGAGTGAACAGGCAAAAGGGGGGGGGGGGTTGGCCTGTACATTTCAGAGTCACTTGTTTGCACAGAACTGCTTAATGCCTCAAATGATGTAGTGGAAGTTTTAGCAGTAAAGGTCGAGAACCAAAACCTAGTCATTGTGGTAGTCTACAAGCCTCCGGATGCAACATCCCAGCAATTCCAGGAACAGCTGTTAAAAATTGACCACTGTCTGGAAAATCTTCCAGCTCCTGCACCCAACATCTTGCTCCTGGGGGATTTCAACTTAAGGCACCTAAAATGGAGGAATATAGCAAATAATATTGTTGCAGTAATAACACCAGGAGGCAGCTCTGATGAAAACTCACACTCACGCGAGCTTTTAAATCTCTGCACAAAATTCATTTTAAACCAGCAAATAATAGAGCCTACTAGACTGGAGAATACACTAGACCTCATCTTCACTAACAATGATGATCTGATAAGAAATGTCACCATATCAAAAACAATATACTCAGATCACAACATAATTGAGGTTCAGACATGTATGCGTGGAGCCCCAGACCGACAAAATGAGACTAGTCACGAGGGAGCATTCACCAAATTCAACTTCAATAACAAAAACATAAAGTGGGACCAAGTAAACCAAGTCCTAACCGATATAAGCTGGGAAGATACACTAAGCAACACAGACCCCAACTTATTCCTAGAACAGATTAACTCGGTGGCACTCGATGTATGCACAAGGCTTATTCCTCTAAGAAAAAGGAGGAGTAGATGTAAAATAGAAAGAGACAGGCGCTCCCTTTACAGGCGACGGAAAAGAATAACAGAGCGGCTAAAAGAGGTCAATATATCTGAAATGCGTAGGGAGACACTGGTCAGAGAAATAGCAAGCATCGAACTTAAGCTAAAAGAATCCTTTAGGAGTCAGGAATCGCGGGAAGAACTAAAAGCCATAAATGAAATCGAAAGAAACCCAAAGTATTTCTTCTCCTATGCCAAATCAAAATCGAGAACAACGTCCAGTATTGGGCCCCTACTTAAACAAGATGGGTCCTACACAGATGACAGCAAGGAAATGAGTGAGCTACTCAAGTCCCAATATGACTCAGTTTTTAGCAAGCCGCTAACCAGACTGAGAGTCGAAGATCAAAATGAATTTTTTATGAGAGAGCCACAAAATTTGATTAACACAAGCCTATCCGATGTTATCCTGACGCCAAATGACTTCGAACAGGCGATAAATGACATGCCCATGCACTCTGCCCCAGGGCCAGACTCATGGAACTCTGTGTTCATCAAGAACTGCAAGAAGCCCCTATCACGAGCCTTTTCCATCCTATGGAGAGGGAGCATGGACCCGTTGATCGTCCCTCAGTTACTAAAAACAACAGACATAGCCCCACTCCACAAAGGGGGCAGTAAAGCAATAGCAAAGAACTACAGACCAATAGCACTAACATCCCATATCATAAAAATCTTTGAAAGGGTCCTAAGAAGCAAGATCACCACCCATCTAGAAACCCATCAGTTACACAACCCAGGGCAACATGGGTTTAGAACAGGACGCTCCTGTCTGTCTCAACTATTGGATCACTATGACAAGGTCCTAAATGCACTAGAAGACAAAAAGAATGCAGATGTAATATATACAGACTTTGCAAAAGCCTTCGACAAGTGTGACCATGGCGTAATAGCGAACAAAATGCGTGCTAAAGGAATAACAGGAAAAGTCGGTCGATGGATCTATAATTTCATCACTAACAGAACACAGAGAGTAGTCGTCAACAGAGTAAAGTCCGAGGCAGCTACGGTGAAAAGCTCTGTTACACAAGGCACAGTACTAGCTCCCATCTTGTTCCTCATCCTCATATCCGACATAGACAAGGATGTCAGCCACAGCACCGTGTCTTCCTTTGCAGATGACACTCGAATCTGCATGACAGTGTCTTCCATTGCAGACACTGCAAGGCTCCAGGCGGACATCAACCAAATCTTTCAGTGGGCTGCGGAAAACAATATGAAGTTCAACGATGAGAAATTTCAATTACTCAGATATGGTAAACATGAGGAAATTAAATCTTCATCAGAGTACAAAACAAATTCTGGCCACAAAATAGAGCGAAACACCAACGTCAAAGACCTGAGAGTGATTATGTCGGAGGATCTCACCTTCAAGGACCATAACATTGTATCAATCGCATCTGCTAGAAAAATGACAGGATGGATAATGAGAACCTTCAAAACTAGGGAGGCCAAGCCCATGATGACACTCTTCAGGTCACTTGTTCTATCTAGGCTGGAATATTGCTGCACTCTAACAGCACCTTTCAAGGCAGGTGAAATTGCCGACCTAGAAAATGTACAGAGAACTTTCACGGCACGCATAACGGAGATAAAACACCTCAATTACTGGGAGCGCTTGAGGTTTCTAAACCTGTATTCCCTGGAACGCAGGAGGGAGAGATACATGATTATATACACCTGGAAAATCCTAGAGGGACTAGTACCGAACTTGCACACGAAAATCAATCACTACGAAAGCAAAAGACTTGGCAGACGATGCACCATCCCCCCAATGAAAAGCAGGGGTGTCACTAGCACGTTAAGAGACCATACAATAAGTGTCAGGGGCCCGAGACTGTTCAACTGCCTCCCAGCACACATAAGGGGGATTACCAACAGACCCCTGGCAGTCTTCAAGCTGGCACTGGACAAGCACCTAAAGTCAGTTCCTGATCAGCCGGGCTGTGGCTCGTACGTTGGTTTGCGTGCAGCCAGCAGCAACAGCCTGGTTGATCAGGGGCTGATCCACCAGGAGGCCTGGTCACAGACCGGGCCGCGGGGGCGTTGACCCCCGAAACTCTCTCCAGGTAAACTCCAGGTAAACTCCAGGTAATGGTGGGACATGAGACAGATTCCCTGAGTTATTTTTAAGTGACTTTATAATCTCGGTGACTTCCGTGGGCTTAGTTGGTGCAAGATAGAAGGAATTTGGGAAATTCCCATCTAGGTAGTCCCGGGCATGGGCGTTGGTATGTGGGATTTTATTGGCGAGATTAGATCCTATGGTTGAGAAGAAGTCGTTTATCTTGTTAGCTGTGTCAGTGGGATGTAGTGGTGTTTCATTAGGATTAGTTAGGACAATATTCTTGGTTTTTTCAGTTTGTGGGTCCCTAGAATCTGAGAGAGTGTTTTCCAGGTCATTTTTATATCTCCTCTAGTGTCTGTGAATCTACTGGAGTAGAATAGTTGTTTGGCTTTGTAGACAGGGGTGGTATTTTAAGTATGATACACAGTAATCTCCAGACAAATTGGTGAGTGTTGTGATTATAAATTCTCCTTCTGTTATATAAATGTGTATATGTAATCATTTATTAATTTTAATATACAGTCCACAAATTTATATTAAATTTTACCAGAATTCCTGGTGATGTACATTTCATTTGCAATTAATATAGGTCTAGTGCAACTTGTGGAGAGATAGATTATGGTAGGTATCGAAGGGGGACATTTTTTGCGACCTAGGTGTCCTAAAAATTCCTTCTTGTCTCTGTAACTTTGATAAATAATAATTATCTTTGTTACCATTTACTTGTATGTATCTAATGAGATTCATCCAGGTAAATTTAATTTTCCACAACAGCTAAGAGACTGAACAGTCTCTGGCTAACACCCAGTATCCTCAAATCCATAAATATAAGGCACCTATACGAAAAACAGTACAGAATGGGTCACATAACCAGAGACCAAACAAAACATTACTAGTCAATCCTAACCAGTCTGATAAGAAGGGCTAAAAAATGTATTATGCGAACAGATTATCCAACTTACGAGGTGACATAAAAAAGACCTGGAAAACCCTATCAGAAATTCTAGGAACAAAAAAGATATCACAAGATAGCGAAATTGAATTAACAAAACCAGATGAACCCCAACTCCCACCAACTGAAACAGCAGACTTAATAATTTCATCTCCACTATAGGAAAAGACTTTGCCAATAAAATCCCAAGCTCAGATACCCCACCCAATGACTACCTCACTGCAACTACCCAAACACACTGTTCCTAGCTCCGACTAACCCTACTGAAGTCTCCATTATCATCAACACACTAAAAAACAAGACAGGAGATTTAAATACCTTACCACCATTTATATACAAAAAAGTGTCACAAGTGCTATTACCAATCATTGCAACACTCTTTAACAAATCCATAGAATCCTCTACCTTCCCTACAGTTCTCAAAATAGCAAGGGTCACCCCGAACCATGAAGGAGACCAAACAGACTTGAATAACTATAGGCCAATATCCAACTTACACCCTCTCTCTAAAATCTTCGAGAAATTAATTCATAAGTGAATCTATTCCTACCTCATCTCCCACAACATACTCAACCCTTGTCAATTTGGGTTCAGGCCTAATAAAAATACTAACGATGCTATTTTACACATGCTAGAACACATATACACTGCATTAGAGAAAAAAGAAGTCCCACTGGGGATCTTCATTGTCTTATGTAAAGCTTTTGATACAGTTGACCATGACTTGCTCCATATAAAATTGTCGCACTATGGTATAAGAGGGCACTCCCTCAACTACCTAAAGTCTTACCTCAGCAACAGAAGCCAATATGTGTACACAAACGGGGCAAACTCTTCAGCACAGCCAATTACAGTTGGTGTCCCACAGGGAAGTGTCCTAGGCTCTCTTCTCTTTCTCGTTTACATAAATGACCTACAAAATGCATCGCAGCTACTCAAACCCACACTACTTGCAGATGACACTACATACGTCTTCTCTCACCCGAGCCCAGTCACGCTAGCCAATACTGTAAATACCGAATTACAGAAAATATCTACCTGGATGAGGACTAACAAACTTACTCTAAACATTGACAAAACCTACTTCATTCAGTTTGGTAACAGAGCTGCAGATGTCCCTCTTGACATAATGATAAACGGATCACCTATCACAAAACTCACAGAGGGAAAATTCTTAGGAATCTACCTTGATAATAGACTCAAATTTCAAACACATATACAACAAATTTCCTAAAAAAATTCCAAGACCGTAGGCATACTATCGAAGATACGGTACTATGTTCCACAGTCAGCCCTCCTGGCCCTATATCACTCACTTATTTACCTCCATCTCACCTATGGAATTTGTGCATGGGGCTCAGCAACAATAAACCATCTCAGACCATTAATTACCCAACAAAAGGCTGCAGTCAGAATGATAACAAATTCCCACTACAGGCAGCACACTCCACCAATATTCAAAACTCTAAACCTACTCACCATACAAAACATCCATACTTATTACTGCACCTACTACATACATAGAACACTTAACTCTGATATAAACCCTCCCCTCAAACGTCTCCTTACCAACCTCAACAAAACACATGACCATAACACAATTCACAGATCACTCTTTGATGTTCCTCGTGTCCACCTCACGCTATGCAAAAAAGGCCCTAAAATCTGGAATTCATTACCTGTTTACTTGGAGTTTACCTGGAGAGAGTTCCGGGGGTCAACGCCCCCGCGGCCCGGTCTGTGACCAGGCCTCCTGGTGGATCAGAGCCTGATCAACCAGGCTGTTGCTGCTGGCTGCACGCAAACCAACGTACGAGCCACAGCCCGGCTGATCAGGAACTGACTTTAGGTGCTTGTCCAGTGCCAGCTTGAAGACTGCCAGGGGTCTGTTGGTAATCCCCCTTATGTGTGCTGGGAGGCAGTTGAACAGTCTCGGGCCCCTGACACTTATTGTATGGTCTCTTAACGTGCTAGTGACACCCCTGCTTTTCATTGGGGGGATGGTGCATCGTCTGCCAAGTCTTTTGCTTTCGTAGTGAGTGATTTTCGTGTGCAAGTTCGGTACTAGTCCCTCTAGGATTTTCCAGGTGTATATAATCATGTATCTCTCCCTCCTGCGTTCCAGGGAATACAGGTTTAGGAACCACAAGCGCTCCCAGTAATTGAGGTGTTTTATCTCCGTTATGCGCGCCGTGAAAGTTCTCTGTACATTTTCTAGGTCGGCAATTTCACCTGCCTTGAAAGGTGCTGTTAGTGTGCAGCAATATTCCAGCCTAGATAGAACAAGTGACCTGTGAATATAAAAGAAACACTGTCTGTTTATAAATTAAAGTCTCTTCTCAAAAATCACTTAATCACCCACAACTAAATAAATACTGAATAATTGTAAATTGTTATCTGTTTACAATAATGTTTTTACCACTGAATATATCATTGCTTAGTTAATCTTAATTTAATTTTAAGCTGCCCATAATGCTCTGCATACAAGGAGCTTTGGCATGTTGCACTTTAATAACTGTATTCCTTTGTACTTTTCTGTATCATGTTCAAATAAATAAATAAATAAATAAACTGATTCTCTGTCATCCATAAATGCTCTCAACTCATTAAGTATAAATTGTGGCATGCTTGTGTCAGAAGCCAGACATAGATATGGTAAGATTGTGGACAGTGGAGTCAGAGTGCACATGCTGTGGATTCCATCTCACATTGGTCTTCAGATGCATGATAGAACTGATAAATTGGCTAAGCTGTATGCTTTCAAAGAGGGAGTAGATTACAATCTTGGGTTGTCAGTTAGCAGTTTGAGAACAATAATTCGAAAAGAACTTCGATTGAACTTTATTGACTTAAGACTTAGGGAGATTGACACAAGTCAGTCCCTCTATCATTACTCCATCATGCAGAGGAGCCACATGTCTATGGTGCATCCAACAAGATAAGCAGACTCTTGGATGTCACTACTGCCCGGCTCCGGCTGGGTTACAAGTATCTATGGCAGGTTAAATCACCACCACCAGATGTAGACCAAACGAAATGTAAACTTTGCCAGATGGACTATTGTCACACCTTGCATCATTATGTACTGGAGTGCGATCAGATTAATGAATTTAGAGACAACTCACTCAGAAATGTTCAAGAAATGGCAAAGTATTTTATCCACAATGGTATATTACAGACCATTCCGGAGAAATACCCTGACTTTGCTCCCTGTAAATAAAGCATTACCACGTGTGTTTGTGTGTGAGTGTGTTTGTGTGTGTGTGTGTGTTTGTGTGTTTGTGTTTGTGTGTTTGTGTGTGTTTGTGTGTGTTTGTGTGTGTGTGTGTGTGTGTGTTTGTGTGTTTGTGTGTGTTTGTGTGTGTGTGTTTGTGTGTTTGTGTTTGTGTGTGTGTGTGTTTGTGTGTCTTTGTGTGTTTGTGTTTGTGTGTGTGTGTATGTACTCACCTATTTGTACTCACCTATTTGTGGTTGCAGGGGTCGAGTCATAGCTCCTAGCCCCGCCTCTTCGTTGATAGCTACTAGGTCCTCTCTCTCCCTGCCCCATGAGCTTTATCATACCTCGCCTTAAAACTATGTATGGTTCCCGCCTCCACTACGTCACTTTCTAGGCTATTCCGCTGTATAGTCCTTGTGGCTTAGCGCTTCTTTTTGATTATAATAATAATAATCTAGGCTATTCCACGGCCTGACTACTCTATGACTTGAAGAAATACTTCCTAACATCCCTTTGATTCATCTGAGTCTTCAACTTCCAATTGTGACCTCTTGTGTCTGTGTCCCATCTCTGGAACATCCCGTCTTTGTCCACCTTGTCTATTCCACACAGTATTTTATGTGTCGTTATCATGTCTCCCCTGACCCTCCTGTCCTCCAGTGTCGTCAGGCCGATTTCCCTCAACCTTTCTTCGTAGGACAATCCCCGTAGCTCTGGGACTAGTCTTGTAGCAAACCTTTGCACTTTCTCTAATTTCTTGACGTGCTTGACTAGGTGTGGATTCCGAACTGGTGCTGCATACTCCAGTATGGGCCTGACGTAAATGGTATACAGAGTCTTGAACGAATCCTTACTGAGGTATCGGAACACTATCCGTAGGTTTGACAGGCGCCCGTATGCTGCAGCAGTTATCTGACTGATGTGCGCCTCAGGAGATATGCTCGGTGTTACACTCACCCCCAGATCTTTTTCCTTGTGTGTGTGTTAGTTACCATTTTGTCCTAGGCACATGTCGATTAGACACTAGGCCTGTGTGTGTGTGATATCAGGTGTACTCACCTATTTGTACTCACCTATTTGTGGTTGCAGGGGTCGAGTCTTAGCTCCTGGCCCCGCCTCTTCACCGGTTGCTACTGGGCCCTCTCTCTCCCCGCTCCATGAGCTTTATCAAACCTCGTCTTAAAACTGTGTATGGTTCCTGCCTCCACTACGTCATTTTCTAGGCTATTCCACTGCCTTACAACTCTATGACTGAAGAAATACTTCCTAATATCTCTCTGACTCATTTGTGTCAACTTCCAATTGTGGCCTCTTGTTTCTGTGTCCCCTCCCTGGAACATCCTGTCTTTGTCCACCTTGTCTATTCCATGCAGTATTTTATATGTCGTTATCATGTCTCCCCTGACCCTCCTGTCCTCCAGTGTCGTCAGGCCGATTTCCCTTAATCTTTCTTCATAGGACATTCCCCTTAGCTCTGGAACTAACCGTGTCGCAAACCTTTGTACTTTCTCTAGTTTCTTGACGTGCTTTATCAAGTGCGGGTTCCAAACAGTTGCTGCATACTCCAGTATGGGCCTGACATACACGGTGTACAGTGTCTTGAACGATTCCTTACTAAGGTATCAGAATGCTGTTCTCAGGTTTGCCAGGCGCCCATATGCTGCAGCAGTTATCTGATTGATGCGTGCTTCCGGAGACTTGCTCGGTGTTATACTCACCCCAAGATCTTTCTCCTTGAGTGAGGTTTGCAGTCTTTCTCCACCTAGCCTATACTCTGTCTGTGGTTTTCTGTGCCCTTCCCCTATCTTCATGACTTTGCATTTGGCAGGATTAAATTCGAGAAGCCATTTGCTGGACCAGGTGTCCAGTCTGTCCAGGTCTCTTTGAAGTCCTGCCTGGTCCTCATCAGATTTAATTCTCCTCATTAACTTCACATCATCTGCAAACAGGGACACTTCTGAGTCTAACCCTTCCATAATGTCGTTCACATATACCAAAAATAGCACTGGTCCTAGGATCGACCCCTGTGGGACCTCGCTCATCACAGGTGCCCAGTGTGATACATCATTATGTACCATGACTCGTTGTTGCCTCCCTGTCAGGTATTCTCTGATCCATTGCAGTGCCCTTCCTGTTATATGAGCCTGATGATCTAGCTTCTGCACTAATCTCTTGTGAGGAACTGTGTCAAAGGCCTTCTTGCAGTCCAAGAAGATGCAATCAACCCACCCCTCTCTCCCGTGTCTTACTTCTGTTATTTTATCATAAAACCCCAGAAGGTTTGTGACACAGGATTTGCCTTCCATGAATCCGTGCTGGTTGGCATTTATACTCTTGTTCCGTTCCAGGTGCTCCACCACTCTCCTCCTGATAATCTTCTCCATAACTTTGCATACTATACACGTCAATGACACAGGTCTATAGTTTAGTGCCTCTTTTCTGTCTCCTTTTTTAAAAATGGGAACTACATTTGCCGTCTTCCATACCTCAGGTAGTTGCCCAGTTTCCAGGGACGTGTTGAAGATTGTGGTAAGTGGCACGCACAACATATCTGCTCCCTCTCTAAGGACCCACAGGGAGATGTTGTCCGATCCCATTGCCTTTGAGGTATCGATGTCCCTTAGCAGTTTCTTCACCTCCTCCTCATCTGTATGTATGTCGTCCAACACTTGTTGGAGTATTCCTTGCTGGTGTCCCCATCTGATCTGTCCCCCAAGAGTCCTTCCTGTCTCTACTGTAAATGCTTCCTTAAATCTCGTGTTGAGCTCCTCACATACCTCTTGATCGTTTCTTGTGAGTTCACCTTCTTTCCTCAGCCTTATCACCTGGTCCTTGACTGTTGTCTTCCTCCTAATGTGGTTATACAGCAGTTTCGGGTCAGATTTGACTTTCGATGCTATGTCGTTTTCATACTGTCGCTGGGCTTCCCTCCTTATCTGTGCATACTCGTTTCTGGCTCTTCTACTAATCTCCTTGTTTTCCTGGGTCCTGTGTGTGTGTGTGTACTCACCTATTTGTACTCACCTATTTGTGGTTGCAGGGGTCGAGTCACAGCTCCTGGCCCCGCCTCTTCGCTGATTGCTACTAGGTCCTCTCTCTCCCTGCCCCATGAGCTCTATCATACCTCGCCTTAAAACTATGTATGGTTCCTGCCTCCACCACATCACTTTCTAGGCTATTCCATGGCCTGACTACTCTATGACTGAAGAAATACTTCCTAACATCCCTTTGATTCATCTGAGTCTTCAACTTCCAATTGTGACCTCTTGTGTCTGTGTCCCATCTCTGGAACATCCCGTCTTTGTCCACCTCGTCTATTCCGTGCAGTATTTTATATGTCGTTATCATGTCTCCCCTGACCCTCCTGGCCTCCAGTGTCGTCAGGCCGATTTCCCTCAACCTTTCTTCATAGGACAACCCCCGTAGCTCTGGGAATAGTCTTGTTGCAAACCTTTGCACTTTCTCTAATTTCTTGACGTGCTTGACTAGGTGTGGATTCCAAACTGGTGCTGCATACTCCAGTATGGGCCTGACGTAGATGGTGTACAGAGTCTTAAACGAATCCTTACTGAGGTATCGGAACGCTATCCGTAGGTTTGCCAGGCGCCCGTATGCTGCAGCAGTTATCTGATTGATGTGCGCCTCAGGAGATATGCTCGGTGTTATACTCACCCCCAGATCTTTTTCCTTGAGTGAGGTTTGCAGTCTTTGGCCATCTAAACTATATTGTGTCTGCGGTCTTCTTTGCCCTTCCCCAATCTTCATGACTTTGCATTTGGCAGGGTTAAATTCAAGGAGCCAGTTGCTGGACCAGGCTTGTAGCCTGTCCAGATCTCTTTGTAGTCCTGCCTGATCCTCGTCCGATTCGATTCTTCTCATTAAGTTCACATCGTCTGCAAACAAGGACACTTCTGAGTCTATCCCTTCCGTTATGTCGTTCACGTATACCAAGAACAGCACAGGTCCTAGGACTGACCCCTGTGGAACCCCGCTTGTCACAGGCGCCCACTCTGACACCTCGTCGCGTACCATGACTCGTTGTTTCCTCCCTGTCAGATATTCTCTGATCCATTGCAGTGCCTTTCCTGTTATGTGTGCCTGGTCCTCTAGCTTTTGCAGTAACCTCTTGTGAGGAACTGTGTCGAAAGCCTTCTTGCAGTCCAAAAATACGCAGTCGATCCACCCCTCTCTCTCTTGTCTTACTTCTGTCACCTTGTCATAAAACTCTAGTAGGTTTGTGACACAGGATTTTCCTTCCCTGAAACCGTGCTGGTTGTCAATTATACACTTGTTTCTTTCCAGGTGCCCCACCACTCTCCTCCTGATGATCTTCTCCATGACCTTGCATACTATACACGTTAGAGATACAGGTCTGTAGTTTAGTGCCTCATGTCTGTCTCCCTTTTTAAAAATTGGGACTACATTTGCCATTTTCCATACCTCAGGGAGTTGCCCAGTTTCAAATGATGTGTTGAAGATCTTTGTTAATGGCTCACACAATATCTCTGCTCCCTCTTTAAGGACCCATGGAGAGATGTTGTCTGGTCCCACCGCCTTTGAGGTGTCAAGTTCGCATAGCAGCTTCTTCACCTCCTCCTTGGTTATATGTACCTCATCCAGCACTTGCTGGTGTGCCCCCCTGTTCTGATTTCTTGGAGTCCTACTGGTTTCCACTGTAAATACCTCTTTAAATCTTGTGTTGAGCTCCTGACATACCTCTCGGTCGTTTCTTGTGAATTCCCCATCACCCTTCCTCAGTCTGATTACCTGGTCCTTGACTGTTGTTTTCCTCCTGATGTGGCTGTACAACAGCTTCGGGTCAGTCTTTACTTTTGATGCTATGTCATTTTCATATTGTCTCTGAGCCTCCCTTCTTATCTGTGCATATTCGTTTCTGGCTCTTCGGCTGATTTCTTTATTTTCCTGAGTTCTCTGTCTTCTGTACCTTTTCCATTCCCTAGTACACCTAGTTTTTGCCTCCCTACACCTTTGGGTGAACCAAGGACTCGTTCTGTTCTTCCCATTATTTCTGTTTCCCTTGGGAACAAACCTCTCCTCTGCCTCCTTGCATTTTGTTGCTACATAGTCCATCATTTCTTGTACTGGTTTTCCTGTCAGTTCCCTCTCCCACTGAATGTCTTGAAGGAAGTTCCTCATGCCTGAGTAGTTCCCCCTTTTGTAGTTTGGTTTTTCCCAGCCTATTCCTGCTACTCTCTCCACTTGGAGCTCAACTATGTAGTCGAAGCACAGAACCACATGATCACTAGCTCCCAGGGGCCTTTCATACATGATACCCTCGATGTCCGAACTACTCATGGTGAATACAAGGTCCAACCTTGCTGGTTCATCCTCTCCTCTCTCTCTGGTAGTGTCTCTAACATGTTGATGCATGAGGTTCTCCAGTGTGTGTGTGTGTGTGTGTGTGTGTGTGTGTGTGTGTGTGTGTGTGTGTGTGTGTGTGTGTGTGTGTGTGTGTGTGTGTGTGTGTGTGTGTATGCGTGTGTGTGTGTGTGTGTGTTTGTGCTCGCCACGGTCAGCCGGATTCGAACTAATGTTTGGAAGGCGGCACAGGTGTGTGTGTGTGTGTGTGTGTGTGTGTGTGAGTACTCTCCTAATTATACTCACCTAATTGTGGTTGCAGGGGTCGAGACTCAGCTCCTGGCCCCGCCTCTTCACTGATCGCTACTAGGTCCTCTCCCTCTCTGCTTCCTGAGCTTTGTCATACCTCTTCTTAAAACTATGTATGGTTCCTGCCTCCACTACTTCACTTACTAGGCTATTCCACTTCCTGACGACTCTATGGCTGAAGAAATGCTTCCTAACGTCCCTGTGACTCGTCTGAGTCTTCAGCTTCCAGTTGTGACCCCTTGTTTCTGTGTCCCCTCTCTGGAACATCCTATCTCTGTCCACCTTGTCTATTCCCCGCAGTATCTTGTATGTCGTTATCATGTCTCCCCTGACCCTTCTGTCCCCCAGTGTCGTCAGTCCGATTTCCCTCAACCTTTCCTCGTACGACATTCCCCTGAGCTCTGGGACTAGCCTTGTTGCAAACCTTTGTACTTTCTCTAACTTCTTGACGTGCTTGACCAGGTGTGGGTTCCAGACTGGTGCTGCATACTCAGTATGGGTCTAACATACACAGTGTACAATGTCTTGAACGATTCCTTATTAAGGTATCGGAACGCTATTCTCAGGTTTGCCAGGCGCCCGTATGCTGCAGCAGTTATTTGGCTGATGTGTGCCTCCGGTGACGTGCTCGGTGTTATGGTCACCCCAAGGTCTTTCTCCGTGAGTGAGGTCTGTAGTCTTTGTCCACCAAGCCTATACTCTGTCTGCGGTCTTCTTTGCCCCTCCCCAATCTTCATGACTTTGCATTTGGCAGGATTGAATTCGAGAAGCCAGTTTCTGGACCACATGTCCAGCCTGTCCAGGTCTCTTTGCAGTCCTGCCTCATCCTCATCCGATTTAATTCTTCTCATCAACTTCACATCATCTGCGAATAGGGACACTTCAGAGTCTGTTCCTTCCATCATGTCGTTCGCATATATCAAAAATAGCACTGGTCCTAGAACTGACCCCTGTGGGACCCCGCTCGTCACAGGCGCCCACTGTGATACCTCTTCACGTACCATGACTCGTTGTTGCCTCCCTGTCAGGTATTCCCTGATCCATTGCAGTGCCCTCCCTGTTATATGCGCCTGATCCTCCAGCTTCTGCACTAATCTCTTGTGGGAACTGTGTCAAAGGCCTTCCTTCAGTCTAGGAAAACGCAATCAACCCACTCCTCTCTCTCGTGTCTTACTTTTGTGTGTGTGTGTGTGTGTGTGTGTGTGTGTGTGTGTGTGTGTGTGTGTGTGTGTGTGTGTGTGTGTGTGTGTGTGTGTGTGTGTGTACTCACATAATTGTGGTTGCAGGGGTCGAGACTCAGCTCCTGGCCCCGATGTGTATGTACTCACCTAGTTGTACTCACCTAGTTGAGGTTGCGGGGGTCGAGTCCGAGCTCCTGGCCCCGCCTCTTCACTGATCGCTACTAGGTCACTCTCCCTGAGCCGTGAGCTTTATCGTACCTCTGCTTAAAGCTATGTATGGATCCTGCCTCCACTACATCGCTTCCCAAACTATTCCACTTACTGACTACTCTGTGGCTGAAGAAATACTTCCTAACATCCCTGTGATTCATCTGTGTCTTTAGCTTCCAACTGTGTCCCCTTGTTACTGTGTCCAATCTCTGGAACATCCTGTTTTTGTCCACCTTGTCAATTCCTCTCAGTATTTTGTATGTCGTTATCATGTCCCCCCTATCTCTCCTGTCCTCCAGTGTCGTCAGGTTGATTTCCCTTAACCTCTCCTCGTAGGACATACCTCTTAGCTCTGGGACTAGTCTTGTTGCAAACCTTTGCACTTTCTCTAGTTTCTTTACGTGCTTGGCTAGGTGTGGGTTCCAAACTGGTGCCGCATACTCCAATATGGGCCTAACGTATACGGTGTACAGGGTCCTGAACGATTCCTTATTAAGATGTCGGAATGCTGTTCTGAGGTTTGCTAGGCGCCCATATGCTGCAGCAGTTATTTGGTTGATGTGCGCTTCAGGAGATGTGCCTGGTGTTATACTCACCCCAAGATCTTTTTCCTTGAGTGAGGTTTGTAGTCTCTGACCCCCTAGACTGTACTCCGTTTGCGGCCTTCTTTGCCCTTCCCCAATCTTCATGACTTTGCACTTGGTGGGATTGAACTCCAGGAGCCAATTGCTGGACCAGTTCTGCAGCCTGTCCAGATCCCTTTGTAGTTCTGCCTGGTCTTCGATCGAGTGTATTCTTCTCATCAACTTCACGTCATCTGCAAACAGGGACACCTCAGAGTCTATTCCTTCCGTCATGTCGTTCACAAATACCAGAAACAGCACTGGTCCTAGGACTGACCCCTGCGGGACCCCGCTGGTCACAGGTGCCCACTCTGACACCTCGCCACGTACCATGACTCGCTGCTGTCTTCCTGACAAGTATTCCCTGATCCATTGTAGTGCCTTCCCTGTTATCCCTGCTTGGTCCTCCAGTTTTTGCACCAATCTCTTGTGTGGAACTGTGTCAAACGCCTTCTTGCAGTCCAAGAAAATGCAATCCACCCACCCCTCTCTCTCTTGTCTTACTGCTGTCACCATGTCATAGAACTCCAGTAGGTTTGTGACACAGGATTTCCCGTCCCTGAAACCATGCTGGCTGCTGTTGATGAGATCATTCCTTTCTAGGTGTTCCACCACTCTTCTCCTGATAATCTTCTCCATGATTTTGCATACTATACATGTCAGTGACACTGGTCTGTAGTTTAATGCTTCATGTCTGTCTCCTTTTTTAAAGATTGGGACTACATTTGCTGTCTTCCATGCCTCAGGCAATCTCCCTGTTTCGATAGATGTATTGAATATTGTTGTTAGGGGTACACATAGCGCCTCTGCTCCCTCTCTCAATACCCATGGGGAGATGTTATCTGGCCCCATTGCCTTTGAGGTATCTAGCTCACTCAGAAGCCTCTTCACTTCTTCCTCGGTTGTGTGCACTGTGTCCAGCACTTGGTGGTGTGCCCCACCTCTCCGTCTTTCTGGAGTCCCTTCTGTCTCCTCTGTGAACACTTCTTTGAATCTCTTGTTGAGTTCTTCACATACTTCCCGGTCATTTCCTGTTGTCTCTCCTCCTTCCTTCCTTAGCCTGATTACCTGGTCCTTGACTGTTGTTTTCCTCCTGATGTGGCTGTACAACAGTTTCGGGTCAGATTTGGCTTTCGCTGCTATGTCATTTTCATATTGTCTTTGGGCCTCCCTTCTTATCTGTGCATATTCATTTCTGGCTCTACGACTGTTCTCCTTATTCTCCTGGGTCCTTTGCCTTCTATATTTCTTCCATTCCCTAGCACACTTGGTTTTTGTGTGTGTGTGTGTGTGTGTGTGTGTGTGTGTGTGTGTGTGTGTGTGTGTGTGTGTGTGTGTGTGTGTGTGTGTGTGTGTGTGTGTGTGTGTGTGTGTGTGTGTGTGTTGTGTGTGTGTATGTGTGTGTGTGTGTGTGTGTGTGTGTGTGTGTGTGTGTGTGTGTGTGTGTGTGTGTGTGTGTGTGTGTGTGTGTGTGTGTGTGTGTGTGTGTGTGTGTGTGTGTGTGTGTATATGTGTGTGTGTGTGTGTGTGTGTGTGTGTGTGTGTGTGTGTGTGTGTGTGTGTGTGTGTGTGTGTGTGTGTGTGTGTGTGTGTGTGTGTGTGTGTGTGTGTGTGTGTGTGTGTGTGTGTGTGTGTGTGTGTGTGTGTGTGTGTGTGTGTGTGTGTGTGTGTGTGTGTGTGTGTGTGTGTGTGTGTGTGTGTGTGTGTGTGTGTGTGTGTGTGTGTGTGTGTGTGTGTGTGTGTGTGTGTGTGTGTGTGTGTGTGTGCGTGCGTGCTTGTGTGTATGCATATATTTGTACGCTCGTGTGCATGTGTCTGCGTGCGCCCTCGTGTGTGTATGTGTGTGCGCGCGCTCGTGTTTACCTGGAGTTTACCTGGAGAGAGTTTCGGGGGTCAACGCCCCCGCGGCCCGGTCTGTGACCAGGCCTCCTGATGGATCAGCACCTGATCAACCAGGCTGTTGCTGCTGGCTGCACGCAAACCAACGTACGAGCCACAGCCCGGCTGATCAGGAACTGACTTTAGGTGCTTGTCCAGTGCCAGCTTGAAGACTGCCAGGGGTCTGTTGGTAATCCCCCTTATGTGTGCTGGGAGGCAGTTGAAACAGTCTCGGGCCCCTGACACTTATTGTATGGTCTCTTAACGTGCTAGTGACACCCCTGCTTTTCATTGGGGGGATGTTGCATCGTCTGCCAAGTCTTTTGCTTTCGTAGTGAGTGATTTTCGTGTGCAGGTTCGGTACTAGTCCCTCTAGGATTTTCCAGGTGTATATAATCATGTATCTCTCCCTCCTGCGTTCCAGGGAATACAGGTTTAGAAACCTCAAGCGCTCCCAGTAATTGAGGTGTTTTATCTTCGTTATGCGCGCCGTGAAAGTTCTCTGTACATTTTCTAGGTCGGCAATTTCACCTGCCTTGAAAGGTGCTGTTAGAGTGCAGCAATATTCCAGCCTAGATAGAACAAGTGACCTGAAGAGTGTGGGTGTATGACCCACTTAATATTTGTATTTATAACTCATTACAATTGTGACCAGGTGTGGACGTATCAGTGGCTCATTACTTTGTAATTTGTTCATGACTGTAACCATGTATAGGAGTGTAGATGGTTTATTACCTTTGTAACTTGCCATGATTGTGACTAGATCTACCTGGAGTTCATTACCTTTGTAACTAGTTCAGCTATCATAACTTTGGGGGCCAGTCCCTGGACCCATTATGTACCTCTGTAATCTTTTGACTACCGCCCACAGGATGGGTATGGGGTGCATAATAAAGATATTAAACTAACTAACCAGCAAATAACTGAGCCTTCTAGATTGGAGAATACACTGGACCTCATCTTCACTAACAATGATGATCTGATACAAATGTCACCATATCAAAAACTAAGATCACAACATAATCGAGGTTCAGACATGTATGCGCGGAGCCCCAGACCGACAAAATGAGATCAGTCACGAGGTTAGTTAGTTTAATATGTTTATTATGCACCCCATACCCATCGTGTGGGCGGTAGTCAAAAGATTACAGAGGTACATAATTGGTCCAGGGACTGGACTCCAAAGTTTTGGTAGCTGAGCAAGTTACAGAGGTAATGAACTCACAATTTACAAAGGTAATGAACTCACAATTTACAAAGGTAATGAACTCACAATTTACAAGGGTAATGAACTCCAGGTAGGTCTGGTCACAACCATGACAAATTACAAAGGTATTTACAGATTACAGAGGTACGTAATGGGTCCAGGGACTGGGCCCCAAAAGTTTTGATAGCTGAACTAGGTACAAAGGTAATGAGCTCACAAGTTATAAAGGTAATGAATTCTGTAGAATGGTTACTTACGTTTATACATGGCTACAATCATGAACAAATTATAGAGTAATGAGCAATTCACACTTCCACACCCGGTCACAACTGTAATGAGTTATTGGTGCAAATATTGATTGTTGAGTCACACACACACCACACACACACACACACACACACACACACACACACACACACACACACACACACACACACACACACACACAGTGGGACAGAGAAATGATAGGAAAATCAGTAAACGAGATGATGGAATATGTGGCAACAAAGTGCAAGGAGGCAGAGGAAAGTTTTGTTCCCAAGGGAAACGGAAATAATAGGAAGACCAAAACGAGTCCTTGGTTTACCCGAAGGTGTAGGGAGGCAAAAACTAAGTGCAACAGAGAATGGAAAAGGTACAGGAGGCATAGGACCCAGGAAAACAAGGAGATTAGTAGAAGAGCCAGAAACGAGTATGCACAGATAAGGAGGGAGGCCCAGCGACAGTATGAAAACGACATAGCATCGAAAGTCAAATCTGACCCGAAACTGCTGTATAGCCACATTAGGAGGAAGACAACAGTCAAGGACCAGGTGATAAGGCTGAGGAAAGAAGGTGGAGAACTCACAAGAAACGATCAAGAGGTATGTGAGGAGCTAAACAAGAGATTTAAGGAAGTATTTACAGTAGAGACAGGAAGGACTCTGGGGGGACAGACCAGACGGGGACACCAGCAAGGAATACACCAACAAGTGTTGGACGACATACATACAGATGAGGAGGAGGTGAAGAAACTGCTAAGGGACATCGATACCT
Source organism: Cherax quadricarinatus (assembly GCF_038502225.1). Taxonomy (NCBI): domain Eukaryota; kingdom Metazoa; phylum Arthropoda; class Malacostraca; order Decapoda; family Parastacidae; genus Cherax; species Cherax quadricarinatus. The sequence continues at coordinate 31,627,257 of NC_091306.1, read as the reverse complement.
CAAAGGCAATGGGACCAGACAACATCTCCCCGTGGGTCCTTAGAGAGGGAGCAGATATGTTGTGCATGCCACTTACCACAATCTTCAACACATCCCTGGAAACTGGGCAACTACCTGAGGTATGGAAGACGGCAAATGTAGTTCCCATTTTTAAAAAAGGAGACAGAAAAGAGGCACTAAACTATAGACCTGTGTCATTGACGTGTATAGTATGCAAAATTATGGAGAAGATTATCAGGAGGAGAGTGGTGGAGCACCTGGAACGGAACAGGAGTATAAATGCCAACCAGCACGGATTCACGGAAGGCAAATCCTGTGTCACAAACCTTCTGGAGTTTTATGATAAAATAACAGAAGTAAGACAAGAGAGAGAGGGGTGGGTTGATTGCATCTTCTTGGACTGCAAGAAGGCCTTTGACACAGTTCCTCACAAGAGATTAGTGCAGAAGCTAGAGCATCAGGCGCATATAACAGGAAGGGCACTGCAATGGATCAGAGAATACCTGACAGGGAGGCAACAACGAGTCATGGTACGTAATGATGTATCACAGTGGGCACCTGTGACGAGCGGGGTCCCACAGGGGTCGGTCCTAGGACCAGTGCTATTTTTGGTATATGTGAACGACATGACGGAAGGGTTAGACTCAGAAGTGTCCCTGTTTGCAGATGATGTGAAGTTAATGAGGAGAATTAAATCTGATGAGGACCAGGCAGGACTTCAAAGAGACCTGGACAGACTGGACACCTGGTCCAGCAAATGGCTTCTCGAATTTAATCCTGCCAAATGCAAAGTCATGAAGATGGGGGAGGGGCACAGAAGACCACAGACAGAGTATAGGCTAGGTGGCCAAAGACTGCAAACCTCACTCAAGGAGAAAGATCTTGGGGTGAGTATAACACCGAGCATGTCTCCGGAAGCACACATCAATCAGATAACTGCTGCAGCATATGGGCGCCTGGCAAACCTGAGAACAGCATTCCGATACCTTAGTAAGGAATCATTCAAGACACTGTACACCGTGTATGTCAGGCCCATACTGGAGTATGCAGCACCTGTTTGGAACCCGCACTTGATAAAGCACGTCAAGAAACTAGAGAAAGTACAAAGGTTTGCGACAAGGTTAGTTCCAGAGCTAAGGGGAATGTCCTATGAGGAAAGATTAAGGGAAATCGGCCTGACCACACTGGAGGACAGGAGGGTCAGGGGAGACATGATAACGACATATAAAATACTGCGTGGAATAGACAAGGTGGACAAAGACAGGATGTTCCAGGGAGGGGACACAGAAACAAGAGGCCACAATTGGAAGTTGAAGACACAAATGAGTCAGAGAGATAGTAGGAAGTATTTCTTCAGTCATAGAGTTGTAAGGCAGTGGAATAGCCTAGAAAATGACGTAGTGGAGGCAGGAACCATACACAGTTTTAAGACGAGGTTTGATAAAGCTCATGGAGCGGGGAGAGAGAGGGCCTAGTAGCAACCGGTGAAGAGGCGGGGCCAGGAGCTAAGACTCGACCCCTGCAACCACAAATAGGTGAGTACAAATAGGTGAGTACACGCACGCACGCAACCACAAATAGGTGAGTACACACACAGACACAGACAGACACACACACACACACACACACACACACACACACACACACACACACACACACACACACACATACACACATACACACACACACTTTAGTTTAATATCTTTATTATGCACCCCATACCCATCCTGTGGGCGGTAGTCAAAAGATTACAGAGGTACATAATGGGTCCAGTGACTTGACCCCAAAGTTATGATAGCTGAACTAGTTACAAAGGTAATGAACTCCAGGTAGATCTGGTCACAATCATGGCAAGTTACAGAGGTAATGAATCAGCTTCACTCCTATACATGGTTACAGTCATGAACAAATTACAAAGTAATGAACCACTGATACGTCCACACCTGGTCACAATTGTAATGAGTTATAATTTTTTTTTATATTTTATTTAAAACCAACAAATAGACAATAGACAAAAGGAAAAGCCATAAAGATGACAATATATGAACAATAACTGAAAAAACGTTACATTAGATATTGAAACAGTAACGAATAACATAACAATATAACAAATATGACCACTATAACCTACATATAAAATCAGATACTGAAGCTTAAAACTGTCCTATACTAGCTACATGAGGATAAGTTAACTTTCGTAAAAACATGCAAACCTATATTAACTCTTCCTCAAATTAATCATCCTTGCTCTTAATTTACACTAGAATAATAAAATACAAGTATACTTTCATTATTTCGTTACAGACTAAATTCCTTCTGCTCAGAGCACGGAAAGAAATATAGGATAATTAACCAATGATGTCAAGAACACATCTAAGCGAGTAATTCAGTGTGATTGCTTAAGCAGATACTAAGTGTACTAGGGACTGGAAAAGAGAAATAAATATTATTGTATATGAGTAAAAGAGCGAAGAGTGAAAATGGCAGGCATTAGAGGGGTACAGGCTGCCATAATTATATTTATATTTCTTCTTCAATTCCATGAAGAAAGAAATCAGTCATGGGGGCTGGAAAAGGTGAATGGAGTAACAGCGCCCTGGACAGTAAAAGCCCAACAGTTGCCATCCTACCAGAAAAGTAAACCTCACTATCGCCGCAAGGTATGGCAACACCGCATACCCAAACAAAAACAGTGGCACACAGCTCTTATTGTAGCGCTCTTAAGTGGTGATATCCAAATTAATCCAGGACCTCAAACTATTGTGCAGAGGCAAAACAGACAGATAAATGACGGCGATAATGACGGTCTAGTAGCTAGGGATGATAACCTTAACTCCATATGTAATGCATACATAGGTCAATGTGAGACAATACAGCCATTATTATCTCAAACACTACCAAACAGGTGCATACACTGTACTAAAGTACGCATGAAAAACAGAAAAGGCACCTTATGTAAAATGTGTAAGGGGTGGGTGCATGATGGATGTATGTACAATTATAGCAACGGTGCCAGAATTCATTTTGTGTGTAACAAATGCACTTTGGCACAGTTACCCTTTAGCAGTGATGACATTGATTTACATAATTTTAATACAAATGACCCATTGCCATATATTGATGATTATGATTGTTTTATGAAAACAGGCCTTCACTTTATTCATGTCAATGCAAGATCACTTCTTCCTAAATTGGCAGAGATTAGGATTCTAGCTAACAAAATTAGGGCGGCAGTTATAACCATCTCTGAATCTTGGTTGGATGATACGGTGACTGACGACGAGGTCAAAATAGAAGGTTACAATATAAAACGCTTAGATAGGAACAGAAAGGGTGGTGGAGTATGTGCCTACATTAGAAATGACTTAGCTTACAACCCAAGACCTGATTTAAATAACAATAAACTGGAGATTCTATGGTTTGAAGTGCTGCTTCTCAAGACCAAACCCATCTTAGTAGGAACTAGTTACCGCCCTCCTACCCAGGACCAGTTCTTAGAAGACTTTTCCAGAGTCTTGTCCGGAGTTGAAAACAATTGCGAGACAATAATACTGGGCGACTTCAATATCTGTTTTCAGCAGCAAAATAACGGGCTATGCAAAAGGTATAAGCAAATTCTAGGATTAAATAGCTACACCCAACTAATTAATACACCAACCCGGATCACACAGTTCTCAGCCACCCTAATTGACTACATACTTTGTAACCGCGCTGAGAACATTAGTCAGTCAGGCGTCATTACCACAGGTCTTAGTGATCATTTCATCATTTACTGCACCAGGAAAATCACTAGGGATAGGATAGGCCTACACAGGACAATAAAAATGAGGTCAACTAGAAACTACAGTAAAGAAACACTGGTAAATAGGCTACACAATTGTGACTGGACAGAGATGATAAGTTGCACGGACGTAAACGATGCCTGGGAAAAATTCAAAACAATGTTCACTACCATTCTTAATAATATTGCACCAGTTAAAGAGGTTAGGATTAAACGAAGAACTGAACCCTGGATGACTACTGAGATATTAGATAATATGAAATTCAGAGACCAGCTGCTAAAAAGATTTAAAGCAAACAGACAGGATATTGCAGCACTAAATGAATTCCAAAGGGTGAGGAACAGAGTACAGAGGCTTATAAAAGGAGCAAAGGCAAAGCACTACTGCTCAAAAATTGAAGAGTATAAGCATAACCCCAGAAAGCTCTGGCAACAACTAAAACAGTTGGGGTATAGCCATAAGCCAATAGATAGGTCTAACATAGTACTCACTATCGATAATGAGGTATGCCACGAAACATCTAAGGTGGCAAATTGCTTTAATTCCTACTACACATCTGTTGCATCAACACTAGTAAGTAAACTACCAGCTGCATCAAATACCTTTAACACAGACTCTGATAAGTTTCAAACATACTATACCAATAAAGGGGTAACCCCAAACAGCTGTCAACTAGTAAGTGTATCTCATGACTTCATTCAAAAAGAACTAAGCAGGTTAAACCCAACTAAGAGCACAGGCCCTGATAACATCCCGTCTAAGTTCCTAAAAGATGGTGCTTCTGAACTGTCAATCCCTATTGCTCACATAATAAATCTATCAATCACCACTAATACCGTACCGGAGGGGTTCAAGGAGGCCAGAGTTACTCCTATCTTCAAGAAAAATAATAGGTCTGATGTAAGCAACTATAGACCTGTTAGTATACTCAGTATAATATCTAAAATTCTGGAGAGGGCGGTGTATTCTCAAGTAGTTAAGTACCTTAATGACAACAGCATTCTCCATAGCTATCAATCGGGCTTTAGAAGGTCCTACTCAACCGATACCTCCCTTATTAATCTGATGGATTACCTGAGAACTGAAATGTCAAAAGGGAACCTCATAGGTATGGTAACCTTAGACCTGCAAAAGGCCTTCGATACTGTCAACCACAATATATTATGTAAGAAACTTCAAGCTATCGGTATAGGTTCTGTAGACTGGTTTAAGTCCTACCTTAGCAACAGGAGACAAATAGTCAAAATCAACAAAACGGAATCAGAACCCCTGCCGATAACATGTGGAGTTCCCCAAGGTAGTATTCTGGGTCCCTTATTATTCTTATGTTATGTCAATGACATGCCTATCAGTGTCAAGTGCAAACTCCTACTGTATGCAGATGACAGTGCTCTGTTAGTGACAGGTAAAGACCCACAAGATATTGCTAATGTTTTAACACTGGAACTGGAGTCCTGCAGCAAATGGTTAGTAGACAACAAACTATCATTACACCTAGGGAAAACTGAAGCCATTCTCTTTGGAACGAAACATAAACTGAGAAGGGTAAATAATTTTAATGTTCAGTGTAATGGGGAGTCCATCACTTTGGTTTCATCAGTAAGATATCTGGGAATCCCCTTTGACCCATGCATGTCAGGAGAATTGATAGGGAACAGTGTAGTAAAGAAAGCGAATGCCAAACTGAAGTTCCTGTATAGACAAGCACAGTGTCTACCTACTGAGGCTCGCAGGACCCTATGTCTAGCCCTTATACAATGCCATATGGATTACGCTTGCTCTTCATGGTACTCTGCCTTGACAAAAAAACTGAAAGATAGACTGCAAATCACCCAGAACAAAATCGTAAGATTCATCCTGGGGCTGGGACCAAGAGAACATGTAGGCCAGGATGAATTACAGCAGTTGGATATGCTGAATGTTGAAGACAGAGTAAAACAACTGAAGCTAAATCATGTTTATAAAATTGCTCACGAACAGTGTCCAGAATATCTTGCTGTCAATTTTGTCAAGGTTGGGAACCAAAGTAATCATAGTACTAGGGGGAGAGAGCACAACTTTGTAGTACCCACAGTCAGTGGCCAGGCGTCAAACACCTTTTATTGTACAGCAATAAAGGAATGGAACAGACTACCCGCACATGTCAAAGCCAGTCATAGCATGAACCAGTTCAAGAAGACTGCCAAAAAGTGTCTGATGAATGAAGCTACAGAAAGGGAGGGGCATGATTTTCTATTTTTTAGCTAAAATACGTGTAAATTTTACCTTATTCCTAGTAATGACCCTCGTATTGTAGATAGTCTTAATGACCCTCGTGTAGTAGATAGTCTTTTTAGTATGATAATAAGATGTTATCTTCATTGTAGAATAATAAGAAAATATTATAACCTTTATATTATAATAATAAGGTAAAAGGACCCCAATGGAAATAAGTCACTCTGTCTGACTTTTTTGGGTTATCCTAGGTTCTCTACACATATGCTGCTATGTATGATAATTCTATGTAACTGTATTTGTGTATACCTGAATAAATTTACTTACTTACTTACTTACTTAACCTAGCAATTTCCTGTACAACGTCAGCAAATAATTACAAGACTTCAGCCAGTCTCTGGTACAAATCACAAATCCCACATTAAAATGAGTCAAAGACAATGAAAATCACACAAAAATGCAGTATACAAGTTAAAAATCACTTGGTTAGCACAAATAAATTCAACAATTCAACTTGTGATACAGTAAATAAATAATGTGTGTAAACAGCTTGGCCTAACTGTGCCCAGCTTACTCAGTCTAGCGTGGATGGTTGGATAAGGTAATCCTAACCTAACTAGTGTGCTATAGCCTATACCTGGCTTTAGAATTCCCTGTAAATAATAACTAGGTTAAATCTGTCATAGCTACTATAGCTGTTGTAAATATTGCACAAGCCTAGCCTAACTGTGGCTACCTTGCAAATTCACTGTAAGTAATTAACACACAAGTCTCCTACTCTGGTTTACTTGTAATCACTGTAAATAATTAAATTCACAAGCTTCTCTAGCCTACCTGGCCTGCCTGTAAATTACTGCAAATAATAACTTCTGTGTATAGCTAGCTTGGCCTAGCCTCTGTGTAACTCTGGGCCTAGGTGTACTAACTTAGCCTAACTCTATTAAACTCTGGTTCCTAACTGTGGCCTAGCTATGTTAATTTTAACCTAGCTATTCCACATCGGGTTCGAAGGACCACTTGTGAAAATTTGTCTGGACTGCCTCTATGTGAGTTGTCTACCCTGACAAGCTCTGTTGACACTGAACCCTGAGGTCAGTACCTTAGCCTCACAAGTGGCTTATAGGACAGATTTCTATAAATGATGTTGCAAGAAATCTTGCCTGCATGCACGTATAAAGGACTAACTTACTTGGTGTTGGAGAATGTATCCCGATCTTCAACCTCCCTAAGCTTTAGCCCCTCTGCACTTCCCCTCAGAACCACGTGCAACTGGGAGCCTTAATTCCTGCAATATTCAGTCAATATTAGTGACCTGCCTGCACCTCAGAAATTCCTGTTTCCAAGGGGGTGTGTATCCCCTAGTATAACTATGCAGAAATGAACACTAGCTTCTAAGCCTGACAGAGTGACGCCAGTACATACTGGTCATGGGCCGTCTGTCTGCACAAAGGCCCACAGCTCAACTCACTCGCAATTTCCCCCAGAAACTGGCCAGAATCCCGAGTAGGAAAGGGAGATCTTGTCTTACTGTATGGGCCTGATGGAGGACATCTATGGTACGTCGAGGTGCCTCCACCAGATTTACCCAGGTCTAGTATGTGAAGACATGTGGGGGCATCGCCTGCTGATCATGGCACTTGTTGCTCCGATGGTGCCTGGTCTTAGAAGAAAGGGCACTGCGGTCTCAAACCCGTGCCCCAGTATTCAAACTTGGGCTGCCAGTTCTCCCTGGCTAATATAACCTAGTGTTTGCCTACATTATCGGCCAATTACTACCTATGTTAAGGTCTTAGGTCTACATTATTATTATCTTCAGTTGCCACAATAATCCTAATATTAGTGTAATAACAGTATAAACTGCCTACCTCTTCCTTGAAGGGTATATCTATCAATTAAGAAGTACCTTCCAACCACCTTCACCAACCCGGGTGTGTGTGTGTGTTTTGGGTGGGTGTAAGGGCCACCCAACCCAGCCGTTCCATCCGTGACCTGATTGGATCTTTGTACGACGTATCTGCCCTGTGGAACTTTAGGACCAAATAAATTTCCACAGGAGTGATCATGTCGGAGGATCTCACCTTCAAGTCTTCAAGGACCATAACATTGTATCAACTGCATCTGCTAGAAAAATGACAGGATGGATAATGAGAACCTTCAGAACTAGGGATGCCAAGCCTATGATGACACTCTTCAGGTCACTTGTTCTATCTAGGCTGGAATATTGCTGCACACTAACAGCACCTTTCAAGGCAGGTGAAATTGCTGACCTAGAAAATGTACAGAGAACCTTCATGGCATGCATAACTGAGATAAAACCCCTCAATTACTGGGAGCGCTTGAAGTTCCTGAACCTGTACTCCCTGGAATGCAGGTGGGAGAGATACATGATTATATACACCTGGAAAATCCTAGATGGACTAGTACTGAACTTGCACATGAAAATCACTCACTACGAAAGCAAAAGACTCAGCAGATGGTGCAACATTCTCCCCAATGAAAAGCAGGGGTGTCACTAATACGTTAAGAGACAACACAATAAGTGTCAGGGGATCGAGACTGTTCAACTGCCTCCCAGAATACATAATGGGGATTACCAATAGACCCCTGGCTGTCTTCAAGCAGCCACTGGACAAGAACCTAAAGCCGGTACCTGACCAGCCAGGCTGTGGCTCGTACGTTGGATTGCATGCATCCAGTGGTAACAGCCTGGCTGATCAGGCTCTGATCCACCATGAGGCCTGGTCACAGACTGGGCCATGGGGGCGTTGACCCCTGAAACTCTCTCCAGGTAAACTCCAGGCAAAAGACCCAGGAGAGTAAGGAGAGCAGTCATAGAGCCAGAAATGAATATGCACAGGTAAGGAGGGATGTGAAAATGACATAGCAGCGAAAGCCAAATCTGACCCGAAGCTGTTGTACAGCCACATCAGGAAGAAAACAACAGTCAAGGACCAGGTAATCAGGCTAAGGAAGGAAAGAGGAGAGATCATAAGAAACGACCATGAAGTATGTGAGGAACTCAACCTGAGATTCAAAGAAGTGTTCACAGAGGAGATAGAAGGGACTCCATGACGACGGAGAGGTGGGGTACATCACTAAGTGCTGGACACAATATATACAACCGAGGACGAAATGAAGAAGTTGCTGAGTGAGCTAGATACCTCAAAGGGAATGGGGCCAGATAACATCTCTTCTTGGGTCCTGAGAGAGGGAGCAGAAGCCCTATGTGTACCCCTAACAACAACATTCAACACACCAATCGAAACAGGGAGATTACCTGAGGTATGGAAGACAGCAAATGTAGTCCCAATTTTTAAAAAAGGAGACAGGCATGAAGCACTAAACTATAGACCAATGTCACTGACATGTATAGTATGCAAAGTCATGGAGAAGATTATCAGAAGAGTGGTGGAGCACCTAGTGAGAAATGAGCTTATCAACAACAGCCAGCACAGTTTCAGGGACGGGAAATCCTGTGTCACAAACCTACTGGAGTTCAATGACAGGGTGACAGCAGTAAGACAAGAGAGAAAGGGGTGGGTAGATTGCATTTTCTTGGACTGTAAGAAGGCGTTTGACACAGTTCCACACAAGAGATTAGTGCAAAAACAGGAGGACAAGGCAGGGATAACAGGGAAGGCACTACCATGGATCAGGGAATACCTGTCAGGAAGACAGCAGCAAGTCATGACACGTGGTTAGGTGTCAGAGTGGGCGCCTGTGATGAGTGGGGTTCCACAGGGGTCAGTCCTAGGACCGGTGCTGTTTCTGGAATAGACTCATAAGAACATAAGAACATAAGAAAGGAGGAACACTGCAGCAGGCCTGTTGGCCCATACTAGGCAGGTCCTTTACAACTCACCCCAAATAAGCTCTGATGTGCAAGTCCCACTCAAATCCAACCCCTCCCACTCATGTACTTATCCAACCTAAATTTGAAACTACCCAAAGTCCTAGCCTCAATCACCCAACTAGGTAGACTGTTCCACTCATCAACTACCCTATTTCCAAACCAATACTTTGGTAGCATTGAAAATTGGGTTGGGCAAATGTTTTGTTAGTGGGATGAATTGTAAAGGACCTGCCTAGTATGGGCCAACAGGCCTTGTGAAAATTTGTGTGGACTGCCTCCAAGTGAGTCGCCTACCCTGGCAAACTCTGTTGACACCGAGCTCTGAGGTGGGTACCTCAGCCTCACAAGTGGCTTATAGGACAGATTTTCACAAATGATTGATGTTGCAAGAAACTCGCCTGCATGCACGTATAAAGGACTAACTTATTTGGTGTTTCAGCATATATCCTGATCTTCAACCTCCCTAAGCTTAGCCTTAGCCCCTTTGGACTTCCCCTCAGAAACCACGTGCAACCGGGAGCCTTAATTCCTGCCATATTCAATCGTTATTAGTGACCTGCCTGCACCTCAGAAATTCCTATATCCAAGAGGGTATGTATCCCCTAGTATAACTATGCAGACACGGACACTAGCTTTTAGACTGCCCTGAGACACTGGTACTTACTGGGCATGCACTGCCTGTTGCACACCGGGCCCACAGATCAACTCACTCACAATCTCCCCAGACACTGGCCAGAAATCTACGAGATATAGTGGAGGTCTTGTCTTACTGAATGGGCCTGACGGAGGTCATCTATGGTACATCGAGGTGCCTCTACTAGATTTCCCCAGGTCTCAAATGTGAAGACACATGGGGGCGCCGTCAGCTGATCACGGCACGTCTTGTCCAGTTGGTGTCTGTCTTAAGAAGAACGCTATTGTGTCTTGGAGACCTGCACCTCGTCATTCAAGCTAGGGCTGCCAGTTCTCCCTAGCTAACTTAACCTAGTGTTTGCCTACATTATCGGCCTATTACTACCTATGTTAAGGTCTTAGGTCTACATTATTATTATCTACAGTTGCCTTAGTAAACCTAATATTAGTGTACTAACAGTAAAACTACCTACTCCTTCCCTGAAGGGTAAATCTATAAATTAAATAAATGCCTACCAACAATCCACGCCAAATGGAGAGAATGCTGTTTGTTTGGGAGGGTTTAAGAGCCAGCCAGCTCAGCCGTCCCATTACGGCCATGCTGGATCTGTCCTGTGGAACTTTAGGGACCAAATAAATTTCCACATCCTCCCGCCAGCGAAGGTAGGTGCTAAGTCTAGATCAAGTCTGCCTCCCGCAGGCCCTCCCAGTGGGCCCTGGACTTGAGCGCTGTTCGACGGGTCGTCCGGCCGCTCAGCTCGGTCAGCCTCTGGTCTAATTTCTCATGTTCCAGTCCCACCGTGTGGACCTCGAGAGGTAAAAGCCTGTTGCTGGGTCTTATAGTCTCGAAACCATTCATTCTCACCTTCACCATTCTCAACCGCCCAGCCTTGTCTGGGTGGGTTAACACTACCAGGCCAAGAGGCCAGTATGCCCAGGGTGCCTTGGATTCTACTAGCACCAGGTCCCCTTCACTTAGCATCATCTTATTTGCCTCGGGGTCGGCACCATAGAAATGTTCCCGCAAGGTTGTCAAGTAATCCTTGCGCCACACCTGGTTCCATTTGTCCAGGATGCTCACCAGTCTGTTGTGACTCCTGTGCAGTTCTTCATTGATGGGGGGACCATCTGGCCCATAATAATCCAGCTCCTTGGAAGACTGACTCAGAATTGCAGGGAAGGGCTCAATCCTCCTTCCAAACAGCATGTGATTGGGGGTGAGAGCTTCCTGCTCGTCAATCCCATTTTGTACGTAGGTCAAAGGCCTGTTATTGACTCTTCCCTCTATCTCAACTAACACTGTCCTCAGTTCATCAAAGCTCACTCTCCTGCCATGCAAGACCTTCCGAATGCACCCTTTGACTGTGCTCACCATACGTTCATAGAATCCCCCTTGCCAAGGCGCCCTGGGAGCTATGAACCTCCACTCGCACTCTATTCTCTTCAGGTGTTCTCGTACTTCTCCGTTGTCCCTAAGATTCCTGAAAACTTTATCGGCCGCCCTAAAGCTTGTGCCATTGTCCGAGATAATCAATCGCGGGCACGAGAATCTGGCTGTAAACCTCCTGAACAACTTCACAAAAGTCTTTGTTGACATATCTTCTGCCAACTCCAAATGCACAGCTCGAGTAGTGGCACAAGTAAACAGGCAGACATATACTTTCTGAGGGCCCACCCTATCATCTCCTGGGTTCTTCAATGTGATAGCCCCAGTATAGTCTATTCCCACAGTCTCAAAGGGCCTGTCACTATGTACCCGCTCCTGAGGCAGCGGCGGTGGACCTGGGTATGGTAGGGTCCTTCCATCATACCGCCGGCAGACCGTGCAACTCTTTAGCACCCTTTTGACGGCAGCTCGACCCTTCAGTACCCAGTAATTCTGACGTAGGCAGGTGAGGGTATCTCCAAACCCCCCATGTAAGGTCCTCTGATGGGCATCTTGTATCAATAGCTCTGACGCCCATCCCTCCTTTCCAAGTAGCACGGGATGTTTGGCCCCATTGCTGAGCTCAGAGTTTTGTATTCTTCCCCTGCATCTTATTAGCCCTGCATGATCTAGGAACAATCCCAATGAGTGAACCAATTTACTGTTCCCTGAGTCGTTGTTGGACATGCATCCTGACGCCATAACCTGCTGCCTGGTCGCCAGTACTTCCAGCACTCCTGGAAACCTCTCCCTTTGGTACTGCCTTATCCAATATTCTCTGGGACCCATGAGAGACAACTGTCGACCTTGGCATACCTTGTCATGCAGCTTCCTCACAAATCGAAATACCATTTCTGTGACTCCTATAAGTTTCCTCCAAGAGGAGTAGCGCCTGGGGTCAAATAATTCAGTGTCGGGTTCCCCCATAAAGTGTACTATGCTGCTGGTTGTCTCCCCGAGTTTCTGTTCCGGCCAGCAATCCCTTGCCGGTAACCAGTCTGGGCCTTTGAACCAAATCTCGCTTTTACTCAGCTTTTTGTGTGTCACCCCTCAGCTTATCAGGTCAGCTGAGATTTGATCTGTAGGCATGTACAGAATTGTTGATGTTGACTGTAGTTCCTGTATCTCCTTTACCCGATTCCTGACATAGGGGAGCTTAGACCTGTCGTTCTGGACCCACTGTAAGGCCACCTCCGAGTCTGTCCATACATAGGTGTGTGTCACCCTCAGATTACTCAACACCTCCTCTACGTACTTACCCAGTCTTGCTCCCAGCAACATCGCCGTGAGCTCTAGCTTTGGGATCGAGCAATCCTTCAGGGGTGTCACCCACGCACGACTGGTGACCAGATTGACTTGGTCCCCGGCCACCAAATATGCTACTGCCCCATAGGCCCTGGAGGAGGCATCACAGAAGACGTGCAAGTCATAATCCCGCCCGGTGCACCCGATGGACCTGGGGAATGTGAACTCATGCAATTCCGCTAGATCTTTGCTAACCAGATCCCACTCCTGTTTCTGGCAGTGGGTCGTCCCAACCTAGGTTCAGCTCCCAGGTCTGTTGCACTAGCATCCTCCCTCGAATGGTGATGGGTGTCAACAAACCCAAAGGATCGAAGGCAGTCTGCACTTTGCTCAGCAAAGACCTCCTGGTCAGCTTCCCCTCCCCATCAGGTTTCCTCTTTAGCCTAAGTCTGTCTTCCTTGATTTCCCACTCCAATCCCAACACCGATGTTACCTCAGGTACTGAGTAGCCAGCATAGTCACGTTCCACCGTGCCCCGCAACATTGGATTGTTTGTCACCCATTCTCTCAATGGCATATTAGCCGAAAGCATCTCCTGATTAGACTCTCGGTAAATGTCCATCAACAGCCTTTCATCTGAGGTGGTACCTTGCATGTTGTCTACTTAAAATAGGGTCTTCAGTAATTCTTTAAGCGGGCTGTTACAGTTCGCAAGGTGGTAGTCTATGGTAGCCTGTAATAAGAATGGTGAACTAGTGGCACCAAACAACACTGCCCTGAATCTGTAGGTATCATACCCTTGCTTGGGCACCTCCCTGTCAGTCAACCACAAGAACCTTGTGTAGTCCCTGTCTTGTGGCTGCAACCCAATACGTAGAAAGGCTTTGCTAATGTCTGCTGCATAGGCGTACTGTTCTGTCCTGAATCTCAACAACACATCTGCTAATTTCTGCGTCAGGGAGGGCCCTGTGAGCAGACAGTCGTTCAACGATGGCTCTCGGGGACTCGCCTGTGAGCTGCAGTTGAAGACTACTCTGATGGGAGTGGTTACCGACTCCTTGGTGACTGCCATGTGTGGAAGATAATGGGTGTTTTCCCCAGGGCTGGCATTGGGCACTTTCTCAATGAACCCAAGGGCCAGCTGTTCCTTAATAATATCATCATATTTCCCCACCAGACCCTTCTTGGTCAGGCTGTTCACCAATGAATTCAACTGACCCCGTGCCTTCTTGAAATTAGTGGGCAGCGTTGGGTGTCCCGGCTTCCATGGGAGTCGCACTCAATACTGCCCGTCCCTGAACTGCACATGGTTCAAGTAATCTCGATACGTCTCTTCATGTTCGGGGGGCGGCTGGTCACCCTTAATCCCTACTACATCCAGGTCCCATAGTTTATGGACTGGCTCACTGTCGGATGTGCCAACTTGCATCTCTGACAGACCTTCGTGCACACCAATCCGCATCACCAGTACAGCCTCAGTCGCTGTAATACCAGAGCCCTCCTTTCCTGGGGTCGCAGGGAAGTGAGCTGGTACTCTGCCTCCTACGATGTACCCCGCTGGAGTCCTGTACAGGCCAACACCCTCCTTGATAACCCTTCTCGTAGACACGAACTCGTCTATGTAATCTCCTCCTACCAAGATTCCCACATTACTAATGTTGTCTGTAGCAATGTCTGGTTCCGCTAGCTTCACACCTAACTCCCTTAAATGTTTGACTGCTGTGGCCAGTCCCTTAGTGGTAATGATATTGGGCAGCTTCTTCACTATCAAGGCTGAAATTTCCCTTCGATGCCCGGCTAACCTGACCGTTACATTGACTATTGGATAAGACCTGCGTGGGACTTCCCCACCAAACCCTTCCACCTTCATGTCAACATTACCACCTGTCTTCAGCTTCAACCTAACTGCTAGACTCTCTGTTATGAAGGATCTCTGTGCCCCACTGTCGAAGAACAAATGGGTCGTTTCAGACTTCTTCCCATTCGTAACCACAGCCATTATGGTGGGCAAGGCCACCGAACCTTGAAACTGCTCCCCAGAACAAATTCTCAGTGCCGCACTCACCACACTCATCACTGCTTCCGACTCGTCCTTGCTCTCCGCCCTTTCTTGCGGTTTGCTCTCCTTAGCTTGTGGTGATCCGGTGTCATTAGGACACAGTGCACTGTGGTGCCTACTTTTCCGGCAGCCCCAACACTCATTGAGTTGGGCGCTACAGTCCATGGCAAAATGTTCTCCACAACACTTGAAACAAAGTCTCAACTCTCTTAGTCGCTGAACCCTTTTGTTATAGGTGGTGAAGCTCAGACACCCTGAACTAGCGTGTTCTTCTTCACAAAACACGCACTCTCTTACTGGCCGCTTTAGTGGCTTCTCCCTTTGCCCTGTGGGTGGAGGACTCGCCCTGGGCATAATACGTGCCGACCCTAGTAGGAGGTGGTTTAGGTCTATCTTTCGAATGTCTGGGGAAGTTGACTGACTTCTCCTTGGTAGGTAATTTCTCCCCCTGACCTATGCTCAGGTGAGATATGAGATCCCCTAACCCTTCAATAATTTGTTTTATCGTGAACCTATTCGTCCGATATTTTAAGTGCAACTCATGCACTGTAGTGCTAGCCAGTTTCCTCTGAATTACCTGGCTAAGGACCCATTGTGAATCATCCTCATCATGCAAATCTCTGAAGCTATTTGTCAAGCTCATAATTTCAATACGGAACTTCTCTAGGCTTTGACGGTCATGTCGGCAAGCCTCTAGATCCAACAACCGATAAAGTATAGCTACCTTTATCTCCTCAGCGTTGCCAAACATGTCTTCTAATTGGTCTTTGGCATGTTGGTAATTAGTGTCAGTAATCTGGTAGTACCGGACCAGGTCTAAGGCAACCGCAAATAGTGCAATTTGACGGCATCTGACAAATCGTTCCTGTCATCTATCTGGGCTTTAAACTGATCCCAGAAAGCAATGTACTCTGTTAAGGTTCCGTCGAACGTTGGTAAATTCAACTGGGGCAACCTGGGCAACATATTGACAGGTGTGTGGTTGTTTGGGGGTACCTGCGGTGTTCAACACCACCCTTGGAATACTAGCCTTTAATGTACTTAACTTATCTTTGTACATATTCATCTCCTGATGACAATCTACATCATCCTTAGTGAATTCGTCCAGAGCCTACTGAAGACTACCCTGGGATTCATTATCCTCAATAGCCTGTAGCTCATATGCTGAGAATGCTTGTTCATAGGCTTCCCATTTTTCCCCCAAACTCTTCAAGCAGTCTTGCAAATCATCGCAGTCTACGTTACTGCGTTGGCAAGTAGCCTTGCACCTGTTATGCGTTCTGTTCAGATGTCCTTTGTATGCCGCTACTGATCGTTTTAATTTTGTTAACACTGAACCAGACTCTCCTGAACTCCCACCTGCCATTGTGGAAGTTTAATGTGGAGTGTGACACTAATTGTAGTTTACCCAGTCCACCCCACAGCACGTCACGGTGTTAGGAAAGAATGAACGAGTCTTAAAGCTTCTCAACAAGCTTAACAATTCCCTTTGTTATATTGACTCTACTCTGACTTAAAATGTACACTGTTACCTGGAGTTTACCTGGAGAGAGTTCCGGGGGTCAACGCCCCCGCGGCCCGGTCTGTGACCAGGCCTCCTGGTGGATCAGAGCCTGATCAACCAGGCTGTTGCTGCTGGCTGCACGCAAACCAACGTACGAGCCACAGCCCGGCTGATCCGGAACTGACTTTAGGTGCTTGTCCAGTGCCAGCTTGAAGACTGCCAGGGGTCTGTTGGTAATCCCCCTTATGTGTGCTGGGAGGCAGTTGAACAGTCTCGGGCCCCTGACACTTATTGTATGGTCTCTTAACGTGCTAGTGACACCCCTGCTTTTCATTGGGGGGATGGTGCATCGTCTGCCAAGTCTTTTGCTTTCGTAGTGAGTGATTTTCGTGTGCAAGTTCGGTACTAGTCCCTCTAGGATTTTCCAGGTGTATATAATCATGTATCTCTCCCTCCTGCGTTCCAGGGAATACAGGTTTAGGAACCTCAAGCGCTCCCAATAATTGAGGTGTTTTATCTCCGTTATGCGCGCCGTGAAAGTTCTCTGTACATTTTCTAGGTCGGCAATTTCACCTGCCTTGAAAGGTGCTGTTAGTGTGCAGCAATATTCCAGCCTAGATAGAACAAGTGACCTGAAGAGTGTCATCATGGGCTTGGCCTCCCTAGTTTTGAAGGTTCTCATTATCCATCCTGTCATTTTTCTAGCAGATGCGATTGATACAATGTTATGGTCCTTGAAGGTGAGATCCTCCGACATGATCACTCCCAGGTCTTTGACGTTGGTGTTTCGCTCTATTTTGTGGCCAGAATTTGTTTTGTACTCTGATGAAGATTTAATTTCCTCATGTTTACCATATCTGAGTAATTGAAATTTCTCATCGTTGAACTTCATATTGTTTTCTGCAGCCCACTGAAAGATTTGGTTGATGTCCGCCTGGAGCTTTGCAGTGTCTGCAATGGAAGACACTGTCATGCAGATTCGGGTGTCATCTGCAAAGGAAGACACGGTGCTGTGGCTGACATCCTTGTCTATGTCGGATATGAGGATGAGGAACAAGATGGGAGCGAGTACTGTGCCTTGTGGAACAGAGCTTTTCACCGTAGCTGCCTCGGACTTTACTCTGTTGACGACTACTCTCTGTGTTCTGTTAGTGAGGAAATTATAGATCCATCGACCGACTTTTCCTGTTATTCCTTTAGCACGCATTTTGTGCGCTATTACGCCATGGTCACACTTGTCGAAGGCTTTTGCAAAGTCTGTATATATTACATCTGCATTCTTTTTGTCTTCTAGTGCATTTAGGACCTTGTCGTAGTGATCCAATAGTTGAGACAGACAGGAGCGACCTGTTCTAAACCCATGTTGCCCTGGGTTGTGTAACTGATGGGTTTCTAGATGGGTGGTGATCTTGCTTCTTAGGACCCTTTCAAAGATTTTTATGATATGGGATGTTAGTGCTATTGGTCTGTAGTTCTTTGCTGTTGCTTTACTGCCCCCTTTGTGGAGTGGGGCTATGTCTGTTGTTTTTAGTAACTGTGGGACGACCCCCGTGTCCATGCTCCCTCTCCATAGGATGGAAAAGGCTCGTGATAGGGGCTTCTTGCAGTTCTTGATGAACACAGAGTTCCATGAGTCTGGCCCTGGGGCAGAGTGCATGGGCATGTCATTTATCGCCTGTTCGAAGTCATTTGGCGTCAGGATAACATCGGATAGGCTTGTGTTAATCAAATTTTGTGGCTCTCTCATAAAAAATTCATTTTGATCTTCGACTCTCAGTCTGGTTAGCGGCTTGCTAAAAACTGAGTCATATTGGGACTTGAGTAGCTCACTCATTTCCTTGCTGTCATCTGTGTAGGACCCATCTTGTTTAAGTAGGGGCCCAATACTGGACGTTGTTCTCGATTTTGATTTGGCATAGGAGAAGAAATACTTTGGGTTTTTTTCGATTTCATTTATGGCTTTTAGTTCTTCCCGCGATTCCTGACTCCTAAAGGATTCTTTTAGCTTAAGTTCGATGCTTGCTATTTCTCTGACCAGTGTCTCCCTACGCATTTCAGATATATTGACCTCTTTTAGCCGCTCTGTTATTCTTTTCCGTCGCCTGTAAAGGGAGCGCCTGTCTCTTTCTGTTTTACATCTACTCCTCCTTTTTCTTAGAGGAATAAGCCTTGTGCATACATCGAGTGCCACCGAGTTAATCTGTTCTAGGCATAAGTTGGGGTCTGTGTTGCTTAGTATATCTTCCCAGCTTATATCGGTTAGGACTTGGTTTACTTGGTCCCACTTTATGTTTTTGTTATTGAAGTTGAATTTGGTGAATGCTCCCTCGTGACTAATCTCATTATGTCGGTCTGGGGCTCCGCGCATACATGACTGAACCTCAATTATGTTGTGATCTGAGTATATTGTTTTTGATATGGTGACATTTCTTATCAGATCATCATTGTTAGTGAAGATGAGGTCTAGTGTATTCTCCAGTCTAGTAGGCTCTATTATTTGCTGGTTTAAATTGAATTTTGTGCAGAGATTTAAAAGCTCGCGTGAGTGTGAGTTTTCATCAGAGCTGCCTCCTGGTGTTATTACTGCAACAATATTATTTGCTATATTCCTCCATTTTAGGTGCCTTAAGTTGAAATCCCCCAGGAGCAAGATGTTGGGTGCAGGAGCTGGAAGGTTTTCCAGACAGTGGTCAATTTTTAACAGCTGTTCCTGGAATTGCTGGGATGTTGCATCCGGAGGCTTGTAGACTACCACAATGACTAGGTTTTGGTTCTCGACCTTTACTGCTAAAACTTCCACTACATCATTTGAGGCATTTAGCAGTTCTGTGCAAACAAGTGACTCTGCAATGTACAGGCCAACCCCCCCCCCCTTTTGCCTGTTCACTCTGTCACATCTGTATAGGTTGTAACCTGGGATCCATATTTCGTTGTCCAAGTGATCCTTTATGTGGGTCTCAGTGAAAGCCGCGAACATTGCCTTTGCCTCTGCAAGCAGTCCACGGATGAAAGGTATTTTGTTGTTTGTTGCTGGCTTTAGACCCTGTATATTTGCAAAGAAGAATGTTATCGGACTGGTGGTATTGTTGGTACTGGGGGGGGGGGATTTTTTTTCCGGCATTAGTATCTGTATCTGTTGGTTTGGAGTGGAGGCCATCGACTGTGGTTCCACTCCAGGAATGACTGGATTTGGTGTACGATTTCTGCCATTTCCTGCCAGTTTTTTTTCCTTCCTGGCACTAAAAAACCTCTCCCTCTTGAGTGGCTGTGGCTACCCAGGTTTTCCCATGGCCTGGATGTTTTGTATCTTTTTGTCCCCTTTAGATGGTATGCCTGGCAATTTAAGTTATAGCACAGTCTTTCCTGTACTGAAGAGGTACACAGTTCAGGGTGAAAAAGCTTACAGGAAGGGAGTTTGCATTTTCCTGTTGTCATATGGGCATGGCATTTTCTAGGGTGGTCATAGTTGCACGTCCCATCTGTTTTTCCAGATTTCCCATGCCAGCAGATACCGAGTGCATAGTATGTGCACAGGCTTGGTTTCCGTTTGCCTTGGGTTTCTGTGACTGTATTCCCTGTTGGTGCATGTTTCCCTGTCTTACTTCTATCCTCCCTAGCACCAACAATGGAGCTCCCACCAGTTGTTTTTGGTAATATATCCTCACTATTGCTATTGGAGTCCTCTTGTTTGCTATTTCCTGCGGTATTTCTAGTTTGCAATATTGGTTTTATCTTATCTTTGACTACACTTGTTTCCCTACTATGGCTCCTGTCCCCTATGAGGTCATTTATATGTATTCCTTCCTGCGTATAATTCCCGACTACCTGGACAAAATCTCCAGCTTCACCATTACTGTCTCCCAGGACAGCATCTCCAGCTTCCCCATTACTGTCTCCCAGGACAGCATCTCCAGCTTCACCATTACTGTCTCCCAGGACAGCACCTCCAGCTTCACCATTACTGTCTCCCAGGACAGCACCTCCAGCTTCACCATTACTGTCTCCCAGGACAGCACTATCAGCCCCCCATTTACTGACTACCAGGACATCATCTCCAGCCTTACAGTTTCTGACTACATGGCCAGTATCAAGGGCAGTACCATTCAGCCCAGACTTTTTATGTTCCCATCTGTTGTAGAAAGCTTCCAGGTTTTCTATGAAAGCAGCTTTGATGTTGACCTCTTTTAATACCCTTGTGATTTTAGTCCACAGATTTATCTCATTTGGGCATACCCAAAAACACTTCCCTGTTTTAATACTGCTTGTAGCTAGTTCTTGGATATCTGCACAAGGGGCGTGACACCAATTTCCACAAAAATGACAATTTATGCATGTGGAAGCCCGTTTGTTTGACTGACCACAGACTACACACAGCTTCATAATGATTTGAATGGTTGATTTACTGCAATTCTACTAGCAACCTCTTGAATATTCTATTAATAACCTGCTAGGTAGTGCACAACGAAACCGTTTGAAACCAGTCCAGGGTTCGGACCAGTCAAGGGTTCGGACCAGTCAAGGGTTCGGACCAGGTCAAGGGTTCGGACCAGTCGATCTGCTCTGATCAGTGGGTCACTTATTTAAACCATACTGGTCGGTGATTTGAGCTAACACATGAAGGATCTACTGGAAATTATCTACCCGAGTAATATGTGATTTGATTGATACAAAAGTATAACTTGCGTGTTGAAGAGCCGGTGACTGCTGGCACTCCTACAATGACGAACGGTCGACCTCCACCCTTGTTTATCAATCGCTGTATCTAGCTTCTCTAATTTTTTTTTTTTTTTTTTTTTTTTTTTCCGTCTCCACCACAATAAATGCTATATTATCACTATAGTTGACTGGTGCAAATTTTGGAGGAAGGACGCTTTTTCTGTAGTAATAATTGCTTCTCGTTGTGTATATTGCGACCGCTGGTAACTACAGGTTATATGAAATTCACAGTATATGTCTGGTATTTCAAGAAAAAAGAAACTAATGAAAGTCACTCCACTCCACTAAGTACCACTATAATACTGGTTAGTTGCTACTACAACACTGTATTCTGCTATTCACTGGTATCACTAGATTATATGCGAGTACACTAGCAGGCCAGAAAGATTATTAAAAACAGCTGACCTGTGGTAAGTTTCTGGCGACTTCTGGCACCTGCCTCTATAGGCTTATCACTTCATTTACAAATTCACCTGTTTTCAAATGACACTTTAGCCTTTATCATCAAAATACTAGGGAGCCACTGTAGTATACACTATACACTATGTATACTCAATGTTTTCAGGGAGACTTTCTTTCCTCTGACACAAAGTTCAATTATTATTATTTTTTTCACACGGGACACAGGCCTATGATTCCCCTCTGGCAGTAAACTCTGCTAGGTAGTGCACACTAATTCTCCTTTTTTGACTCAGTATATAATGTTTTCCGCCCAAGATTGGTTCCAGGCGCTAGAGGGATGTATCGTATAGGATTGATGACACAAATTAAAGTTCTAGCACGTAAGAGCGACCGTGAAAACACGAGAAAACCCGGAGCACAACGAGGCACGCTGACACTGTCACGCTCGTATAAAGGACTAACTTACTTGTGTTGCAGCATATATCCTGATCTTCAACCTCCCTAAGCTTAGCCTTAGCCCCTTTGGACTTCCTCTCAGAAACCACGTGCAACCGGGAGCCTTAATTCCTGCAATATTCAATCGTTATTAGAGACCTGCCTGCACCTCAGAAATTCCTATATCCAAGAGGGTACGTATCCCCTAGTATAACTATGCAGACACGGACACTAGCTTCCAGACTGCCCTGAGACACTGGTACTTACTGGGCATGCACTGCCTGTTGCACACCGGGCCCACAGATCAACTCACTCACAATCTCCCCAGACACTGGCCAGAAATCTACGAGATATAGTGGAGGTCTTGTCTTACTGTATGGGCCTGACGGAGATCATCTACGGTACATCGAGGTGCCTCTACCAGATTTCCCCAGATCTCAAATGTGAAGACACGTAGGGGGCACCGTCCGCTGATCATGGCACGTCTTGTCCAGTTGGTGTCTGTCTTAAGAAGAACGCTATTGTGTCTTTGAGACCTGCACCTCGTCATTCAAGCTAGGGCTGCCAGTTCTCCCTAGCTAACTTAACCTAGTGTTTGCCTACATTATCGGCCTATTACTACCTATGTTAAGGTCTTAGGTCTACATTATTATTATCTACAGTTGCCTTAGTAAACCTAATATTAGTGTACTAACAGTAAAACTACCTACTCCTTCCCTGAAGGGTAAATCTATAAATTAAATAAATGCCTACCAACAATCCACGCCAAATGGAGAGAATGCTGTTTGTTTGGGAGGGTTTAAGAGCCAGCCAGCTCAGCCGTCCCATTACGGCCATGCTGGATCTGTCCTGTGGAACTTTAGGGACCAAATAAATTTCCACAGGCCTGCTGCAGAGTTCCTCCTTTCTTATGTTCTATGTCCTTTCTAAATCTAAACTTATCTAATTTAAATCCATTACTGCGGGTTCTCTCTTGGAGAGATATCCTCAAGACCTTATTAATATCCCCTCTATTAATACCTATCTTCCACTTATACACTTCGATCAGGTCTCCCCTCATTCTTCGTCTAACAAGTGAATGTAATTTAAGAGTCTTCAATCTTTCTTTATAAGGAAGATTTCTAATGCTATGTATTAATTTAGTCATCCTACGCTGAATGTTTTCTAACGAATTTATGTCCATTCTGTAATAAGGAGACCAGAATTGAGCTGCATAATCTAGGTGAGGCCTTACTAATGATGTATAAAGCTGCAGTATGACCTCTGGACTTCTGTTGCTTACACTTCTTGATATAAATCCCAGTAATCTATTTGCCTTATTACGTACGCTTAGGCATTGCTGTCTTGGTTTAAGGTTGCTGCTCACCATAACCCCCAAGTCCTTTTCACAATCTGTGTGGCTAAGTTCTACATCATTTAACTTATAAGTGCTAGGGTTATGGACACTCCCGAGCTTCAGAACCTTGCATTTATCTACATTGAACTGCATCTGCCACTTTTCTGACCAAGAATAAGTTTGTTTAAATCCTCCTGAAGTTCCCTAACATCTACGTTTGAATCAATTATCCTACCTATCTTTGTGTCATCGGCGAATTTGCTCATATCACTAGTAACACCCTCATCAAGATCATTGATATATATTATAAACAACAACGGGCCCAAGACTGATCCCTGTGGAACGCTTGTTACAGATCCCCACTCGGATTTAACCCCATTTATGGACACTCTCTGCTTCCTGTCTGTGAGCCATGACTCGATCCACGAGAGCACTTTTTCCCCAATGCCATGAGCTGCCACTTTCTTTAACAGTCTTTAGTGTGGAACTCTATCAAAAGCCTTACTAAAATCTAAGTAAATAATATCAAATTCTTTATCGTGGTCAACAGCCTCAAAAGCTTTACTGAAAAAAGTTAATAAATTAGTTAGACAAGACCGGCCTCTTGTGAATCCATGCTGAGTATCATTAATCAAGCTATGCTTATCGAGATGGCTTCTTATAATCTCAGCTGTAATTGACTCTAGTAATTTACCTACAATTGAGGTCAGGCTTATTGGGCGGTAATTAGATGGTAACGACTTGTCCCCTGTTTTAAAAATAGGAATTACATTAGCCATCTTCCACATATCAGACACTACACCTGTTTGAAGAGATAAATTAAAAATATTAGTTACTGGTTCACAGAGTTCCATTTTGCATTCCTTTAGAACCCTTGAAAAAACCTCATCAGGACCCGGTGACTTATTTTGCTTCAGTCTGTCTATCTGCTTCACAACCATTTCACTAGTGACTGTGATGTTACATAATTTATCTTCTTCTGATCCACTATAAAAATTAATTACCGGAATATTATTAGTGTCTTCCTGTGTAAAAACCGAGAGAAAATCAGTATTTAAAATCGAGCACATTTCATTCTCTTTGTCAGTAAGGTGCCCATAGTTATTTTTAAGGGGACCTATCTTATCTCTAACTTTTGTTCTATATACCTGGAAAAAACTTTTTGGGTTAGTTTTAGAATCCCTAGCAACTTTAATTTCATAGTCCCTTTTAGCTTTTCTTATCCCCTTTTTAATGTCCCTCTTAATGTCAATATACTGATTCATAAGATGACCCTCACCTCTTTTGATACGCCTATAAATTACTTTCTTATGCCCTAATAGATATTTCAGCCTATTATTCATCCATTTTAGGTCATTTCTATTTGATCTAATTTCTTTATACGGGATAAACGTTCTTTGAGCCTCATGTATAGTGTTCAGAAAACTGTCATATTGATAGGTCTCTTCGTTACCCCAGTCAACAGATGATAAGTGTTCTCTAAGCCCATTCGTAATCTGCTAAGCGAAAATCTGGGACTGTTACTGAGTTATCCCTACTATCATACTTTCATTCAATGCTAAATGTAATTGATTTGCGGTCGCTAGCACCCAGTTCCTCTGAAACTTCTAAATTATTAACAAGGGATTCATTGTTTGCCAGAACCAAGTCAAGCAGGTTTATTACCCCTTGTAGGTTCTGTCACAAACTGCTTCAAAAAAACAATCCTGAACTACTTCTAAGAAGTCGTATGATTCTAAATTCCCAGCCAAGAAATTCCAATCAATATGACTAAAGTTAAAGTCTCCTAGAATTACTACATTATCGTGCCTTGTGGCCCTAACAATTTCCTCCCATAGTAGTCTCCCCTGGTCCCTATCTAAGTTTGGGGGACGGTATATTGCACCTAAAATTAATTTTTCATGCCCCTCTGAAAATTCTATCCAAACAGACTCTGTATGTGTTGCTTCAGACTTAATACCCGTTTTTATGGAACAGTTCAAGAGATCTCGGACATACAGTGCCACCCCACCCCCCTTTCCCGACACTTCTATCTACTTGGAACAATTTAAAACCCTGAATGTGACATTCCGCAGGCATGTCCCGACTTTTTTAATTAAACCACGTCTCAGTTAAGGCAAATACATCAATGTTATCTGCACTAGCAACTAGTCTCAACTCGTCCATCTTATTCCTAGCACTGCGACTATTTGTGTAGTCGCAGTGCTAGGAATAAGATGGACGAGTTGAGATAGTTGCTAGGAATAGACTCCGAAGTGTCCCTGCTTGCAGATGTTGTGAAGTTGATGAGAAGAATACAATCAGATGAGGACCAGGCAAAACTACAAAGAAATCTGGACAAGCTGCAGGCCTGGTCCAGAAATTGGCTCCTGGAGTTCAACCCCACCAAGAGCAAAGTCATGAAGATTGGGAAAAGGCAAAGAAGACCGCAGATGGAGTACAGTCTATTGGGCCAGAGACTACAAATCTCACTTAAGGAAAAAGATCTTGGGGTGAGCATAACACCAGGCACATCTCCTGAGGTGCATATCAACCAAATAACTGCTGCAGCATATGGGCGCCTAGCAAATCTATGAACAGCATTCCGCCATCTTAATAAGGAATCGTTCAGGACCCTGTACACTGTGTACGTTAGACCCATATTGGAGTATGCGGCACCAGTTTGGAACCCACATCTAGCCAAGCACGTAAAGAAACTAGAGAAAGTGTAAAGGTTTGCAACAAGACTAGTCCCAGAGCTAAAGGGTATGTCCTACGAGGAGAAGCTAAGGGAAACCGACCTGACGACACTGGAGGACAGGAGAGATAGAGGGGAGGTCATGATAACGACATATAAAATACTGAGAGAAATTGACAAGGTGGACAGAGTTAGTTTAGTTTAATATGTTTATTATGCACCCCATACCCATCCTGTGGGTGGTAGTCAAAAGATTACACAGGTACATAATGGGTCCAGGGACTGGACCCCAAAGTTATGATACCTGGAATTTACCTGGAGAGAGTTCCGGGAGTCAACGCCCCCGCGGCTCGGTCTGTGACCAGGCCTCCTGATGGATCAGGCTATTACTGCTGGCTGCACGCAATCCAATGTACGAGCCACAGCTCAGCTGGTCAGGTACCGACTTTAGGTGCTTGTCCAGTGCCTGCTTGAAGACAGTCAGGGGTCTATTGGAAATCCCCCATATGTATGCTGGGAGGCAGTTGAACAGTCTTGGGCCCCTGACACTTATTGTATTGTCTCTTAACGTGCTAGTGACACCCCTGCTTTTCATTGGGGGGATGTTGCATCGTCTGCCGAGTCTTTTGCTTTCGTTGTGAGTGATTTTCGTGTGCTGAACTAGTTACAAAGGTAATGAACTCCAGGTAGATCTGGTCACAATCATGGCAAGTTACAAAAATAATGAACCATCTACACTCCTATACATTACCTGGAGTTTACCTGGAGAGGTTTTCGGGGGTCAACGTCCCCACGGCCCGGTCTGAGACCAGACCTCATGGTGGATCAGGGTCTGATCAGCCAGGCTGTTTACTGCTGGCCGCACGCAAGCTGACACAGCCCGGTTGGTCAGGTACTGACTTTAGGTGCCTGTTCAGTGCTTTCTTGAAGATAGCCAGGGGTAAGTAAGTTTATCCAGGTATACACAAATACAGTTACATATATTATCATACATAGCAGCATATGTGTAGAGAACCTGAGATAACCCAAAAAAGTCAGACAGAGTGACTTATTTCCATTGGTGTCCTTTTACCTTATTATTATATTATAAAGGTGATAATATCTTATTATTATTCTGTAAAGGAGATAACACCTTATTATCATACTATTAAGACTATCTGCTACACGAGGGTCATTAAGACTATCTACAATACGAGGGTCATTACTAGGAATAAGGTAAAATTACACGTGTGTTAGCTAAAAAAAATATAAAAAAAAAAATCATTCCCCTCCCTTTCTGTAGCTACATTCATCAGACACCTTTTGGCACTCTTCTTGAACTGGTTCATGCTATGACTGGCTTTGACATGTGCGGGCAGTCTGTTCCATTCTTTTATTGTTGTACAATAAAAGGTGTTTGAAGCCTGGCCACTGACTGTGGGTACAGTTAGGCCTGAGTGGTTGAGGGGAGAGGACGTGTGTGTGTTGGGGGAAGTCCTAAGCCTTCTATATCAGAACTGCTTATCTCACCCGACTGATAACTCATCGTGCAACGAATATCGTTGGAGCGCAGCTGAATTGCTGCTGGAACTCTTATGTGTGAACTGTGACTAGTGATATACCTAGTGAAACACAAACATCTTGATTTGAAGTGGCTGTAGGAGGCTACAACTTCACTCCACCTCGCCTGTCTCCCCTCCTTCCTCGATTTGGAACTCAGCCATTCGCCTCTATTTACTTATGGTCTAGAGGCGGTTTTTGCCAGACCACCTAAATGCTTGAGTGCCCGTGTCAGTCCTCTGTGCCGCACTCCACTCACCTTACGAATAAGTCTCCTGTGTGCCTACCTGCCTGCTACAAGCAAATATCCTAGTGGTTGTGTTAAGTGCTGCAGATTTGTTGTAACTATTTGCACGAGTGGATTTCACTGACTTAGGACATTGTGCTACCATCAGTACCTACGTAGGCTTAAAATGAGTGAGGAATGTCTGGCCTGCTGGGTGACCTTGAAAATGGCACTATAAGACTCGCATGCCACTTACACCCATACTGCACCAATAACTCATTACAGTTGTGACCGGGTGTGGAAGTGTGAATTGCTCATTACTCTATAATTTGTTCATGATTGTAGCCAAAGTATAAACGTAAGTAACCATTCTACAGAATTCATTACCTTTGTAACTTGTGAGCTCATTACCTTTGTACCTAGTTCAGCTATCAAAACTTTGGGGGCCCAGTCCCTGGACCCATTACGTACCTCTGTAATCTGTAAATACCTTTGTAACTTGTCATGATTGTGACCAGACTTACCTGGAGTTCATTACCTTTGTAAATTGTGAGTTCATTACCTTTGTAAATTGTGAGTTCATTACCTTTGTAAATTGTGAGTTCATTACCTCTGTAACTTGCTCAGCTATCAAAACTTTGGAGTCCAGTCCCTGGACCAATTATGTACCTCTGTAATCTTTTGACTACCGCCCACAGGATGGGTATGGGGTGCATAATAAACATATTAAACTAACTAACTAACCATACTGCGTGTGTCCAGTGAGGTGAATGTCCCTTCCTCGACTTTCCTATTCACCGGTATCCCTTAGCTCGTCGCCATTATCTACATATGAGATAAGGGCGAGTTTAACCGATCCAGGCTAAACAGCTTTTTAACTGTAACAAGCCAGAGGTTCATCTATAAACATATTAAGTTTGTGCTGATTTATTTGTCCACAGAGTGAAAATTTGTCTGTCATTCCTAGACACGTGTGCTAGCTGTGTTAAGTGCTGCGGGTTTGGAATAATTAACGAGTAGTGCAATATTAGTAACTCGAGACGACTGTGGCCCCGTGAATGACCTTGAAAATCGCACTGCGACCCGCAGGCCACTACACCCACATTGCCTGTGTCTAGCGAGGTGAATATCCCTTCCTTGTCCCTTCTATTCACCGGTATCCTTTAGCCCATCGCCAGTGTGAAACTCCTGTCAGCTATGAGTATAGCTGATGGTGTTGACGTAGATGATGGTGAAGGCAGATTTGAAACATATTTTAGTAAACAGGCTCGGAAAAAAGAACGAGGCTTCCAGAGAAAGCTTGCTGAAAGCAATACAGTGGGCGCACACCCTCCCAAAGCTGTCAGGTTAGATTTCCCTGACAACACTGATCAAGAGACCAAGTTTAACTGGTTTTTCGAAGCCAGTGTAAACAATCATGAGAAAACGATCAAGTTTGTCCGCGATGAGGATAACTACGTCTTTGTGCCTAATGATTCAGCATTTATAGACAAACTTCTCACTCACGAATATGCCAACATCAAACTCCGAGCTGCCCCTCCAATATCTGGCGTCAGAGCAAGTTGCAAGCCCTCGTCGACTTTCCAACAGTCTGATATTAGCTGAGTGGACTGGCCAGGGGACTCTGCCACGCTATATTCACTCCCGTGCAGCCCTCAACAGACGCTATTACATTGCATTGTACAGACCTCCTCAACGTCGATGTTATAAGTGTCAACGCTGGGGCCACATCGCCAGGAAATGCCCATATAAGTCACACTGGTGTGCAGTGTGTGCCAATGCTCATCCTTCTGAACGGTGTTATGCTATGATCAAACAGCAACAGACTGTTGCTAAACAATGTATCAATTGTAAGACCTCAGGAGTCACAGCAGCTCATGCTGACTGTAGTGTGAGGGCTGATCGCATCGCAGCCAACCGCACTTCACCCTGTACCCCTCATAATGGCCCCCCAGGACTACCAGGTACCTCGGGTCTGAATACTGGCTCATGCCTGCCCTCAGACAATGGGGTTGAGCACCTCACCTGGGGAGCACGTCAACAGACCTCCATCACGTCGGCTGTCAATACCAGCCTAGCTGAGTCAGCTGACAGTCAGCCAAATAGCTCAGCTGACCGGGACTTCACGTCTCCAGATGTTCCAAGTCTTGCTCCTGTGGTATACAACCTGATGTCGCGCATAAAAATACTGGAAACACAACAATTTCTCCTGAAACAACAACTTGAACAACACAAGGAAAGATGTGTAGAGTGTACCAATAACAAGATTGTCACAATTTGTGAAAGCAAGTGTAAGGCTGCTGAACAAGGTGGTGGTGGTGTTCTTAATCAGAGTAATGACGAATATAATACTTGTGTTGATAACTGTAGTGAGCATCATAACGAAGGCTATGGTGTCAATGATGTTAGTAATAGTGATGACCGTAATATAAGTGGTGGTGAAGAGTGTGATGAGGGCAATGGTGTCTATAATGTTAGTAATAGTGATGAGCATAATTTAAGTGGTGGTGAAGAGTGTGATGAGAGCGGTGGTGTCTATAATGTTAGTAATAGTGATGAGCGTAATTTAAGTGGTGGTGAAGAGTGTGATGAGAGCGGTGGTGTCTATAATGTTAGTAATAGTGATGAGCATAATATAAGTGGTGGTGCAGAGTGTGATGAGGTTAGTCACATAGACATTAATGTTGGGTACAATACTGTTGATAAATGTAATGAACACAATGTTGGTAGTGGCGCTGGTGATGACAGTTGTAGTGTTGCGTGTAATGTTAGTGGAGGAGGGAATGTGAGTGGTGGTGGTGTCACCTATCATACATTCACACATAAACAGCGTCATGCTCTGGGTTTACGAAGACTCCCACGAGGCCTTACAACTGGAGGTGCACTTACAAAACTCATGGACAAGGGTAGCACTGTTGACATTGATAAGGTCTGCTATTTATATGAACAATTTTTTCATTATGCTGAGAAACTCAACAAGATCCCAGGACTACTATAATGGATCAAAACTCGTATAAACTTTCTATATTAAGCTGGAACATTGCATCACTTAGAAAAAGACTTCCTGAACTTCATCATAAAGTAACCACCGAACCCATTGATGTTGTGTGTCTACAAGAGTGCAGAGTCCCTGAAAAATCCCAACCCCCTAAATTACCATCATTTGTTGCATATAACCTCAAATCTACTAACTCTTGTGTTCTATATATTAAAAAATCACTTCCCCATCAACTTCTTGCACACAAGAAAACAGAGGGGCTACAATATCACGGTGTTAGGATTTATATAGGGAACTCTGCTCTCAACATATTTAACTTGTATGCTCCTGCTGATAAATTTAATTACTTGGAGCTCCCAACTTGTGCTCATTCTGAGCCTACTCTTATTATTGGCGATTACAATGCGAGACACAAAAGCATTGGAAACTCACAGTTTGGTAATCGTAATGGCAATCAACTGTTGTCACTCTTAAACAGTCATGATAATGTCCAAATTGTAGTTGACCTTGAACCCACACATATCTATGGAGGCATCCTTGATCTGTGCCTGGGCTTCAACATTACTTCTGCCAGCTGTGAGTCTTCCATTGTAACAGATATAGCGTCTGATCATTTCCCTAGGCTAACCTCTCTAGATATTGGTAATACTATCCTTCCTGGTGGGATATTCAAACAGAAACGTTTTAATGTTCCCACAGATCAGCATGATGACTTTGTTGCACATGTGACTGACTGGTATAATTCCTATGAGTGTTCCTCTGTAGAGACCTTTAACAATGATCTTGTGAGCAGTATTCAGAACTACTTAGAGCCGCCACTGCAACCTCTTGGTACTCTAAACCCAACAAACTTCCGTAATAATCATACCTCCTTCAAAAACCATACTTATTACAATGATTCTAAACTTCGTACACTGAAACGTACTGCTCGCAGACTAGGCCTAGCCTATAGAAAACATCGTACCCCTGGAATGCTGAGGCTCTTCCAAACTGCCCTTGCTGCTGCCAGAGAGCGTATGACAGAGCTGCGGCAAACCGTCTGGGAAAAATTTGTCAACGCTCTTAATGCTCACACCCCACTTAGCCGAGCATGGAGGGACATAAATAGAATTAAGGGTAAACGAACTGGGCAGATCGCGCACCCTCATCCCTTGCATAGGGCGAATGAGTTAGTCAGTGCTTGGGCTGTTACATCTAGCTATGACAATCTTCCCAGTACCACACAGGCAAAATTAAATGATAAATATGATGCAAGGGAGAGACTTGTTTGCTTTATGCTCAGTAAGGCAGATGATTGCAACATTCCTTTCACTAATTATGAACTTGATGCAGTGCTAACTAAGGGCAACTCCACGTCGCCTGGTGAGGATGGTATTACTTCCAACATACTCAGATTGCTGTGTCGAGTACCAGGTAATCCATTACTTGAATTATATAACATGAGCTATGTAACTGGGGAGCTCCCTCAATCTTGGACCAACAGCCTCATCATTCCAATTCCTAAGCCCAATCAACAAAATGCATTTCGCCCAATATCTCTTACTAGCTGCTTGTGTAAAACATTTGAGAGAATGATTCTTAATCGTCTCATGTACAGAATCAAACAATTTTTGTCTCCCCGGTTACATGGTTTCATGCATGGAAGGAGCGTGCATCATTGCATAGCCACCTTTCTCACCCTGCACACTGACAGCTCCTACACTACCTTCCTTGACCTTAAATCCGCTTTCGATGTAGCCAACCGACATGTAATAATTAGTGAACTTGCCAGAATGGATGTTGGAGGATGGCTTCTCCGCTGGATTAAAGGCTACCTGTCCAACAGAAAATCGTCTGTGTTGTTCCAGGGACATAGAAGTGTAACTAAAGACTTTGAATTAGGAACCCCACAGGGAGGTGTGCTCAGTCCCACACTGTTCAATATTCTAATTAATGCATTACTTAATGCTATGCCTAGTCAGCCCCATAATTATGTGATTAGTTTTGCTGATGATATAATGATTCACACCACCGGATTCTCCAACACCCAAAACATTCTTAATCATGTACTAGCCTCGTGTCAGGACCTGGGGTTGATAATCTCTACTGATAAAACAAAGATACTCAATAGGCGTCCTCCTCGACAGAGAGGCACAGTTCGTCAGATCCAATTGCATGATGGGTCTCTTCTAGAATATGTAAGCAGATACAGGTATCTAGGCTTTGAGGTTCCACTACTTGGACCTGTTGTAACAAGACTTTGTCGCCAATACAAAGAACGACTAAGAGCACTTAGAGTTGTGGCAGGGCTTCACCCCAGGTATGGTGCTAATGTTAAAATTGTGAAAATGATGTATCTTGCTTATATTAGATCATTGGTTGATTATGCTGCGCCACTACTTGCTCTTGTGTCTGACTGGAAGCTTGGAGGGCTGGAAAAACTGCAGAACGAAGCAATGAGGATCATCCTAGGATGCCCTCGTACTGCCAAAATTTTAAATATGCAAAAAGAACTTGATATTCCAAGCATCAGAGATCGTGTTACTGAAAGAAATATCCTAATTGGGGTTAATATGCTCAGGCAAGCTCATTCAAACCCCTGCACAGAAGCCCTCCAAACTTTCCTCAGCACTGGTGAACACTCCTCCAGATGGATCGAAAAGACTGGAACCGACCTCCGCATGAATCACATACATGATCTATGTCAAGTAAGGCAACAGCGGCACTTCTCCGCTCCATGGAATATTACCCCATTCCAAACTACCATTCCTCCATTTCCCCCCAAACTACTTCTTAAATCACAACCAAAACTTCGCCTTGAAGCCAAACATGAGGCCTTAAGCTGTATTGATAACTTAGTCACACAGCACACACTCTCGCAAATTATTTACGTTGATGGTTCTGTTCACCAATCCACTGGTGCAGCTGGTAGTGCTGCTGTTGTCGTACAGAGTGATGGCTCTCTTAAAGAAATTGGAGCACGCATCAATAATTGGGCCTCTACCCTTCAGACAGAACTGTTTGCCATACTCCTTGCACTGAAATGCATCTATGTATCAAAGATTGACAGTTTAATTGTAACTGATTCTCTGTCATCCATAAATGCTCTCAACTCATTCAGCATAAATTGTGGCATGCTTGTGTCAGAAGCCAGACACAGGTATGGTAGGATTGTGAACAGTGGAGTCAGAGTGCACATGCTGTGGATTCCATCTCACATTGGTCTTCAGATGCATGATACAACTGATAAATTGGCTAAGCTGTATGCTTTCAAAGAGGGAGTAGATTACAATCTTGGCTTGTCAGGTAGTAGTTTGAGAACAATAATACGAAAAGAACTTCAGCTGAATTTTATGGACTTAAGGCTCAGGGAGATTGACACCAGTGAGTCCATCTATCATCATTCTATCATGCAGGAGGAGCCACATGTCTATGGTGCATCCAACAAAATAAGCAGACTCTTGGATGTCACTACCGCCCGGCTCCGGCTGGGTTACAAGTATCTTTGGCAGGTTAAATCACCACCACCAGATGTAGACCAAACGAAATGTAAACTTTGCCAGATGGATTATTGTCACACCCTGCGTCATTATGTACTGGAGTGCGATGAATGGGATCTTGTTACAAAGAATTCTTCAACACTTGTTCAACCTTTGGACGAAGACCTACTTCGACTAGTGGATGGTACCACTATGACCCCGCCTCCGCCTGCTTCACCTCACCTCACCTCACTACAGTATATAAGCCACGTCTACGGCCCTATGCTGTACATTCTACAAGATTGATGGACTGAACACATCGACTCCAGGCTGAGGGACTGATTACCTCATACTCCTCCTCTCCTTACGCCTTCCTCTTTGTATTGGACTGTTGAAGCCACTGTGTGGCGAAACGTTTCCTGAATAAAGATTCCCATATGCTGCATATGTGTCTCAATCTTCAACTGGAGTGCGATAAAATTAATGAATTTAGAAACAACTCACTCAGAAGTGTTCAAGAAATGGCTAAGTATTTTATCCACAGTGGTATATTACAGACCATTCTGGAGAAATACCCTGACTTTGCTAGCTGTAAATAAAGCATTACCACATATGTGCATGTGTGTGTGTGTGTGTGTGTGTGTGTGTGTGTGTGTGTGTGTGTGTGTGTGTACTCACCTAGTTGAGGTTGCGGGGGTCGAGTCCGAGCTCCTGGCCCCGCCTCTTCACTGATCGCTACTAGGTCACTCTCCCCGAGCCGTGAGCTTTATCATACCTCTGCTTAAAGCTATGTATGGATCCTGCCTCCACTACATCGCTTCCCAAACTATTCCACTTACTGACTACTCTGTGGCTGAAGAAATACTTCCTAACATCCCTGGGATTCATCTGTGTCTTCAGCTTCCAACTGTGTCCCCTTGTTACTGTGTCCAATCTCTGGAACATCCTGTCTTTGTCCACCTTGTCAATTCCCCTCAGTATTTTGTATGTCGTTACCATGTCCCCCCTATCTCTCCTGTCCTCCAGTGTCGTCAGGTTGATTTCCCTTAACCTCTCCTCGTAGGACATACCTCTTAGCTCTGGGACTAGTCTTGTTGCAAACCTTTGCACTTTCTCTAGTTTCTTTACGTGCTTGGCTAGGTGTGGGTTCCAAACTGGTGCCGCATACTCCAATATGGGCCTAACGTATACGGTGTACAGGGTCCTGAACGATTCCTTATTAAGATGTCGGAATGCTGTTCTGAGGTTTGCTAGGCGCCCATATGCTGCAGCAGTTATTTGGTTGATGTGCGCTTCAGGAGATGTGCGTGTGTGTGTGTGTGTTTGTGTGTATGTGTATGAGTTTGTGAGTGTGTGTGTGTGTGTGTGTGTGTGTGTGTGTGTGTGTGTGTGTGTGTGTGTGTGTGTGTGTGTGTGTGAGTATGAGTGTGTGTGTGAGTATGAGTGTGTGTGTGTGTATGAGTGTGTGTGCGTGTGTGTGTATGAGTTTGTGTGTGTGTGTGTGTATGTGTGTGTTTATGTGTGTGTGTGTATGAATTTGTATGTGTGTGTGTGTGTGTGTGAGAGAGAGAGAGACTCAGCAATCAACATTTGCACCAATAACTCACTACAGTTGTGACCGGGTGTGGAAGTGTGAATTGCTCAGTACTCTAAAATTTGTTCATGATTGCAGCCATGTATAAACGTAAGTAACCATTCTTACAGTATTCATTACCTTTGTAACTTGTGAGTTCATTACCTTTGTAACTTGTGAGTTCATTACCTTGTACCTAGTTCAGCCATCAAAACTTTGGAGCCCGGTCCCTGGACCCATTGTGTACCTCTGTAATCTGTAAATACCTTTGTAACTTGTCATGGTTGTGACTAGACCTACCTTTAGTTCATTACCTTTGTAAATTGTGAATTCATTACCTTTGTAAATTGTGAATTCATTACCTCTGTAACTTGCTCAGCTATCAAAACTTTGAGGCCCAGTCCCTGGACCAATTATGTACCTCTGTAATCTTTTGACTACCGCCCACAGGATGGGTATGGGGTGCATAATAAACATATTAAACTAACTAAATGACTGTGGGTACTACAAAGTTGTGCTCTCTCCCCCTAGTACTATGAATGCTTTGGTTCCCAACCTTTACTTTTAATTTGTATTTTTATATTATTAGATTAAATTCAGTTGTACCATAGCTCATTCTACCTCAAGACATAGTCAATACCAAATTCACTATATTAGACCATAGTGCAATTACTAGTGAGAGACTAGTGAGAGACAAATGAATAAGCACCACCTTCTCTTAGCTGGAGACTTCAACATCAACCTTGGCTTACTAGATGATCAGCCTGTAACTGATTTCATCAACAATATGAACAACACACTTCTCATACCAACAATAACTAAACCAACCAGGCTCACTGAGACAAGTGCAACCATAATAGACCACATATGGACCAATATACTAGCCCCCCTTAAATCAGGGATAATCACAGATAGCACTACAGACCACTACCCTACCTTCTTCCTGACAAACATTAGTAAACCACCACTTGAATACAACAAAGTTTCATTTAGAGTCCATGACGAGGCCTCAGTAAGGAAGTTCACAGCTGACCTAGAGACTGTTGATTGGCCTACAGAATTCTCCAAGGCCAATGGTATTGATGACTGGACAGACATCTTTCTTAACAAATTACTTAGACTATACAACAAACATTGTCCTATAAAAACAAAACAGATCACAAACAAACGGCTTGGTTGCCCATGGCTAACCAGCACCATTCTGAAATCCATTGACAAGAAACACCAATATGAAAAGCAATATAGACAGGGCTTAATACACAAAGATACTCTTAAACACTATTCATCAGCTCTCACCAAAGTAATAAAAAAAGCCAAACAACTATACTACTCCAGTAGATTCACAGACACTAGAGGAGATATAAAAAAGACCTGGAAAACACTCTCTAAGATTCTAGGGACCCACAAACTGAGAAAAACCAAGAATATTGTCCTAACTAAACCTAGTGAAACACCACTACATCCCACTGACACAGCTAACAAGATAAACGACTTCTTCTCAAACATAGGATCTATTCTCGCCAGTAAAATCCCACATACCAATGTCCATGCCGGGGACTACCTAGATGGAAATTTCCCTAATTCCTTCTATCTTGCACCAACTGAGCCCATGGAAGTCATTGAGATCATAAAGTCACTTAAAAATAACTTGGGGAATCTGTCTCATGTCCCACCATTACTGTACAAGCGAGCGGCCCATGTCCTTTCGCATGCTATTTCATTACTTTTTAACAAGTCACTAGAGACTAGCACCTTCCCGAAACTACTCAAGATGGCAAGGGTTACACCAATACATAAAGGTGGTGACCCTACAGACTTAAACAACTATAGGCCAATATCTAACTTACCATTGCTATCCAAAATCTTTGAGAAACTCGTGCACAGGAGACTGTATTCATTTATAACGGCTCAAAACATACTCAACCCCTGCCAGTTTTGATTCAGGAAAAATAAAAGCACTAATGATGCAATCATAAAAATGCTAGATCTGCTTTACACAGCATTGGAAAATAAGGAATATCCACTAGGAATTTTTATTGACCTAAGAAAAGCTTTTGACACAGTAAACCACGAAATCCTACTCCACAAACTTGACCACTACGGTATAAGAGGCCATGCGCTTGCTTATTTCAAATCTTACATTACTAATAGGTATCAGTACGTCACCATTAAAGACACAGCATCAGCAACACGGCCACTTGATACTGGAGTTCCGCAGGGAAGTGTCCTTGGTCCCCTGCTCTTCCTCATATACATCAATGACCTTCCAAACGTATCCCAACACCTGAAACCCATTCTCTTTGCTGATGACACGACTTATGTCATCTCTCACCCTAATTTTGCCACCCTCAACACCATTGTGAATGAGGAGCTGATTAAAATATCGACTTGGATGACAGCCAATAAACTTACGCTTAACACTGACAAAACTTACTATATTATGTTTGGTAGCAGAGCAGGAGATGCACAAATTAACATTAAGATTGACAACACTCTAATTACCAGAAATAATGGGGGAAAATTCCTAGGCTTATACCTTGACAACAACCTGAATTTCAGCACCCATATCCAGCATATAGCCAAAAAAGTATCCAAAACGGTTGGGATCCTCTCCAAGATACGATACTACATGCCGCAAAATGCCCTTCTCACACTATACCACTCGCTTATTTATCCATACCTCACCTATGCTATTTGTGCTTGGGGATCAACTGCAGCAACACACCTAAAGCCAATAATAACCCAACAAAAAGCTGCAGTAAGAATAATCACTAAATCCCATCCCTGGCAGCACACCCCCCACTCTTCAAAGATCTAAACTTACTCCCAGTTCAGTACATCCACACTTACTACTGTGCAATCTATATCCACAGGGCCTTAAACTCTAATATCAACCTTGACCTAAAACGCTTTCTTGATAGTTGTGACAGAACCCACAGGCATAACACCAGAAACAAACATCTCTACGACATTCCCCGTGTCCGACTAAACCTTTACAAAAATTCAATGTATGTCAAAGGCCCTAAAATCTGGAATACCCTACCTGAGAACTCTAGAACTGCAGACACATTCATCACCTTCAAAACTACCATTAGAAAACATCTTATCTCCCTGATACACCCCGTCAACTAACTACACGAATACCACCTGGTGGTTCACACTTACACTCGCTCACTCATTTGACCATAAACAGAAATATTAATCTCAGTCTTAAAATAATGAATCCTGTGATACTCCAATACTGAAACTATATACTGTGCCAAAACAAAAGCATTCACATTGCTAAACTCACAAACTAGTATTTAGTCACTTAGCCATAATACCAACTTACCTCATAATTTGTAATATTTTACAATTAAGAATAAAACTAAGTATGCCCGAAATGCCTAGTCATGCTAAGCGTTCTAGTGGTACACTCTGTAATCACAATTTTACTACATGTAAACCAAACAATAACCAAATTTCTGTAAACTCAGCATTGTAATCCTTATAGAGAATAAACTTTGAATGAATGAATGAATTGACAAAATTAGCAGCAAGATATTCTGGACACTGTTTGTGAGTAGTTTTATAAACTTGATTTAGTTTCAGTTGTTTTACTCTGTCTTCAACATTCAGCATATCCACTTGCTGTAATTCATCCTGGCCTACATGTTCTCTTGGTCCCAGCCCCAGGATGAATCTTGCCATTTTGTTCTGGGTGATTTGCAGTCTATCTTTCATTTGTTTTTGTCAAGGCAGAGTACCATGAAGAGCAAGTGTAGTCCATATTACATTGTATAAGGGCTAGACATAGGGTCCTGCAAGCCTCAGTAGGTAGACAATTGTGCTTGTCTATAGAGGAACTTCAGTCTGGCATTCGCTTTCTTTGCTACACTGTTCCCTATCAATTCTCCTGACATGCATGAATCAAAGGGGATTCCCAGATATCTTACTGAGGAAACTGAAGTGATGGGTTTCCCATTACACTGGACATTAAAATTATTTACCCTTCTCAGTTTGTTTCGTGCCAAAGAGAATGGCTTCAGTAATGATAGTTTGCTGTCTACTAACCATTTGCTGCAGGGGTCTAGTTAGTTAGTTAGTTTAATATGTTTATTATGCACCCCATACCCATCCTGTGGGCGGTAGTCAAAAGATTACAGAGGTACATAATGGGTCCAGGGACCCACGTTGGATTACGTGCGGCCAGCAGTAATAGCTTAGTTGATCAGGGATTGATCCACCGGGAGGCCTGGTCATGGAGTATGCAGCACCAGTCTGGAACCCACACCTGGTCAAGCACGTCAAGAAGTTAGAGAAAGTACAAAGGTTTGCAACAAGGCTAGTCCCAGAGCTCAGGGGAATGTCGTACGAGGAAAGGTTGAGGGAAATCGGACTGACGACAATGGAGGACAGAAGGGTCATGGGAGACATGATAACGACATACAAGATACTGCGGGGAATAGACAAGGTGGACAGAGATATGATGTTCCAGAGAGGGGACACAGAAACAAGGGGTCACAACTGGAAGCTGAAGACTCAGACGAGTCACAGGGACGTTAGGAAGTATTTCTTCAGTCATAGAGTCGTCAGGAAGTGGAATAGCCTAGCAAGTGAAGTAGTGGAGGCAGGAACCATACATAGTTTTAAGAAGAGGTATGACAAAGCTCAGGAAGCAATGAGGGAGAGGACCTAGTAGCGATCAGTGAAGAGGCGGGGCCAGGAGCTGAGTCTCGACCCCTGCAACCACAATTAGGTGAGTACACACACACACACACACACACACACACACACACACACACACACACACACACACACACACACACACACACACACACACACACACACACACACATACACACACATACACACACACACACACACACACACACACACACACACACACACACACACACACTACTAGGGACTACTTAGTAGGAACAATCCAGTCTGAGGGACATAAGGTGATAATTGCAGTAATGTACAACCCACCACAGAACTGCAGGAGGCCAAGAGAAGAATACGATGAGAGCAACAGAGCAATGATCAACACACTAGCCGAGGTGGCCAGGAGAGCACACATGGGGGGAGCAAAGTTACTAGTTATGGGTGATTTCAATCACAAGGAGATTGACTGGGAAAACCTGGAGCCCCATGGGGGTCCCGAAACATGGAGAGCCAAGATGATGGATGTGGTACTGGAGAACCTCATGCATCAACATGTTAGAGACACTACCAGAGAGAGAGGAGAGGATGAACCAGCAAGGTTGGACCTTGTATTCACCATGAGTAGTTCGGACATCGAGGGTATCATGTATGAAAGGCCCCTGGGAGCTAGTGATCATGTGGTTCTGTGCTTCGACTACATAGTTGAGCTCCAAGTGGAGAGAGTAGCAGGAATAGGCTGGGAAAAACCAAACTACAAAAGGGGGAACTACTCAGGCATGAGGAACTTCCTTCAAGACATTCAGTGGGAGAGGGAACTGACAGGAAAACCAGTACAAGAAATGATGGACTATGTAGCAACAAAATGCAAGGAGGCAGAGGAGAGGTTTGTTCCCAAGGGAAACAGAAATAATGGGAAGAACAGAACGAGTCCTTGGTTCACCCAAAGGTGTAGGGAGGCAAAAACTATGTGTACTAGAGAATGGAAAAGGTACAGAAGACAGAGAACTCAGGAAAATAAAGAAATCAGCCGAAGAGCCAGAAACGAATATGCACAGATAAGAAGGGAGGCTCAGAGACAATATGAAAATGACATAGCATCAAAAGTAAAGACTGACCCGAAGCTGTTGTACAGCCACATCAGGAGGAAAACAACAGTCAAGGACCAGGTAATCAGACTGAGGAAGGGTGATGGGGAATTCACAAGAAACGACCGAGAGGTATGTCAGGAGCTCAACACAAGATTTAAAGAGGTATTTACAGTGGAAACCAGTAGGACTCCAAGAAATCAGAACAGGGGGGCACACCAGCAAGTGCTGGATGAGGTACATATAACCAAGGAGGAGGTGAAGAAGCTGCTATGCGAACTTGACACCTCAAAGGCGGTGGGACCAGACAACATCTCTCCATGGGTCCTTAAAGAGGGAGCAGAGATATTGTGTGAGCCATTAACAAAGATCTTCAACACATCATTTGAAACTGGGCAACTCCCTGAGGTATGGAAAATGGCAAATGTAGTCCCAATTTTTAAAAAGGGAGACAGACATGAGGCACTAAACTACAGACCTGTATCTCTAACGTGTATAGTATGCAAGGTCATGGAGAAGATCATCAGGAGGAGAGTGGTGGGGCACCTGGAAAGAAACAAGTGTATAATTGACAACCAGCACGGTTTCAGGGAAGGAAAATCCTGTGTCACAAACCTACTAGAGTTTTATGACAAGGTGACAGAAGTAAGACAAGAGAGAGAGGGGTGGATCGACTGCGTATTTTTGGACTGCAAGAAGGCTTTCGACACAGTTCCTCACAAGAGGTTACTGCAAAAGCTAGAGGACCAGGCACACATAACAGGAAAGGCACTGCAATGGATCAGAGAATATCTGACAGGGAGAAAACAACGAGTCATGGTACGCGACGAGGTGTCAGAGTGGGCGCCTGTGACAAGCGGGGTTCCACAGGGGTCAGTCCTAGGACCTGTGCTGTTCTTGGTATACGTGAACGACATAACGGAAGGGATAGACTCAGAAGTGTCCTTGTTTGCAGACGATGTGAAGTTAATGAGAAGAATCGAATCGGACGAGGATCAGGCAGGACTACAAAGAGATCTGGACAGGCTACAAGCCTGGTCCAGCAACTGGCTCCTTGAATTTAACCCTGCCAAATGCAAAGTCATGAAGATTGGGGAAGGGCAAAGAAGACCGCAGACACAATATAGTTTAGATGGCCAAAGACTGCAAACCTCACTAAAGGAAAAAGATCTGGGGGTGAGTATAACACCGAGCATATCTCCTGAGGCGCACATCAATCAGATAACTGCTGCAGCATACGGGCGCCTGGCAAACCTACGGATAGCGTTCCGATACCTCAGTAAGAATTCATTTAAGACTCTGTACACCATCTACGTCAGGCCCATACTGGAGTATGCAGCACCAGTTTGGAATCCACACCTAGTCAAGCACGTCAAGAAATTAGAGAAAGTGCAAAGGTTTGCAACAAGACTAGTCCCAGAGCTACGGGGATTGTCCTATGAAGAAAGGTTGAGGGAAATCGGCCTGACGACACTGGAGGCCAGGAGGGTCAGGGGAGACATGATAACGACATATAAAATACTGCGCGGAATAGACGAGGTGGACAAAGACGGGATGTTCCAGAGATGGGACACAGACACAAGAGGTCACAATTGGAAGTTGAAGACTCAGATGAATCAAAGGGATGTTAGGAAGTATTTCTTCAG
This sequence comes from Cherax quadricarinatus, assembly GCF_038502225.1. Lineage (NCBI taxonomy): Eukaryota > Metazoa > Arthropoda > Malacostraca > Decapoda > Parastacidae > Cherax > Cherax quadricarinatus. The sequence continues at coordinate 31,583,800 of NC_091306.1, read as the reverse complement.
TCATAGAGTAGTCAGGCCATGGAATAGCCTAGAAAGTGATGTGGTGGAGGCAGGAACCATACATAGTTTTAAGGCGAGGTATGATAGAGCTCATGGGGCAGGGAGAGAGAGGACCTAGTAGCAATCAGCGAAGAGGCGGGGCCAGGAGCTGTGACTCGACCCCTGCAACCACAAATAGGTGCGTACAAATAGGTGAGTACACACACTATACACACACACTATACACACACAAACTCACACAACAGGCCTAGTGTCTAATCGACATGTGCCTAGGACAAACTGGTAACTAACCCTTACTAGGCGAGTACACACACATACACATATACACACACATGCACATACACACACACACACACACACACACACACACACACACACACACACACACACACACACACACACACACACACACACACACACACACACACACATACACACACACACACACACACACACACACACACACTATACACACACACTATACACACACAAACTCACACAACAGGCCTAGTGTCTAATCGACATGTGCCTAGGACAAAATGGTAACTAACCCTTACTAGGCGAGTACACACACATACACATATACATGGGGCCAAAACAAAGACAGGGAGCACTCTAGGACAGAAAGAGAGGTTGGAAGACATCGAAGGAACTAGGACATGTGCAAGGACCTTACCAGATACCTGTGGGGGCCAGGAGGAGGTGAGCAGGAAGGATAAACCAAGAAGCATAGGGGCCATAACAAGGGAAGGGACTGAAGGAAGGAACACTCCACGGGAAGGAACTAAAACACATCAGAGGATGCAATGGGAGTCACAGTGGGAGGTGGAAAGGGAGAGATCCGTGTTTGTCTATGGGCTAGACGAAGCTAAAGGGGAAACTTATGATGAAAGAAAGCAGGAGGAGAAAAAAGCGATTGAAGACATCATGAAGGTGATAGGCGAGGGGGACATGACCCAGGTGGCAAATTTTCGGAGAATTGGGTGGTTCACAAAGAAAAGGAATCGGCCTCTCAAAGTAATTTTCAAGGCAGAATCAACCCGAACCATGATCCTGCAGGAGAAAGCACGGCTGAGAGGCAAGCAGGAGTTCCGGAGTGTGTACCTCGACCGAGACAGAACACAGGACGAAAGGAAGACAATGAAAGAGAGAGTTCAAAAACGAAAGGAGAAATGGGAGGAAATGAAAAAGGAGAGCAGAATAACCCAGGATCAAATGGAAGGACAAGCGCACCCCCAAGAAACACCTGCAGAAGGACTCCAGCCACGACACCCCCAAGGCAACTGAACAATCCAAACCAACCATCACACACCGATCCCTCTGTTTCCATCCCCCGCACCACAGTTACAGTATTAGAACAGAAGTTGAAGGTTTGGTACACAAATGCAGATGGATTAACGAATAAACATGAGGAATGGCAAGAAAGAATCAATGAGAAGTCCCCAGACATCATAGCAGTTACAGAAACAAAACTCATGGAGACAATAACAGATGCAATCTTCCCACCAGGATACCAGATCATGAGGAAAGATAGAAGGGGCAGGGGGGGAGGTGGGGTTGCTCTGCTCGTAAAAAACAGATGGAAATTCGAGAAAATGGAAGGAATAGATGAGACGGGAGAAAGAGACTACATAGCAGGTACACTTCAGTCGGGGGAACACAAAGTGGTCATTGCAGTGATGTATAATCCACCACAGAACTGCAGGAGGCCAAGAGAGGAATATGAAGAGAGCAACAGAGCAATGGTGGACACACTTGCTGAGGTGGCAAGAAGAGCTCACTCCAGCAGAGCAAAGTTGCTGGTTATGGGGGATTTCAACCACAGGGAGATTGACTGGGAAAACCTGGAGCCACATGGGGGTCCCGAAACATGGAGAGCCAGGATGTTGGACGTGGTGCTGGAAAACCTCATGCACCAACATGTTAAGGACACTACCAGAGTGAGAGGGGAGGATGAACCAGCAAGATTGGACCTTGTGTTCACCCTGGGCAGCTCAGACATTGAGGACATCAAGTATGAGAGTCCCCTAGGAGCTAGCGACCACGTGGTTCTGTGCTTTGAATACATAGTAGAGCTGCAAGTGGAGAGAATAACAGGAGTAGAATGGGAAAAACCTGACTATAAAAGAGGGGACTATATAGGGTTGAAGAACTTCCTGCGGGAGGTCCAATGGGACAGAGAACTGGCAGGAAAGCCAGTAAATGAAATGATGGAATATGTAGCAAGAAAATGCAAGGAGGCAGTGGAAAGGTTCATTCCCAAGGGCAACAGTAACAACGGGAAGACCAGAACAAGCCTCTGGTTCACCCGACGGTGTAAGGAGGCAAAAACAAAGTGCAATAGAGAATGGAAAAAGTACAGAAGGCAGAGAACACACGAAAATAGGGAGATCAGTCGCAGAGCCAGGAATGAGTACGCACAGGTAAGGAGGGAGGCCCAGCGACAGTATGAAAATGACATAGCATCGAGAATCAAGACTGACCCGAAACTGTTGTATAGCCACATCAGGAGGAAGACAACAGTCAAAGACCAGGTGATCAGATTAAGGACAGAAGGTGGAGAACTCACAAGAAATGATCAGGAGATATGTGAGGAGCTGAACAGGAGATTTAAGGAAGTTTTTACAGTAGAGACAGGAAGGGCTGTGGGAAGACAGAACAGAAGGGAACATCAAGAGGGAATATACCAACAAGTTTTGGATGACATACGAACAACTGAGGAGGAGGTGAAGAAGCTCTTAAGTGATCTTGACACCTCAAAGGCAATGGGACCGGACAACATCTCCCCATGGGTCCTTAGAGAAGGAGCAGAGATGCTGTGTGTGCCTCTAACCACAATCTTCAACACATCCCTTGAAACTGGGCAACTACCTGAGAAATGGAAGACAGCTAATGTAGTCCCCATATTTAAGAAAGGAAACAGAAACGAGGCACTAAACTACAGACCTGTTTCTCTGACATGTATCATGTGCAAAGTCATGGAGAAGATTATCAGGAGGAGAGTGGTCGAACACCTGGAAAGGAACAAGATTATAAATGAAAACCAGCATGGGTTCATGGAAGGCAAATCTTGTATCACAAACCTCCTGGAGTTTTACGACAAGGTAACAGAAGTAAGACACGAGAGAGAGGGTTGGGTAGATTGCGTTTTCCTAGACTGCAGGAAGGCCTTTGACACAGTTCCCCACAAGAGATTAGTGCAGAAGCTGGAGGATCAGGCACACGTAAAAGGAAGGGCACTGCAATGGATAAGGGAATACCTGACAGGGAGGCAGCAACGAGTCATGGTACGTGAAGAGGTATCACAGTGGGCGCCTGTTACGAGCGGGGTCCCACAGGGGTCAGTTCTAGGACCAGTGCTATTTTTGATATATGTGAACAACATGATGGAAGGAATAGACTCTGAAGTGTCCCTGTTCACAGATGGCGTGAAGTTGATGAGAAGAATTAAATCGGACGAGGATGAGGCAGGACTGCAAAGAGACCTGGAGAGGCTGGACATGTGGTCCAGTAACTGGCTTCTCGAATTCAATCCAGCCAAATGCAAAGTCATGAAGATTGGGGAGGGGCAAAGAAGACCACAGACAGAGTATAGGCTAGGTGGACAAAGACTACAGACCTCACTCAGGGAGAAAGACCTTGGGGTAACCATAACACCGAGCACATCACCGGAGGCACACATCAACCAAATAACCGCTGCAGCATACGGGCGCCTGGCAAACCTGAGAATAGCATTCCGATACCTTAATAAGGAATCGTTCAAGACACTGTACACTGTGTATGTTAGGCCCATACTGGAGTATGCAGCACCAGTCTGGAACCCACACCTGGTCAAGCACGTCAAGAAGTTAGAGAAAGTACAAAGGTTTGCAACAAGGCTAGTCCCAGAGCTCAAGGGAATGTCGTATGAGGAAAGGTTAAGGGAAATCAGACTGACGACACTGGAGGACAGAAGGGTCAGGGGAGACATGATAACGACATACAAGATAATGCGGGGAATAGACAAGGTGGACAGAGATAGGATGTTCCAGAGAGGGGACACAGGGACAAGGGGTCACAACTGGAAGCTGAAGACTCAGACGAGTCAAAGGGACGTTAGGAAGTATTTCTTCAGTCATAGAGTTGTCAGCAAGTGGAATAGCCTAGCAAGTGAAGTAGTGGAGGCAGGAACCATACATAGTTTTAAGAAGAGGTATGACAAAGCTCAGGAAGCAGAGAGAGAGAGGATCCAGTAGCGATCAGTGAAGAGGCGGGGCCAGGAGCTGAGTCTCGACCCCTGCAACCACAATTAGGTAAGTACAATTAGGTGAGTACACACACATGCACATACACACACACATACACACATGCACACACACACATTCACAAACACCCGTAAGGACTCCATTATCAAGCAGTCACTCTACCCTCAGCCTTTTTTCCCCTCCCCTCCCCTTCTAATCCCATCACACACACACACCTCCCCTGCTTCAAAGGGTCACTCATCCTTCTCTCCCCCTCCCCCCTCCATCCATAATCCCATCCCTCTCTCTCCCACACATGCACACACACATACACAAGCACACATACACAAGCACATATACACTTGACACAAACACATACTCCCCCTTCCCCTAACCACCTCTCCCCCTCCCTTTAGCCACCTACCCCTCCCCCAAACCATCTAACCTCTCCCACAAACCATCTAATCCCCTCCCCAACCACCTCCCCCCCTCCCCCAACCACCTCCTCCCCTCCAATTACCATCCTCCCCCTCCCCCATAACCATCCATCCCTACTCCCCCTAACCATCTATTCCCCTCCCCCTAACCATCTCTCCCCCTTCCTTCTGTGGTGCAATGGGGCAACCTAGAACTAGGATGAGAACAAAGGGCCTGAAGGATGAATCTGGGAGGGAGGACTGGGAGGCAGAGCTCAAAAAATGGGAGGAAGACTGGGGAAGGAGGCTGTTGTGAGTCCCCAGGTTAAGAGGGGAGCTTGGTCAGTGGCCGGGCAACATGGAACCAAGCTGAGGATCAAGAAAACGGTTGGAGAGGCAGAAACAATGAGAAACCAGAAGACTACCGTGGAAACTTCTAACCTATTCTCGGTGCTACAAGACGAATGTGAGTGTTCTACTGGGAATGCCACAACGAGCACCAAAGAAGCATTGGCAGATGTTTACCTGGAGTTTACCCCAGCAAAGACCATCGAGAACGTCTTGACGAATTCTACAAGTGGTGTAATGCTACCTGGCGAATGTGAGTCGACTACTGGGAGCATCACGACGGACAACACCAAGGAAGGTAAAACCATTGTTGTTGTTGGGGATAGCCAGATTAGGTACATGGATAGGGCATTCTGCTTGAAGGATAGGAGTAGGAGGCAGAGTGAGTGTTTTCCTGGGGCTGGGATGAAGGATATTGTTAGCCGTCTGGATGACATCATGAGAGGTAATGGGAGAAATCCTATTACCTGTCTCAGTGCTGGAGGCAACGATGTTGGCAGACGTAGGAGTGAGGACCTGATTAGCAGGTATAGGTCAGCTATAGAAATAATTAGGAGGAAGGGTGGGAAACCTGTCATATGTGGGATTTTACCAAGGAGAGGAGTTGGGAATGAATGGTTGTCCAGAGCAATTGGTGTCAATTGCTGGCTGGACAAATACTGTAAGGAAAATGCAGTAACATTCATTGACAACTGGGACCTCTTCTATGGCAGAAATGACATGTATGCCAGGGATGGGGTTCACTTATCTAGGTGTGGGGTGGGAGCACTGGCCAATGAAGTGGAGGGAGCAGTTAGGTCTTTAAACTAGGAATAGTTAGTGGTATGGGTTTTGGCGGGAAAACAGTGAAGTCGCAGTGTAGTAATATGAGTACTAGGAGAACTAGTAATAGGCAAAATGAGGTGGATATTGGAAAGCCAGTGGCACTAATTGACAAGGACAGTAATAGGTTTAGTGGAATAACAGAAAGGAGCAGGAAGGGTAAAGACAGAGGAGGGTCTTTAAATATATATTACACAAATAGTCACAGTGCTAGGAATAAGATGGACAAGTTGAGACTAGTTGCTAGTGCAGGTAACATTGACGTATTTGCCTTAACTGAGACATGGTTTAATTCAAAAAGTCGGGACATGCCTGCGGAATGTCACATTCAGGATTTTAAATTGTTCCAAGTAGATAGAAATGTTGGGAAGGGGGGTGGGGTGGCATCGTATGTCCGAGATCGCTTGAACTGTTGCATAAAAATGGGTATTAAGTCTGAAGTAACACATACAGAGTCTGTTTGGATAGAATTTTCAGAGGGGCATGAAAAATTAATTTTAGGTATGATATACCGTCCCCCAAACTTAGATAGGGACCAGTGGAGACTACTATGGGAGGAAATTGTTAGGGCCACAAGGCACGATAATGTAGTAATTCTAGGAGACTTTAACTTTAGTCATATTGATTGGAATTTCTTGACTGGGAATTTAGAATCATACGACTTCTTAGAAGTAGTTCAGGATTGTTTTTTGAAGCAGTATGTGACAGAACCTACAAGGGGTAATAACCTGCTTGACTTAGTTCTGGCAAACAATGAATCTCTTGTTAATAATTTAGAAGTTTCAGAGGAACTGGGTGCTAGCGACCACAAATCAATTACATTTAGCATTGAATGGAAGTATGATAGAAGGGATAACTCAGTAACAGTCCCAGATTTTCGCTTAGCAGATTACGATGGGCTTAGAGAACACTTATCATCTGTTGACTGGGGTAACGAAGAGAGCTTTCAATATGACAGTTTTCTGAACACTATATATGAGGCTCAAAGAACGTTTATCCCGTATAAAGAAATTAGATCAAATAGAAATGACCCAAAATGGATGAATAATAGGCTGAAATATCTACTAGGGCATAAGAAAGGAATTTATAGGCGTAACAAAAGAGGTGAGGGTCATCTTATGAATCAGTATATTGACATTAAGAGGGACATTAAAAAGGGGATAAGAAAAGCTAAAAGGGACTATGAAATTAAAGTTGCTAGGGATTCTAAAACTAACTCAAAAAGTTTTTTCCAGGTATATAGAACAAAAGTTAGAGATAAGATAGGTCCCCTTAAAAATAATTATGGGCATCTTACTGACAAAGAGAATGAAATGTGCTCGATTTTAAATAATTATTTTCTCTCGGTTTTTACACAGGAAGACACTAATAATATTCCAGTAATTAATTTTTATAGTGGGCCAGAAGAAGATAAATTTTGAAACATCACAGTCACTAGTGAAATGGTTGTGAAGCAGATAGACCGACTGAAGCAAAGTAAGTCACCGGGTCCTGATGAGGTTTTTTCAAGGGTTCTTAAGGAATGCAAAATGGAACTCTGTGAACCATTAACTAATATTTTTAATTTATCTCTTCAAACAGGTGTAGTGTCTGATATGTGGAAGATGGCTAATGTAATTCCTATTTTTAAAACAGGGGACAAGTCGTTACCATCTAATTACCACCCAATAAGCCTGACCTCAATTGTAGGCAAATTACTAGAGTCAATTATAGCTGAGATTATAAGAAGCCATCTCGATAAGCATAGCTTGATTAATGATACTCAGCATGGATTCAGAAGAGGCCGGTCTTCAAATTCAAAGTTTATTCTCTATAAGGATTACAATGCTGAGTTTACAGAATTTGGTTATTGTATTGTTTACATGTAGTAAAATAATAATTACAGAGTGTACCACTAGAACACCTAGCATGGCTAGGCATGTCGGGCAGACTTAAATTAAATCTTAAGTTTAAAATATTACAAAATTATGAGGTAAGTTGGTATTACGGCTAAGTGACTAAATACTAGTTTGTGAGTTTAGCAATGTGAATGCTTTTGTTTTGGCACTATACATAGTTTCAGTATTGGAGTATCACAGGCCAACTTATGACTAGTTAAGATTCATTATTTTGAGATTGAGATTGATATTTCTGTTTATGGTCAAATGGATGAGTGAGTGTAAGTGTTAACCACCAGGTGGTATTCGTGTAATTAGTTGACAGGGTGTATCAGGGAGATAAGATGTTTTCTGATGGTAGTTTTGAAGGTGATGAATGTGTCTGCAGTTTTAGAATTTTCAGGTAGGGTATTCCAGATTTTAGGGCCTTTGACATACATTGAATTTTTGTAAAGGTTTAGTCGGACACCGGGAATGTCATAGAGATGTTTGTGTCTGGTATTGTGTCTGTGGGTTCTGTCGCAACTATCAAGAAAGTGTTTTAGGTCAAGGTTAATATTGGAATTTAAGGTCCTGTAGATGTAGATTGCACAGTAGTAAGTGTGGATGTACTGAACAGGGAGTAAGTTTAGATCTATGAAGAGTGGGGGGGGGGGTGTTGCCAGGGATGGGATTTAGTGATTATTCTTACTGCAGCTTTTTGTTGGGTTATTATTGGCTTTAGGTGTGTTGCTGAAGTTGAACCCCAAGCACATATAGCATAGGTGAGGTATGGATATATAAGTGAATGGTATAGTGTGAGAAGGGCAGTTTGTGGCACGTAGTATCGTATCTTGGAGAGGATCCCAACTGTTTTGGATACTTTTTTGGTTATGTGTTGGATATGGGTGCTGAAGTTCAGGTTGTTGTCGAGGTATAGGCCTAGGAGTTTGCCCTCATTATGCCTGGCAATTAGAGTGTTGTCGATTTTAATGTTAATTTGTGCATCTCCTGCTCTGCTACCAAACATGATGTAGTAGGTTTTGTCAGTGTTAAGCGTAAGTTTATTGGCTGTCATCCAAGTCGATATTTTGATCAGCTCCTCATTAACAATGGTGTTGAGGGTGGCAAGATTAGGGTGAGAGATGACATAAGTCGTGTCGTCAGCAAAGAGAATGGGGTTCAGGTGTTGAGATACGTTTGAAAGATCATTGATGTATATGAGGAAGAGCAGGGGACCAAGGACACTTCCCTGTGGAACTCCAGTATCAAGTGGCTGTGTTGTTGATGCTGTGTCTTTAATGGTGACATACTGATACCTATTAGTAAGGTAAGATTTGAAATATGCAAGCGCATGGCCTCTTATACCATAATGGTCAAGTTTGTGGAGTAGGATTTGGTGGTTTACTGTGTCAAAAGCTTTTCTTAGGTCAATAAAAATTCCTAGTGGATATTCCTTATTTTCCAATGCTGTGTAAAGCAGATCTAGCATTTTTATGATTGCATCGTTAGTGCTTTTATTTTTCCTGAATCCAAATTGGCAGGGGTTGAGTATGTTTTGTGCCGTTATAAATGAATATAGTCTCCTGTGCACAAGTTTCTCAAAGATTTTGGATAGCAATGGTAAGTTTGATATTGGCCTATAGTTGTTTAAATCTGTACGGTCACCACCTTTATGTATTGGTGTAACCCTTGCCATCTTGAGTAGTTTCGGGAAGGTGCTAGTTTCTAGTGACTTGTTAAAAAGTAATGAGATAGCATGTGAGAGGACATGGGCCGCTCTCTTGTACAATAATGGTGGGACATGAGACAGATTCCCTGAGTTATTTTTAAGTGACTTTATAATCTCGGTGACTTCCATGGGCTCAGTTGGAGCAAGATAGATGGAATTTGGGAAATTCCCATCTAGGTAGTCCCCGGCATGGGCATTGGTGCATGGGATTTTATTGGTGAGATTAGAACCTATGGTTGAGAAGAAGTCATTTATCTTGTTAGCTGTGTCAGTGGGATGCAGTGGTGTTTCATTAGGTTTAGTTAGGGCAATATTCTTGTTTTTTTCAGTTTTTGGGTCCCTAGAATCTGAAAGAATGTTTTCCAGGTCTTTTTTATATCTCCTCTTGTGTCAGTGAATCTACTGGAGTAGTATAGTTGTTTGGCTTTCTTTATTACTTTGGTGAGGACTGATGAATAGTGTTTAAGAATATCTTTGTGTATTAAGCCCTGTCTATATTGCTTTTCATATTGGTGTTTCTTATCAATGGATTTCAGAATGGTGCTGGTTAGCCATGGGCAACCAAGCCATTTGTTTGTGATCTGTTTCGTTTTTATAGGACAAGTAATTTGTTAAGAAAAATGTCTGTCCAGTCGTCAATACCATTGGCCTTGGAGAATTCTGTAGGCCAGTCAACAGTCTCTAGGTCAGCTGTGAACTTCCTTATTGAGGCCTCATCATGGAGTCTAATTGAAACTTTGTTGTATTCAAGTGGTGGTTTACTAATGTTTGTCAAGAGGAAGGTAGGGTAGTGGTCTGTAGTGCTATCTGTGATTATCCCTGATTTAAGGGGGGCTAGTATCTAATCTAATCTAATCTAGTATATTGGTCCATATGTGGTCTATTATGGTTGCACTCGTTTCAGTGAGCCTGGTTGGTTTAGTTATTGTTGGTATGAGAAGTGTGTTGTTCATATTGTTGATGAAATCAGTTACAGGCTGATCATCTAGTAGGCCAAGGTTGATGTTGAAGTCTCCAGCTAAGAGAAGGTGGTGCTTATTCATTTGTCTGTTTGTTATTAGTGCCTTTAGTTTCTCACTGAAATTTGGGATGTTTGTGTGGGGTATCCGGTAAATGGCACCGATTGTTATAGGCGTCTTAAGGTTTTTTACAGTAAAATTAGCAAAAATGTATTCTCCATATTCATCACTAAAGCAAGTGGTGCTAATACAAGATAATTGGTTAGAGTAATAGATTGCAATACAACCCCCAACTTGGTATGGTCTGCAGTTGTGGATTGCTGTGTATCCTGGTAGAGGGTAGATATCTATTATGTCCTGCTTAAGCCAGGTTTCAGTAAGAATAATGCAGGAGAAGGGTGTCTTTAGTGATTCAAGGAGTGCCAGGAGGTCATCATAGTGTTTGCTTAAGGACCTGATGTTGTAGTTAAGTACTGATAGACTTTTAGCATTGTTTAGGATAGTGCTGGCTTGTGATGCTGTGTAGTAAAGGCAGTTACTTTCCAATAGGTTTTGATTGTGTGTCAGATTATGGAGGTTTAGATCAGGGTCAACGTGATCAATCATCTTCTAGGTTTAAATTATGGTTATTTATATCCTGAGTTGTGGGTTGAGTTTTAGTACTGATATCTGTAGTGGTGGGAAGTTTGGACAAGTATATAGCTATAGCATTTTGGTCATGTAGAGTATAGTCACTAATACACATAATGAAGTTGATGTTGTCTATGTGTTGTGCTGGAATGAGCTAAAGTACAACTAGGTATAAACTAATAATATAAAAATACAAATTAAAAATAGCACAAGACTCTCACTTGTAATTGCACTAAGGTCTAATGTAATGACTTTGGTATAGTCTATGTATTGAGCTAGAATGAGCTATAGTACAACTAGGTTTAATCTAATAATATAAAAATACAAATTAAAAATAGCACCAGACTCTCACTAGTAATTACACTATGGTCTAATATAATGAATTTGGTACTGACTATGTATTGAGCTAGAATGAGCTATAGTACAACTGAGTTTAATCTAATGATATAAAAAAGGCACAAGACTCTCAAGTAATTGCACTATGGTCTCATATAAGTTGTTTACAAGAATTAGAGTATAACTAGATTTAAATTGACAAGATAAAATATGCAATTAGAGTATAACTAGATTTAAATTGACAAGATAAAATATGCAAGTTAAGGTAGCAAAATAATTAAAAAAAAGGAGAAAAAAAAATATATAAGGTAGTTGGTACTAGTTTTCCTGGGAGACAGTAATAGTAAAGCTGGAGGTGCTGTCCTGGGAGACAGTAATGGTGAAGCTGGAGGTGCTGTCCTGGGAGACAGAAATGGTGAAGCTGGAGATACTGTCCTGGGAGACAGTAATGGTGAAGCTGGAGATTTTGTCCAGGTAGTCGGGAATTATACGCAGGAAGGAATACATATAAATGACCTCATAGGGGACAGGAGCCATAGTAGGGAAACAAGTGTAGTCAAAGATAAGATAAAACCAATATTGCAAACTAGAAATACCGCAGGAAATAGCAAACAAGAGGACTCCAATAGCAATACTGAGGATAAATTACCAAAAACAACTGGTGGGAGCTCCATTGTTGGTGCTAGGGAGGATAGAAGTAAGACAGGGAAACATGCACCAACAGGGAATACAGTCACAGAAACCCAAGGCAAGCGGAAACCAAGCCTGTGCACATACTATGCACTTGGTATCTGCTGGCATGGGAAATCTGGAAAAACAGATGGGACGTGCAACTATGACCACCCTAGAAAATGCCAAGCCCATATGACAACAGGAAAATGCAAACTCCCTTCCTGTAAGCTTTTTCACCCTGAAATGTGTACCTCTTCAGTACAGGAAAGACTGTGCTATAACTTAAATTGCCAGGCATACCATCTAAAGGGGACAAAAAGATACAAAACATCCAGGCCATGGGAAAACCTGGGTAGCCACAGCCACTCAAGAGGGAGAGGTTTTTTAGTGCCAGGAAGGAAAAAAAACTGGCAGGAAATGGCAGAAATCGTACACCAAATCCAGTCATTCCTGGAGTGGAACCACAGTCGATGGCCTCCACTCCAAACCAACAGATACAGATACTAATGCCGGAAAAAAAATCCCCCCCCCAGTACCAACAATACCACCAGTCCGATAACATTCTTCTTTGCAAATATACAGGGTCTAAAGCCAGCAACAAACAACAAAATACCTTTCATCCGTGGACTGCTTGCAGAGGCAAAGGCAATGTTCGCGGCTTTCACTGAGACCCACATAAAGGATCACTTGGACAATGAAATATGGATCCCAGGTTACAACCTATACAGATGTGACAGAGTGAACAGGCAAAAGGGGGGGGGGGTTGGCCTGTACATTGCAGAGTCACTTGTTTGCACAGAACTGCTTAATGCCTCAAATGACGTAGTGGAAGTTTTAGCAGTAAAGGTCGAGAACCAAAACCTAGTCATTGTGGTAGTCTACAAGCCTCCGGATGCAACATCCCAGCAATTCCAGGAACAGCTGTTAAAAATTGACCACTGTCTGGAAAATCTTCCAGCTAAAGTCAGTTCCTGATCAGCCGGGCTGTGGCTCGTACGTTGGTTTGCGTGCAGCCAGCAGCAACAGCCTGGTTGATCAGGCGCTGATCCACCAGGAGGCCTGGTCACAGACCGGGCCGCGGGGGCGTTGACCCCGAAACTCTCTCCAGGTAAACTCCAGGTAAACTCCTGCACCCAACATCTTGCTCCTGGGGGATTTCAACTTAAGGCACCTAAAATGGAGGAATATAGCAAATAATATTGTTGCAGTAATAACACCAGGAGGCAGCTCTGATGAAAACTCACACTCACACGAGCTTTTAAATCTCTGCACAAAATTCAATTTAAACCAGCAAATAATAGAGCCTACTAGACTGGAGAATACACTAGA